>NW_023270855.1:26533239-26705956 GCF_011800145.1 Mirounga leonina
GTGTGTGTGTGTGTGTGTGTGTGTGTGTGTGTGTGTGTGTGTGTGTGGTGCTCACTGACAGTTTCATTCCTATGACCATTCCATTTCTGAGTCCACTAGATGTCACATCTGAGACCACCAGTCTTTTGGGTCTTTATCCCCTCCTTCCACTGTCTATTTTCTGATCTCCCCTACCCTCTATACTCACACACCAAGTAAGAGCCACAGAATACTTGCATCCCTTCCCAAGGCTCCATGACTGCCTCATTCAAGGGTCTCCTGCTGTCACATTTTTTTTTCTTTTTGGTAGGTCCCTTTGATAGGAGCACCCAGAGCCACCTTTAGTTTCTCCTTCATATCCTTTATTGTTCTTCCCCCACAAACTTTAAGCTTTCTCAGGGTCTTGCTCACCCCCATCCTCTAACCCCATCTAGCACTTTAGAAAATAATTGTCAGCAGAATGAAAGACTTGCAAGCATGCATTAGAAAGTGCTGGCCTGGGGTGGGGGTAGGGGTGGGGGGGTAATTCTAACAAACTCTGCTCTCACCCAAGCATCAGGATACTGTCATCTGTGATGTACATACTTAGCAATTCCTTGGCACATAGTAAGTGCTCAATAAATAGCAGCTGTTAATATTTTTGTTCTTTATTCCCTAATCAAGAGATACTTTGAGTAGTCCTATACTATGGACTAGCCTTAGTATGCTTCCTCAGTCTCTTTCCCAAGGAATGTAGATTTGAAAGGACACGAAGAAGAAGCCAGGTGGACTTGTTTTAAACGTATGCATGTTCTTTCATGAGAAAAGGTCTGTTTGACTTCTGTCCCCAGATCTTTTTGAATAGTTCGTATTGGTGAAACAAAAGCTTCAGTAAAAGTGAGTGTTTTTTATTTAAACATCCTGGAAGATCACATGGAGTACACATTCTAGTGAACATGTTTGGGTGCCTGTTGCCATATTTAAGGCATGATAGAAAAATTGCTTGTGTTTCGAGTCTATCAAACATGTAAGGCTGTGGTCTGCATTGGTGGATATGTTGTTTCTAAATCTGTTTGGGGCGTGAAGAGATTCACATCCTTGTGATTGATCTGCCTCCCTTCATGATTGTTGGGTCATATGGTGAATTTATGTTTCATTTTGTAACAAAATGCCAAAACTCTTTTCCCAAGGGCGGTACCCCTGCTGCAACCTTACCAACGGTGTGTGAGTTCAATAGCTCCATACTTTTGCCAGCTTTTGGTATTGTAAGATTTTTAAAAACTATTCTAGTCATTGTGTAGCAGTTAAGCATTTCTTTTTTACATGAATATAGTTACATTTTAAAAAAAAAACCAACAGTTTGATTTGAAGGGAAAATGTTGAGTAAATAGTACTGTTCATCCCAAAATATGGCCAAACTTGTGTGAGTAAGTGACTGAGTGAATTTGTAGGAACAATACATTCAACTGTGCTCCATCTCCATCAGCTGAAAAAACGAACAGCATGAGCCTGTCCTGGATATCTAATGAATTTCAAGCAATGCACATAATTGCTTTATTATACAGAATGATCCTTCCTTAACATTGGAGGTAGTTGAAGGGACTATAATTTTTTGAAGCCTCGTCATTAGATTTTGATAAGCAGGACCCAGATTAATTTCACAGCAGGTGAAACCATTGACTATTAACAATTTAATCTTAGTAGGGTAATGATTCTTCTATTAGCAATCTGGCCTTGAGACCTTTTGGACAGGTGCTGAGTGACAGCTTGCCCGAAAGCCTCATGGTGCTGGGAATACATAGAAGGAGGAACAGGCATATTGTGTCCCATCCCTAAGATTTTGTTTGCTGCCTTAATTGGATATTTCAAGAGAATTTTCAGATTAAGAAGAGAGAGCTAATGAACTCCAAAATCCAGTTCCTTTTCTATAGCCGTGATTTGTAGAGTTGATAAGGAAGGTCACTTTCTGATTTCCTCAGCAAGGGTCACTCAAGCCAGGTACACTAAAAGTTTATGAACCATAAAACGTGCATAAGAAGCAAGCAGCCACTCAGGCTTTAAAAGGCGAACTTTTGGGGGCATTGCTAATTCATACCGAGATATTCAGTAGGGCGTAGCTCAAATTAATTTAAGTTATGATCTGGTGGTGGAAAGGGTTGGTAGTATTGACTACCCTGGTGAAATCTTGTAGGCATTTTAACACTGAAAAAGGACTCTGTTTAAATGATGAACAGATTGAGGGGTTTTTTAAAATATTTATTTATTTGAAAAAGTGAGAAAGTGCTCGAGCAGGTGGGTGTGAGGGGCAGAGGGAGAGGGAGAGAGAGAATCCTCAAGCAGACTCCCCACTGAAGGCAGAGCCTGATGCAGGCCTCAATCCCAGGACCCTGAGATAATGCCCTGAGCTGAAATTGAGAGTCAGCTGCTTAACCCACTGAGCCACCCAGGCACCCCAGATCGAGGTTTAAAGAGTAAAATCAGGCAGAAAAATAGTATCACCATCTCAACTTTATAGGTAATATATTTCTTTTTTTTTTTAAGATTTATTTATTTATTTATTTTAGAAAGAGTGTGGGTGGGGGAGAGGCAGAAGGGGAGAGAGAGAGAATGAGAATCCCTCAAACAGACTCCCCGCTGAGCTTGGAACCCAACACGGGTCTAGATCCCAGGACCCAGAGATCATGACCTGAGCTGAAATCAGGAGTCAGATGCTTAACCGACTGCCACCCAGGCACCCCTATATGTAGTATATTTCTATTCATTAGCTAAAGGCAAGTGTTGACATCAGTGCTGGCTTTCTATGACATGGGAAACCTCAAAAGTATTGTTTGTTTGATTCATAGGGAGCCTATATTCTTTTGCATGTTTTTGCAAGGACTAAGTTAATATGGAAGATATTGGATTAGGATACCCAAGAATCAAATTGTTCAAGATTCCGGAAATAATCTTTTTATTCAATTTATAAAATGCCAGAACAACTACATACACATTGGTACAATTCAGAGTCTGAGAGTTATTTAAAGAAACAATCATTTTGTCTCTTCCCATTTCTGAACCCACCCCCCTTGAGGTTACCTCTGCTAATGATTTAATATTATTCCACCCACTTAACTATTTAATAACTGAAAAAACATAGGGTCCATAGCGCTTCCTTTTCTGTTTTTCAATAAAATGCAGCCATATTTTACATATTATTCAAGTTTACATAGTGACTTGTTTGTATCACTCAACTGAACATCATACACATTCCTTCTGGTAACTGTGTAGATCACACTGTTCTTTACATAGTTAAAAAAAAAATTTCCTGAGGGTGAATCTACCATATTTCGTTCAGTCATTCCCATATGTATGGGCACTTAGTTTTTCATTTTGGAGGACTGCTTTTGTTTTGTTTTTGCTACAAACCCTGCTGCCACAGATATCTAAAGAGATTTTTTTCCAAGAGACCATAGCTCTGCTCAGTTTACTTGTTACATGACCTTGGGCAGTTACTTTCCTTCTTAATTGTGCACGCGACCTTGGGCAGTTACTTTCCTTCTCTGACTCTCAGCTTCCTCATCAATAAAATGAGTATAATGACAGTCCTTACTTTTACATTTCTTCTAGCAATTAAATACAGTAGTATTGATTTAGTGCTTAGCACCTTGCCTGGGACATAAGTAAGTATCCAATAAATGGATGCTGTTCATCCTTTCCTGCTGTTTGATCATCTCTCACGCCTGTTTTTTGTTTGTGTGTTTGTTGGTCTTTTAAAGGCAAGGAGGTGCGCACTGTGCATATTTGCTTAAAGCTAATAACTGTTAGATATTGTTGGCCTGATTTCTGGCTAGACAAGCAGAAGGCAGTGTTGTAGGCTGTAGAAAACCCCAGTTTGTCAGCCCGGTGATTATTTTTTTTTAATATGCTGTCCCTGAGGAACATGATAGAATTTGTTTTACTTCTCTTCTGTCAGGAAGTAACCCTTCTGGCTTTGTTAGAAGCATGGTTTGTAATAATTGTACCCACCCCAGATGGCTCCTGAAAACCCTTTGAAATGCCATCTGCCAGGCGTGTGTCCAGCCGGCAGCCTGTCATTCGGCTAGAAGAAAAGAGGAGGCGGGGTCCCCTCCCCTGCCCTTTTCTCCCTTGCGTCACTGAATGGAGCCTGGTCATGTTGGCCCAAACCCAGGGCGGGTTGCTCAGAGGGTAACTGGGAGTAAACCTCCTGCTAGCCTGCAGCGTAGAAAGGTTTTGTCTGGGTAATAAACCCTGAAGGTTTTGTGGGTGGAGACTAACCTGCCCCCCACTCCTTCCCCTGCAGGTCCAAGGCCACCAAACGTATTTATTTACATGGGAAAATGGTTATCTTTGAGTTTCATTTTTTCCTCTAAAATGTAGCATTTTTTAAGTTATTCATAATTTTGAATCCTTTCAGGAAATTAAGACCCTTTAAAGTAAATCTGACAGATTGGTTCTGAAAAACATGGTGGAAAGACACAGGAAAGATAAGATGGCTCAAGAAGGAGGAAAAAATCCCCCACCATTGTCTGGTTTCAGAAGACTTTAAAAACCCAACAAGTCTTTTGTTAGTTTTATTTAGCCTCATCTCTTGGGGAGTGGGGCATGGGATGGGGCGATAAATGAAGCTAATGGAATTTTGATATGGAGGCTGAGTATGAGAATTGCCATGTAGATCACATTTAGGACAGACCCCTTCACAGCAAGTTTCAGAGTTTCTCTTCTTGCCCCACACCGGGATTTCCCAATGTGCTGTAAACTGTGGTTTCCCAGGAGCAGGCTAAATGGCTTTTTTCACTTGGCTCCAGGACATCACACCCTCTTCCTTTGCTCCTGCCTTGCTGACTGCTACCTCTTAGTCTCCTTTGGGGGTCTTCCTAGTTTTCTCCGTTACTAAAAATTACGGGGTTTTAGTGTTCAATCCAAACATTTTGGCTTCTTTTTGTACACTCCCCGCTCCCCCCGCCCCCTGTTATCTCTGTCTCTTGCCTTCAGATGCCAGTGGTTTACTCATCACTCTCAATTTTATGTCCCAACCTGCACTCTGATCTTCAGACTTACCTGGTCAGCTGTGCACAGCCCTCCACATCTAGGTGTCTAATAGGCATCTCAGACTTCACATGTCTCAAAGTGAACTCTTACTGTTTTTCCCCTAAGAACCACTTCCTCCCCTGTCTTCTTGATTTTTGTAGAGGGCACAAGGCCATTTGCCCATTTGCCCAGGACAAAAAATGGGATGTCAGTCTTTATCCCTCTGTTTTTCTTACACACCCCATCCACTCCCATCAACAAGCTCTGTCTTCAAAATATGGACCTCGTGTGGCTTGATGAGTTTAATATGTCCATCCTGTGGACTGTGTCACAGCTATTTGCAATATTCACAACGTAGGATAGAAGTCTGACTGCTTCTCACTAGCTCCGCCCTACTCTTCTTATCCGTGACCTCATTTTCTCTCCCGTGGACCCTGTAATAACCACCTCACTGGTCTCATTGCTTCTGTTCGTGCCCACCTCCCCCTCCTCTGCCCAAAGCCTGTTCTCTGTCAAGCTCAATGATCTTTTTAAAATGAAGCCTAGCACCACCCTGCTGAAAAACCTCCAGTGGCTTCTCATCTTCCTTAGAATAAGATATGAAGTGTTTGCTGTGGCTTTTTTAAGTAACCCTTTTCTATTACTCTGTCACCATTACTCTGGTCTTTTTTGCCCTTCCCCTCACCTACCAAGGCTCTGCCTGCATCAAAGCCCTGGCCCCTTCCCCCTGCCTGGATCGCTTTCCCATCACCTCGGCAGGGCTCTCCATTTGGGTGGCATCTCCTTAGCCAGGCTTTCCCTAATCCCCATCTAAAATAGCTTCCCTCCTCCCCAGCGTGCTTCCTTCTTCCAAGATACTCTTAAACCCTTTAACCTACATTGCTCTGAGACACTTTAACCTATGTTTCCTATGGAAGATTATTTCCACCTGAAATTTTGTTTCATTCCCATACACATTTGTTTTCGGTCTTTCACAGTAAAATATAAATTTCACAAGGGTAGGGGCTTTGTCTTGTTCACCAGGGTTTCCCCAGTGCCTGAGCTGCTGCCCAGCATGAGTTGGGACCTCAATAAATAGTTATTGAAAAAAATGAAACCTGGTGAGAGATGTTAGGAGATATATATATATATATATATATATATATATATATATATATAGCATTTGAACTATAGCATTCTCTCAACTCATTTCCTTCTAATGATGACATAAACTAGCACATATGCTGATGATTATTAAGCTATATATGTCTTTTAAAAGGTTTATTTCATTCAGTACACACAACAAATCTATAGTGTAGGTACCATTATTATCCCTGTGTCACATGAGGAAACCAAGTAATAACAGAAGCTAAGGAATATGCCTAGGACCACAAGTTGGGAGGAGTGGCAAGCCTTGAACTTACCATTCCCACTGCAGGAGCCTGCTCGGCAACAGTATATGGTATTCTCTCTGTTTCTGGAGTACCTACTTCTGTGCCTGACATTGGAGATCTCAATTTAAAAATTGTAAGCTACCTGAAAGCGCTTGTCGTCATCTGTCAGGGGAGCCCGAAATGGGAACAAATCAGGAAATAGTACAAGAGTAGACTTCTGGACACAAGCAGGCTTCTTTACCGGAAAGTTCCAGCATGTGGGACCTGCTAAGCAAACGTGTGCAATAACAACCATACTGTGGAGAGTTTGCGGCTATTTAAAACACTCCAATTTCAGATATTAGAAAAATCGGGCTCATTTAAAATGTATTTATCCTAAGTTAAATATGCAGCAAGTGTTGAGGGGTTTTGTTTTATTGTTTTTGTTTTTTCACTTAAGAGAAGTTCCCGATGGCCCCGTAGGTTAGTGGATATGATCATTCTCATAGGGCAAGTGATGAGAGAACATTAGAGCCACAAGGTACATACTTTGAATTGCTTTAAAGTTTCTAGGATTAGGGGGAAATCCTTGCTTATTAAGTTCCTAGGAATACAGAAAAATCCCTGCTTATTATACAGGAAAATATCAACTTTAGAATACCGCAGGTAAATGGTGCCTTGCAAAATGAGTTAAGTTGATCATATCACCTAACTTGAATGTAAAAGCAGAAATCCGGTATTTTGCTCTTTTTTTGGTCTTTTCTAGTATTTGACAGAGGTTCCTAGTACACACTACATAATTACTTCTTGGTTTGTCTTCTTTTCTCGGTTTGTGTGTAAATCACATTCCTTCCACATTGCTTCTACAGTTTTGGTTGAGATGAGGCTAAAATGATAGGTCTAGAGCCTCGCACCTGAGCTGGGTGACTCGAATCCTCTAGAGACCCTCTGTTGTTCATAAGAAGAATTGTTGTATTTATTAGTCATGGACAGAATGACCATATTCAAGGGGAGAATTTTCTAGCAAATTCAGTGCCCCTTCTCTCCCATCAGAACTTACGGGTGGCCTCTTTTCATCGAACATATTAATTACATGGACAGGAGCAGCATTTTAATCCCTGGGAGATATCCAACCACCGATCTTGGGCAATTGCATTTCTCTAGTGATGTGTTTATGCAGTGGATGTCATTTTCTTCAAAGGGCTTATTACATTGGAACTTGCCGGATATACTTCGGAACACAGGAATCTTGAGGCCGGTGTTAAAAATATAAACCCCTTAGGCTGTGAGCTTAAGGTGGATAACTTTTTAGTATCTACTGGAGTCCTAGAAGCTGCTGATTGTGCATGTTGTCCATCTAAAATCCAGTTTGCCTTTTTCATTCAGTGCATTTTTAAGAAGTGATAAAAACTCATCCCAGGCTACCCAGCTGTGCTCAGTTTGCTCTTTCTCCCATTCGAAGATCCCAAGCACGAGCGGGTGGAAGTGAAGATGCTGTGCTGTTAGAAAGAAGTTGTCAGCAGGGAGCCTGCCTCTCTCTCTCTCCCTCTGCTTGTGCTCTCTCTGTCAAATAAATAAAATCTTAAAAAAAAAAAAAAAAGACTTAAAAAAAAAAAGAAGTTGTCTTTCCTAGGTCCCTGTCTGAGCAGATGGGTTGGCACGTTTAGGCACTCCAGCCTACAAAACAGGTTATTGTAATTACAACCGAATGGGGAGCTTCCTGTTTTCATTGACTGATGGTGTCTTGTGTATTTGTCTTGTCGGCTGCAGGCACAACCCGATCTCCCAGAGAAGGAGAAGTGCCTGGCGTGGACTATAACTTTCTGACTGTGAAGGAATTCTTGGACCTCGAGCAGAGCGGGACCCTTCTGGAAGTCGGCACCTATGAAGGTGAGCGTTATCTGTGTGAGGGTGGTGAGCCTGCCTCTCTCCTGGGCACATCAGAGGATCGGGAGCCATCCAGGCTAGAGTGTTTTGTGAACTAGTGAAGTCTAATCAACTATAGGAGATTCACCTTAATATGATGGATAAAATATATGGAGTAAGACTTTGTGGAGCTCTTTAAAAATAGTTGCGGGCTTTTTTTTTCTTCAAGAGGTTTCTCCTTTATTAGTTGAAGACTGTGTGTGTGTGTGTATTGTTGTTGTCGTTGTTTAATATGGGCTTGCATGGTATTAGAAAGAAGAGGGGAAAGAATCATGGTCAATCACGAAATGTGACTTTACAGGTGTTGTTTTAATCTTGAAGGAATAGAATGTCATTTTTTTTTACCACTAATCAATTTTTAATGTATTTTTGGAGTAGATAATACATGTATATGGCTCATGAAGCAAAATATCTCAAAAGTATTAAATAAGTAATCTCTTTCAGATACCTATCTTTATCTGCCTAATTTCAATTTCTCCTTTTACATCCCGTGCCGTTAGAGTTTGATTACCCTTCTGAAATTTCTTTATGTAAATACAAGGACACATGTGCCACGTGTGTATATAAACATATGTGTTCTCTGCATGTGTTCTTATTTCTTCCCTATTTTATACAAAAGGTAGTATACAATACATGCTGTTTGGTACCTTGGTCTTTTAACAGTATGTCTTATAGTTCTTTGCAGTTTTAGTAATAGAGCACTTACTGTTTTGTTTTTTAAATGGCTGTGTAATCTCTTTGTATCAGCATAGCCATGATTTATTTAACTAGTTCCCTTTGGATAAATATTTTTAAAATCTCAAAACACTACAGCATTGAATAACATGGGCATAAATCATTTCACACAGGCGAAAATATGTCTGTAGGACAAGATCCCACAGATGGGATAGCAAGGTCAAAGCCAAATGTAGGGAAAAAAATTCAAAGTACATTTTCTGAAAACAATATTGTAGCTAGATTGCTCTTTTGAGAATTATAATTTGAGACAGAAGAGCATAATATGATACTATTAACTAGGTCAGATTATTAACTTGGTCAAATTATTATGTGTATGTCTTTACAGTCTTTTAAAATTGGATTTATTTGGTGATCACAGGGGCATTGCAAGAGTAGACTTAAAAACAAAACGTAGGTACAATGTAGACTCTTATTTTATTAGGGATATTATAGCTTTGCTATGATAATAACCCCTGTTCCAGGCAGTGGCTACCAGTTAAGTAACAGTCATGGATCTTAGGTATGCTGATCATGGTTTGATATTCTTTGGAGAGGGTGCAGGGGAAGAGCATTATCTTTGAACCTACAGCTCATTTCCAAATTGTGAAAATACACTGGGTTGCGTTCAGATGTAAATCAAATTTCTGATTGTGAATTCAAGAGTATTTCCCTTGAGTACATTGCTAATTATCAATTGTCTCAGTTTCCTTGAAGTGTTGTGATATGACTGGTGGTTGGGGAAGTGGGAGGGGGTCTGAGAAAACCCAAAGCAAGGATAATTCACTAAAGCCTAGGAGTGAGGTGAGGGAAGGAGGCTAAGTGGATGTACCAGGAGCTTCTTCAAGGTTGTCTTGCAAATGTGAATCTAGTTAAAAACTCAAGTGGCCCAGGATAGGGCAAATGTGAATCATCTTTCATTTTCAGAAAGTGAATTGTCCTTATATGAAATCCATTGTTATGCCCATCTGGGAGCTTGAATCCCCTAATGTAAAAAACAACAACAACAAACTTCCATTTGCATTTTTGGGAAGGTTGAGGGTGGAAGTGGTTGTGCAATGCAAAACGGCATGTGTTGGATTGGAAGAACAAAGCATGTGGTGTAGACAACAACTTGTCTGGGAAACAAGGAAGATAAACTCATTTTCTCCAGTTGTTTATATTACAAATGACATATAGGCGGAGTCACTTTGTTTCCCATTTAATGGTATCGCTTTGGCAGAGGTAACTATTATCACGGAATTTTCAGATGGGTTTGCTGAGACCAAGAAGCATTTAGGAACATGTTCAAGGTTGTATGGCTGGTGCTGGAATGCTGGAGCCCAGAACCAAACCCAGCTCAGTTTGACTTTCAGAGCCTCACACTCTTGCCCAAAAAACCCAAGAAGAATATCCTGGACGTAATTAAAAAGTCGTAGAAATAACTCATCCGTACTTTCACCTAACTTCGTGGTGGGTAGCAACAGGGAAACGTTTTTCAGAGAGTGCCTGATCGTCTCATATAAAACTGTCTTTCTGTGAATGTTGCTCCGTTGTTTTGGAGTTGAAATTTTCTCATGGCCAGCATTAATCCATTCCGTTTTTCAGCCATTTGATTGTTCAGTGTTTGTCAGCCTTTGACCTTTTAGCTGTATAATTTCCCTACCATAGGAGACAGTTCATACTTTTTTGGAACGCACTGAAGTGTATTATGTCGACTCTTAGAAGCTGGAAGCAAAACGGAATTTTTATTAAATGCCAGATACTGTCACAGGAATAGGGCTGGATAGATCTTTAGAGAACCTCCTCTGTCCTTGCCTCCCTTGGACAGGCCCCGACCGCAGCTGTCTATTGGACACTAACAAGCGTGCAGGCCGGGCTACCGCCCTGCTTGAGATGGAACCTCAGCCCCTCTGCTGTGGAGCTGTGTGCCCTCCGGCAGGTTGCTTAATGCTCCGTGTCTCCATTTTCCCTTTGGTAAAATGAGGATAATAATAGTGCTTCCTCATAGGATTAAATGAGACAATAATTGGAAAGGGCTGAGCACAGTGTCTGACACATGTAAGCTCTCAATCAGCGTTAGCTCTTACATTTACCCACACGACTGATCTGAAATTGCCACGCTGGTGGATTCCCTCCCCCTTCTGCTAGTCACTAAACCAGTGCATCTGCCAGTCAAACGTCTTTATTTACTTCCCAGGTACTCACCGTCTTTTTTCCTGCTCACATTTTTGTCTCTTGGCCTCTCCTGGTTCCAGAGAGGAAAAACCTAGCATAAGGACACAAAACACTCTTTTTTTTTTTAAGCTTATTAATTTTTTTAGTAATCTCTACAGCCACTATGGGGCTCATACTCATGACCCTGAGATGAAGAGTCGCATGCTCCGAGTGAGCCAGCCAGGCGCCCCCACAGCACACTCTTCAACGCAAGCCACTTTGATCATTCTGAGTAAAAGTAATAAATGTACATGATGGAATCCTTACTATAGTGAAGAATGTAAACATGTTTAAGTCCAAGTTGCTTCCCTTCCTCCCCATAGGGAGCCACAGTGAAAGGATCTAGTGCAGAGATTCAGAAAATGTACGCACACAGGGCATGCGCCTATGGACTCTCGTTCATTTCCCTCTATTCTTGCCCTTCCAACTTCACGTGTCTTAGAAATCTTTCCATATTACCCCATGCAGTTCTATCTTGCTCTTTTAAAATGCTGTGAAGTATCCCAGTGTATGCTGACCAGTCCCCTGCAGGTGGACATTTAGGATGTTACCCGCCCCCCATCTCCCATTTTTGGTGCTTTGTAAACATGGCAGCAGTGAGCATCCCTGCACAGATATCTTGCTAACACTGTTCTGAATATGGCTATACCATAAGTTTCCAGCGGTGCGGTGTTCCAGCAAGCCCATCTACACATACACAGTTCAATTCAGCAAGTATTTATTGAGCATTCGCTTTGCATCGGATGTTGTTCCGTAACATGAGGCGTGATGTACAGGACAGAAAACCAAAGCAGCTCTGCATTTGAAGATGCTTACACTTTTTAGTTACTCATTTTTGCCAGCACTTGTCCAGCATGCACTATGTGCTGGATGCTCTTCAAAGTATGTTATAGGCAGCTGCTCACTTAACTACCCACCAATCCTATGAGGTAGGTACAGTTGATTCCCCATTTTACAGAAGAAGAGCATGAGGCCCAGAGAGGCCAGTCATCTTTTCTAAGTTCACATGGTGAGCCAGGAATAGAGTTGGGATCCCAACCCCGGGCTGCCTGGCCCCATAGTCTGTCCTCTGCAGCCCCTCAGTGTTGTGAAGCAAATTAAACAGTTTCAAGAGAAGTGATGTGTGTTCTGAGAAGGGAAATAGGGTGCTCCAGAAGCATACCTCAAGGGCACTACATCTTATCTCCCATCAGAGGAGACCCCTTGTGGAAGTGACAGTCAGAGGACCTCATGGTTTCAAGTGAGAGACTCAGGGACAGTGCTTGAGTTTGGAAGTCAGCACCAGCCCCGAGGTCTGAATCCAAAGAGAGCAAGTGGGATGAACCGAGAGAAGGTCAGAACATTGGTTCTAGAGAAGGAGGGACAAAGAGCCATGCCCTGTTTCCTTTAGAACCAGTGCAATGCAATAGAACTTCCTTCAGTGATGGAAATGTTCAGTATTCTGAGCTGCCCAACATGGCAGTCACTAGCCGCATGTGGTTATTGTGACTGAGAAACTGACTTAAATTTAGTTTAATTTAAACTAATTTAACTTTAAATAGTCACAGGTATCTGGTGGCTGCCATGTTTTACAGCGCAGCTCTAGAATGAAAGCTTCTGCAGGGAAGGGTGAGCACCTACTCGAGAAGAGCCCTCCCTTCTCACTCAGCTGACTTCAGAGAGCTAAGCACATGTTTAAGAGTTAAGCTCCTTTAAAAAGGATGATTTCGAATCCTCCCAAAGAGCATGTTACTGCAGAGCAGGGGTGATCTTCTTTTGTGGATACATTCGGTGACGTGTGAAATGGCAGACAAGTAGAATGAAGCAATAAAACCTCAGGGCCGGGGAAAAAAAACACCTCAGGGCCGGGTAACTGTCAATATATGTTTGGGGTTTAAGAGTTGCAGGGTTGTGGGATTTTAAAGCTGAAATGATACAGAACTGAGATCCAGGGAGAGACTGGTCTAAGACACTAAAAAGAATTGGGACAAAGCCTGGCCAAAAGCCCGTCACCCAAGTCATGTCACAGGCAGGACTGATATGCCAGTATTTCCCATTCTGCTCCCTGGAAATGGATACCTCTTTTGTAGACTGTATGACTAGTTTGTTTCTTCGGTTGTTTATTCATCAAAAATAAAATGCTTAGCAAAACCACATGTGATCATTGCCCTCCTCGATCATATAGTGCACAAGGCACAGCATTCAAATAATCACAGAAATAAGTGTACAGTTGTGAGTGTGCTGGGGTCTATAGAGGAGACTATAGGTTGGGGAGATTTGATCTTTGTGGGGTTGGGAAAAGCTTTTCCTGTAGAAGTAATAATTGGAGTGAGCTGTAGCAGTTGAGCTGGAGTTAGATTGCTAGATTTAACAAATAAAAAAATAGAACATCTAGTTTTACATTTTATCTGGCAACCCTAGATGGAGTTAGCTTTGGACTGTGGTGGTGGTGTTAGTGAATAAGTTGACTGAATCTTGAGATATTTATATGATTAAAGAGCTGGACTTGGTAATATGTCAGTTATCGTAAGAAGGAGGTAGAAGATGCAAGTGATGGTAGTCCTCCTAGGATGATTCATAGTTTCTGTCTTACATAACTGGGTAGACGCTCGTACCATTTGCTGAGATAAAAAAAACTTTGGAAAAGGTTGTGTTTGGTGGCGGGGCTAGGGGCTGCATGATGAAACTTTCCATGTTTCACCAGCTGTAATGCCAAGAGTTGCATATACTCCAACAGAGTAGAGGCCCTATCTGTCTATATAAGGAATCTAACTGTTGTCCCTCACGAAGCATAGAAGTTATTAGTGGATCTCATAATTGATCTCTGCTTCGCAATTTGAACCAACTCCTCATTCTGTCATTAGATAGATTTGACATCAAGGCCAAGAAAGCAGAAATAAATGTCTTTCCTCCTTGGCTCAACTTCCTAATTGTGGCAATGAACAAATTCACTTGATGCGGTGCTTAAAATAAATCAACTGCACCATCTCTCTCTGCCTTGATTTTCTTTCTTTATTTTTTTTTTTCTTGTTGACATTTTCACTCAGCGAGACATGTTGCTGCTTCAGTCAGCCCTTGGGACTTCTCTAAGAGAGAGTTTACAAGGGATGAACTGTTCAGTGGGGATGGTTCCAAACATGCCTGTTTTACAAATGCCTCTGGGTAGAAGAGGCTGATTATACACTTTAAGCATTGCAAAGATTTTCCCCCAGCATGGAAGTATGGTGCCACTGTGACATTTCAAAATCGAGTTATGGGTTGCATATTTCTGCATGTCAATGAGAGAGAGAGGGATGTCGGCATTCAATAATGTTATTGTTTTGCTTCCTAGAAGGTCTACAAGAAAGCACCTGCCAAGGGTATACTTTTTGGGGACACAGAGATAAAGCAGGGGTGAAGAGAGTTCTTGTTTGTCATTGAGGAAAACGAGACGTCTGGAGTCCTGTTCTTTGGCAGGCCTTGGAAGCCGTCTGTTGTGATAAGCTCTGTTGGCAAACTCCACCATGGAATGTTCTCTGTTGATAATGAAAGTAACCAAAGGGAATCTGTACTGCAATTGGCCGTTCCTCTGCATATGAAGTTGAAGAGGCTGGTGCTACGGTAGTTTTGCTTCATTCCCTACTTAGAGATCCTCAGAGATTCCTGGAGTTGACAACATAGATGTTGGGAACAGACAAATGTGTGTGTAAATGCCAGTCATCATTTACACATTGTGTGAATCTCGTCTTCATCTGAAAATGGTAATACTGATGTCTTTTTTTCCATAGGATTATTAATAAAGATTAGTGTAAGTGAATGTATGGGTAGTGACATGGTAGGTGCACAATAAAGGTAAATTTTGGTCAGTGTTGTTCTTTAAGTATGCATTTTGATACCAATACCCTCTTCTATATTTTAGAGCGTATATTGGCCTCCAGTGGTAGGTGCCACTTAAGACTGCTAGGGTTCATTACATGCTAACATTGTTCCAAGCACAAGGGTGAGTACTTTGTACACAGTATCTAATTTCATCTACACACAAAAAAACCTGCTAGATGAGTACTGTTCTTATCTTTATACCATGAGAACTGAGGCTGCAGAGAGAGAAGTCCCTTACCTTGCTCAGGGTCACAAAACTATTAAATTACATTACCCTCTTCGGTCTTATATTCAGAGCCAAATGGCAGTGGCAAGAACAAACATCTCATTATAGATCAGTGGCTTATTGTCATTCTTGGCATGCAAATCATGGTTCCGTAGGGTGGAGCCGGTAAGACAGGGAAGAGTAAAAAGAAAATGATGGGCGTTTTTACGAATGATACCTTCATGTGCCGAGCAAGCAAGTGGAAAATGAAATAGTGAGGATCTGAGGTCATTGAGATGTGATTGATGGACTGGGAAGAGGCTGCTGTGAGTCATGCTATTAAAAACCAGATCCACAATAGAGGTGTAGAGGAGCATCCCAGCCTGGCATTCCTGTGTGCCGTCTCTACTTGTGTATTGACTCATTCTCAAAGAATTCCTAATGACAGGATGTGCCGGCCCTACATCTGGAGGGCCTGGAGATGCAGTGGTGTATAAGAGCAGATGTGGTCCCTGCTCTCGTGGCGCCTGTGGTCTAGAGGTAAAGACAGATACCGGTGAATTCAACCATATGATAATTACAACAGAGGGCATTGGGAAGGAGAGGTACATGGTTCCCTGAGAGGACACTTAAGGGCAGCTTTGATCTAATTGGGGGGTGGGGAGGGGTGTCAGGGATACAGTCTCTGAGGACGAGTGGGTGGTAATGGCATGACCCTGAGGTTAGGCAAAAACAGATATGCTGGATGTCTGTGGCCTTATGTACTCTATGTACATCTGAGTTTTACACATAAAAAGAGTAAGACTTTTTTATCCTACCACACCCCCAAAGAATCAAACCTATTTTTGCTCCTTTGGGGGTGATATTGCCCCATTGAAGGCATATACTATAGATTTCCATTGATAGTCACTACCATCCTGTTCTGCTTATTTTCAAAAGCATGTTCTGTAGGAAGAGGACAGACAAGTGCCCCTGCCCCCACCCACCTCCCACACAGAATTACACACTGGGGGCCAAAGAACCCGAGTGCTACTTACCCTGGATCAGCCAATGACTCTTAAGTCTGGCATTTCTGCTACTCTTGGCCTCCGTGTTCCTCATCTACTAAAGATGAATGGTTTTCTCTGACCTGGCTCCCTCTGCTATCTATGCAGAGTATGGTCCAGTGCCCCTTGAGTCCTTCCTAGAAATTCAGAATCTCAGGCCCTTCCCTGACCCACTGAACCAGAATCTCCATGCAATAGAACTTTATGGTTTGCGTGAAATTTAAGAAAACGGATGTATACCACACAGAGCATTTTGTGAAGATCATGTTTTAGTCCCCTTTTTACATCTTATTTCTGGTGTCTAGCATAGTGCCTGGCCAAAAAAAAAAGGGGGGGGGGGTTCTCTGTAGGGAAGTGAATGAATACTAAACTTGTACAAAGTGAAAGGCCATATAGATTTGATTCATTCTGGCTTAAAACTCAGGGTTACGGTCCTCCTTAAATATTTTATCAGCCTCTAAAAATTGATTTGCAGTCCCCATTAATTTTTAAACGCATGTCAGAAAATATTTTCTTAGGTTTGGTCATGGCCAAAGATTGTGCCTGTTAATTAAGGCTAGCAGCGGCTTCTTCTTCTGTCTTCCCCTTGCCCTCTCCTCCCTCCCCAGCCACCATCCCTGTTAAGTTTTATGGTAAAGCCAGTTTTGAAAATAGCAGCAAGACGCACACACATTCCCACTTGGGAGGGAACCTGGCCACCTCGGGAAGTGTGTGTTGGCTAACGTGGAGTCCATAGGACAGCCGGGCTCATGTCTCCTAGAAACTGTGAAGCCTGCCAGGTGATAACCCAAATTAATTTTTTAAACACTTATAATTCTTCATATTATTTTTATTTAATACCATTAAGTGATCCACGTATTCCTCACAGGCAGGCTCTTGCACATACCCTCTGTAAGTTTGCACTCTGCCGTGGCTAGGCATGGCCCGATGCTGACCAGCGTGGAAACTTAATAAGGCAGAGAGTTTGCCAGCAGTGGGGGAGTTGTAAGGGACATGCCCAGGGGCCGGCCAGCTAGATTTGGAAAGCGAAGAGGGCGGGTTGAGGCAGTGGAACCCGTGGTGACTGGCCCATGGCAAGTGCACCACCCATCTTGCCCATCCTGTGGTGAAGACAACATGGGATTTCAACATAACCCCATCCACACAAGTCAGGGCACCCAAACCACATTCACCCAGAATCCCATCCCTAAGACCAATCTGTGAGTTACTGAGGCTGTTTGGAAGGTTTAGGTTTTCTTCCTTCCTTCCTGTGCCCAAGTCCCTTTGTATGTCCATGCTTTCACATTGCAGCAGCCTTAGAGGGGCTCTTCTTGACTGGGGCCAAGGTGTTGGCCTGGCAAGGACATGGGACACACCAAGGGTAGGAGAACAGCTTCTATGCAGACATCCTTAATTCAACGAGTGTGTTTCAGGTGAACTGGCTGTGGTCACACACTTGTCATCAACATTGCCTGGAAGAGACAGAATCCAAGCAACCAGCACTTACAGTTTATCATGCAGCACTTCTCAGTATATCCAGATTTTAATCAGAAACATTCCATTTTTCTATGTTAGTAATTCAAATGATTTTTTAGAATACAGAGGGGAAAAAAACAGATCTGTGAAGGAAAGGTGAACCTTCTGTAGTTAGAGAACTACTAGAAATAAGCTTTTCTGTAGCATTTGCAGGCAATATGGGAAATAAGAAATGTTGGAGGGATTTGAATAATTACACCATTTTCCATTTATAACCCCTTATAATTTACAGGGTACCTTCCAGAAAGTTACGTAATTTGATCTTCACAATAATCCTGTGCTGTCACTAGTGTCACTCGGCCTGTCATTTCTGTCTCACAGAGGAAGTATTAGACCAAGGGTAAAACCCTTGCCCAAGGTTCTTTGGTCATTGGCAGGCTCTGTTGCTTGTTCCTTTACAAGAGTAAAGGAAGAGTATTCAGTTATCTTGTGGCTAGTACCTCAGACACATTGTCTCAATCCTTCCAACATGGTGGAATGAGCTCATCTGAAAGATTAGAAACAGAAACTGTCAACATAAGTAGCATTTATCAAGGCTCAGTGTTAGTGGCACATTTTAGTATGGGTGAAAGGCTTTCAATGGACCATCTCATTTTATCCTCAAAACAGGTGCTCTAGATAGAAATGAAGCATTCAGGAGAAGAAAGGGAAAAATGAAGGGGGGGAAATCAGAGGGGGAGATGAACCATGAGGGACTATGGACTCTGGGAAACAAACTGAAGGTTTCAGAGGGAAGGGGTGGGAGGGATGGCTTAGCCGGTGATGGGTATTAAGGAGGGCAAGTATTGCAATAAGCGCTGGTTGTTATACACAAACAATGAAGCATGGAACACTACATCAAAAACGAAGTACTGTATGGTGATTAACATAAAATAAATAAAAGTGCTGAATATTAAAAAAAAAAAAGAAATGAGGTATTCTTAGAATCCCAGTTTTACAGAAGAGGACAAAAGGGTTTTTTTGTTTGTTTGTTTGTTTGTTTGTTTAATGGTTAGATGCCTAGGATCCCAGAGCCAGTTAGGATCTGAAGCCCAAACTGTCTCTTTACCACTTTGGTGTGCTGGGTACTGTTCATGCCTATATGTTAGGTTAACCGGAATGAGATTGCTGATACACAGCAGTTTGTCTTCTACAATAGCCATTGAGTATGGTTCAGCCTAATAATATGTACTTTTTTTGTCTCCAGTCAATCTTAAACTAATTTTCAGAAACGATAAACAACTATGAATAAGTGGATTGTTTGGGGGAGTTTATAGTTGCATTGAGAAATCTGCTAATCATTTAACTTAAGAAAGATTCTGAACTTGAAAACTGAGGAAAATCCATACATATTTGTCAAATTTAAGTAGAGCTTTTCTTTTCCAAACATTTATTTTTGTTATAAACTGAGGATATCTAGGTTTTAATTGATTTTCAAGTGACAGCAGTTTCCTGAATATTGCTTTGGTTTAATGGCACTGAAATTGAATGATAATGCTTGTATAATTATAAAACTATGAATAAAGGGACCCATCCTTTGGTCCCATATTTCAGTGGAGGAGTCTTACGTAGACACTGGTCTTTGTTTAACTTCCAACTCAAAAATACACATGAGATTCTTTGGTGGATTTGTGATCAGAAGGAGTTAGAATTAAATTCATTGGAGTTTGTCTCTGTTTTTTTTTTTTTCCTTGTGAAGATGATTTTTTAAATAGTTAGCTGTTTTACTTACCTAAACCTCATTAATGGTCTTCAGTTCATGAACAAGTCAACGCTGTGGCCTCCTTTCAACTTCAACAAAGACATGGGATGTCCTAGATGAAACCTCTGTAGAAATGCAAGAAGAGTCTTGGATCGTACGTGTGCTAATTCTTCCTTGCAACACATGTTAACCTCTAAACACATACATGGGATGCCTTTCTTCAAGTGGGTAATAGTCAGCACCTGTGCCTTTTAAGTTAGAAACCTGACAAGTTTTTTGAAGAAATTGATACCATCATCTTCTGTGAAAGAACTATGATGATTGAGTTGAGTACAAGCTTCCAAAATGTGCTTTGTAGGTTTTGTTTGGGTGTCCTTCAAATCAAACATGGTACCCATTAGTCTACAGCAGGTTTTAACTTGTGTCGTCAGTTTCCCTGCTGACACACAATATCATGCCACTGTCAAAGAAAGTGGGTGTGTATATTCATAAGTGTGGTGGTTCAAAAAGTATTTTAAAGAAATAATATTAATTAAAAAATTTTAATTATAAAACAATAATGTATCTCATGCACAGCAACGTGTTACTGTCTCCTTTTGCTTTTGTGCTTGTGTAATACAGGGTGTATTTTGTGTAATTATGTACTGAAGTTAGACAGTGGGGTGAGTCCTTGGGAAAAAACAGTGTGTACAGGATTTGTTATTATGTATAAATTCTACTTCACTAAGCAAAGAATTACAAACGTTGCTTAGGATTTATTGAAGGACTCTAATTTATCTTTCTGGCCTTCCTTTAGAAGGATGTGTGATGGTGAATAGATTAGTGGCATTCTAGTGCTGATGTTTTTTATCATGTAGTCACTGCATATTATTGCTTATAAGCTATATTTTTCAAACTTCAGCTGTTTATGAATCACCTTTATGGTTTTGACCATATCTGAACCTGTTATCTATTATTTATGTGAAATATATTCTTTAAAATAACTTATTTTTGGGCGCCTGGGTGGCTCAGTTGGTTAAGCGACTGCCTTCGGCTCAGGTCATGATCCTGGAGTCACGGGATCGAGTCCCGCATCGGGCTCCCTGCTCAGCACGGAGTCTGCTTCTCCCTCTGACCCTCCTCCCTCTCATGCTCTCTGTCTCTCATTCTCTCTCTCGCAAATAAATAAAATCTTAAAAAAAAAAAAATTAAAATAACTTATTTTTAACTTAAGTTTTCAAAAGGAAACTTTATTCACTGCTGTTACTATTATTTATTCAGTTAATTACTTTTTATTATACCTTTTAAAATTTTAAAAAGTCGCTTTAAAAATGTATTGCTTTTTCACTTAATTTTAAAAGTAAACCTTATGTTACTACCATAACTTAGTAGCTAGATTTCTTTTTAGTCCACATTAAAAATATAGACACTTATTAAAATAAAATAATAATATGTAAAAATCCCTCCAGGTACTGCTCAGAATCACTTAGCGTACTGAGTCAAATGTTGGGAAAAGTGGCTAAAAGTAAAATGGACGTTTCTTAAAAGAGTGGTCACCGTGCTACCATTGACACAGTTTTCTGTTAAAACTTGGCAAGGGTTTGCTCCCACCCCACATGGCCCTGAGAGTCAAGCTTGCCATTCAGTTAAAGAGGCACCACGTGGTGTTCACCAACCTCCTTCTTTAATAGTGCCCTGGTTCCCTCTTATGGAGTCCACTTATTAAGGAAAGGTGACCTTGACTTTGTAGGCATGTAAGGGTGCTGGCAGTAATGAATTTTTTATTTTCTCTGAAGCTAACTCTAAATTGGATTCAGCATTATATAAAAAGGTGACCAATTGAATTTCAAATGTAATGAGGATGAAGTTTTGCTATCCAGTACAGCCAGCTTTGTTTTTAGCCCTAGTAGGAGGTTCTTCGCAACTAAACAATGCAGCTTTCCTCCTGACTTCTGAAATCACCATGTCTAGCTGGGTAGGAACAACGTCTCTTGTAACCTATTCCAGAAATGAAATACAGTGTGTTCTGGTTTTCTAGTTAAAAAAAAAATTTTTTTTTAATGTGCTGAGAGATTCGGATGTGAAGTCTTGGGGGAAAAAAAAGGTATTTTTTCTAAAACATGCAAATTTGTCTCTCCATCACCTAGGAAACTATTATGGGACACCCAAACCTCCTAGCCAGCCAGTCAGTGGGAAAGTGATCACGACGGATGCCTTGCAAAGCCTTCAATCTGGCTCCAAGCAGTCGACCCCAAAGCGAACCAAGTCCTACAATGATATGCAAAATGCTGGCATAGTCCATGCAGAGAATGAGGAGGAGGATGACGTTCCTGAAATGAACAGCAGCTTTACAGGTAAAGACCAGACCACCTTCCCCCTTGATGGCCTCGGGGGAAGGGGTGGTGCGAGGCTTTTGCAGAGAGTGAAGAGAAGGTGTCTATTCTCAAAAACTGTTTGGAAGGGTTGACACAATTCAAACTGACCACTCAAGACTTGGGGAGGAGGTGGTCTTTTCCCTAATCTATTTTTCATGCTTCTTTGCAGGACTATTTTAACTTCGCCAACATATCTTAAAGGGGCTAGAGGGAAATGTCTGTACAAGGGAATCAAGAATAATCAGCATTGTTTCCTTCTCTTCAAAATATGTATTAAGAATATTTGTATTTTGTTCATTTATTTCTTGGTCTTGACACTGTTCCATAATTATGCCTGATGGCTTATAAAGAGAAATATGAGAATTTGTTTAACAGTTTAATTTCCATTGATGCTGTATGGAAGGCTAGCAGCATCCTTTTATCTCCTGCCTTTGTGAGTAGAGATTATAATGGAACTGTATACTGTGTTCAGTTAACTTGTGCAATTTTTCCATTTGCCTGCAAATGGAGAAAGATGGAAAAATAATAAATACTTGATTATATCTTACATATGTATTCTATATTATATATCATACATTACTCATTGCATTATCCACTTATTTTTTTCTTAAAGATTTTATTTATTTGACAGAGAGAGAGACAGCGAGAGAGGGAATACAGGCATGGGGAGTGGGAGAGGGTGAAGCTTAGGTATACTGTATCTTATGAGGGGATCTTCAAGGACAGTGCCTCTGGGTGAGACTATTGCAGGCTGGGTCTTGCACAATTCTTAGGGGCACCTTTCACAGAGGTTATGATGTATATTTCTTGAGTTAATGTAGTGACCCAGAACTGTTCAAAAATATTTTTCACTTTATAGTAACTCAAGATGTAGCAACTGTATAAAACATGAGTCACTCCAGTTTATAATATGGTGACTTTGAAGAAGGCTTGTTTCTCCTATTTTACCTCTGCTTAAGTAATTTCTTCAATATTTTAGAGTATCGCTATGGAGTAGTTACGTACTTGCAGCAAATGAGATCTAACCCTCTCTTCGTGACCTTTCCTGACATCACCACATTTCAGTCATTACTTGATTAGACTCAGTTCCAATAAAGGGGAAATTAGTTAAGCTCTGTATTGAGTTAGCAAATCTAACAGAATATTTAGAAAAATGCTTGTATTAGTTGAATGCTTTCTAGAGCCCGTATAGGCCTCTCTGAAGTTTTCTAATTCATTAAACCCAGAAGCCTAAAATTCTTCAAGCTGACAATTAAAATAATTTTTGATGGTTTTATTGTCATAACAGTAACCCACCCCTTCTGCAAGAAGCATTGGATAAAGAAGAGAAGACCTAGTTTGTTATCCTAGCTTCTTGGTTCTCGATAGTTGTCTTATTATGAACATAATATCTAACTTCTCTCATGTGTAAAATGGCTAAGGTTAAATCATATCTAAGTTCCCCCTTCCAGCTCCAAGAACTTGATTCCACGAAAATTTCCATTTTCCAATTAGAATGGTTAGGCCAGGGGCTGACCTGTAGTTGTAATAGCTAGGAGAAATTTACCATCTTTTACATATGCATTTATTGAAAGCAGCTCATTTCATTTACTTAGAAATACTTGATTCAGGGCACCTGGGTGGCTCAGTTGGTTAAGCAACTGCCTTCGGCTCAGGTCATGATCCTGGAGTCCCGGGATCGAGTCCCACGTCGGGCTCCCTGCTCAGCGGGGAGTCTGCCTCTCTCTCTGACCCTCCCCCCTCTCATGCTCTCTCTCTCTCATTCTCTCTTTCAAAATAAATAAATAAAAAAAATCTTAAAAAAAAAAAAAGAAATACTTGATTCATGTATAGTAGTCCTCACTGATATGAAAGCAAATCATGAAAAAAAAGTTAATATTTTAAAAAGTAGCTAACATTATAATGTCTTGATCTTTCAACAAATAAGGATAACGAATCATAATATAACCCAAAACATGGTTGTGGGCAACGAAGTAAGACCTTCAGAGTGATGTGCACTGAATAGTTCTGCCACGAGGACTGGATGGTCCCCAAGAAATCTGTGTGCCCTTATTTTTCCTCTATTTATTAGGTAGATTTCTTGGTATAAAGTAGGAATTGTTGACTATAGGTTTTCATGCTCTTCCTGTTTCTAGCTACTACAAATCTTTGTCTCTAAAAGCCACGCCTCGGAAATTCTGACCCCATTGAATACTCCCTTGAAATCCTGGCATCAAAGAAAAACTTTGGGGCCCAGGTTGTCATTGCTGAAATCAGTCTGATCATTTATTCTGCACACACCCACACAAAAGCCAAGTGGCACCTTATTGTCTTCCTTAGCTTCCTGTCCTTAACACCAAGAAAGTCGATAGGATGCAGAGAGAAATGATCTTCAGATATACATGTGATGGGCATCCTCAGTATGTTGAGTAAGTGCCTCCTCATTTACCAAACTACAACTATGACAGCTGACAACCTGTCGTACCCTAACTCATATAAATTCTTTCAAATAATTGACACTAGCCAGTCTATGATATGTGGATCAAACTAGCTGTGCCAAAGCATTTTGCTCTCTGAACCACTTTAAGTAGCAATCGACCAGCCACTTGGAGAATAGAGTGACAGCAACATAATGAAGTCTTGGCTCCTGGTTGGAAGAGTTATGATAAAGGAATGAGTTTCTTATACAAACAGAGAAACACGGTGGAGCTATTAAAAATATTCACTGGGATATTTTTAATTAACATGCTGTTGCTGCTATCTTAGCTGACTTCTGCTTTGGGTCTTTCGAAGGAGGTATGAAATGTCTAAATAACATGCCTGAATAATATTGGGAATGTCTGCAGGCAAAAGAGCAGGAGACTTGTGGCCAGAAGCATCCTGGGGAGGTGGCCACAATTCCTTCCCATCGTCCATGACTGAGGCAGGACCTGAGCAATGAAAAGTCATCCCAGATACTTCCCACAGAACTGACTGTTGAGCACAAAGCAACAGGCCAGTCGTCTACAAACTGTGCCTCAGTTATGGACCTACAGGAGCCCTTGAGAATGAACACTCTTTATATGTGCTTCATGAAGGTAGAGTTACACTGCTGACCAAAGCACACAGTTACTTACACTAAATAAAAGCATTTGTATAAGGACCTTGTTTTAGACAAATTGGAAAATCTGTAACAAACCATCACAACTAAAAAGTAGCTGGTTCATCCATTAACCCCCTCTAAGAGACATCAAATGTTATTTAATTACGTTTCGAGGCTTTTTTTTTCTCCCAGCAGTCCCCCTATTACTGAACATGAGGTTGCTAATGCTTCTCTTCCATTAGTAAGCAATGATAAAACATTGCTTTGGAATGTCAAGAGATGATATTACTTTAAGAGCTAATGTTTCTCAGGGCTATGTGGCAGGCACTTTGCTAAGCTTTTTACACATATACGAGGGAGGTCTAATAGCTTGTCTAAGATCACAAAGCCAGTGAGTGTCAAAGCTGTCATTGCAACCCCAAAAGCTGACTTCAGAGCCCACATGCTCATCCAGTGTGCCATTTGTGTTTTAAATCGAGTTTATTAGCTCTGTGTGCAGAGATGTACCTAAATCTATAAGTAGAGATCATGAATTATAGGCTCCAGAAATGTATTTTTGACAACAGCGTATATTCTCAGAGTCACCTTCAAAAGCCCCCAAGTATGCGTATGTGTATGTAAATGTTTGGGAGCTTCTTACTTACTATAAGTGAAAAAGTTATGTTCATTTATGGCTTACAAGTCATTTTCACATGTATCCTATAAACTACCTGGAAATGCTGAGAGCTAAGCAACCTAGGCATTACCTTCCCCATTTTACAGATGAGAATACTGAGGAACAGTGTGTGTTCCCCCACTAGACAGTGGGAGAACCAGGCTTCCTTGTTCCTCAGTCAGCCTGTGTTCCAATAACCCCTTCTACCTATCCTGTTTGGATCCATTGGCAACCTTTCGTAAGAGAGTGATAGCAGTGCTCCTAAATGTTTGGTAAATCAAATGAAAGATTTTCTAAAATCAGAGCATATGTCGAAGTCAAAGCCATGATTAGGACTATGAATTTGTAAGTCTGTACTTTGTCCCAGCCTCTCATCGTTGGACTTTTCATTTTATTTGAGAGAATGAGGTTGTTTAAGGTTCTGTTGAACTGGAAAGAAGACACAGAAAGCCAAATACATCAAATTGTTTACATTAAATATCTATAGCTTTTTTTGGTTACTCAATTAGATTGGAAGAATCCTTTGACAGTGTATACACATATCAAATCATCATGATGTACACTTTAAATATCTTACAGTTTTGTCAGTTATACCTTAGTGAAGCTAAAAAAATCTTTTGATAGAAAATATCTGTAGCTTTTTATGTCAATCATACCTCAAAGCATTTTTTTAAGAAGACATGAAAAATATATAAAATAAGAAAATATTTGGATAATTTAAAATAAGGTCCAATCGCTAGAGGGATATGCATTTTTCCTTAGGAAGTTACAGTTACTTAGATATTTTGCCATTGCGCTAATATTCCCTTCCCATAGTTGAGGTTCTGGAACCCTGGCAGGGCATTCTTCTTCTTCTTCTTCTTCTTTTTTTTTTTTTTTTTTTAACAAATTACATATATTCCCATGTTAAGCTAAATCATTTCATATCTATGTCCCACCTATTGCCACAACCTTTTCTTGTTATATCCAGTTTCTATTAAAATGTGTTAATCGGGGTGCCTGGGTGGCTCAGTTGGTTAAGTATCTGCCTTCGGCTCAGGTCATGATCCCAGGGTCCTGGGATCAAGCCCTGCATTGGGCTCCCTGCTCAGTGGAGAGCCTGCTTCTCTCTCTCCCTCTGCTGCTCCCCCTGCTTGTGCTCTCTCTCTCGCTCTCAAATAAATAAATAAATAAAATACTTTTTAAAAATAAAATGGGTTAATTAAAATTCTTAGGTAAAGTTATCGAATGTCATCCATTGTCCTGGTACTTCTCTAGCTCTTAAATATCGTGTTAGAGGATGATCACTGGCTCTGGTACATTCGCGTTTCCAGAAGCAGGTCCCAGTCCCGAGCACACATGATGCCCACGCTGGGTGCCAGGCGCTTTGGCAAGCATTTTATGTGTCCTCAGTCCTTCAGTTCTCATGGCTTATGCGTCATTCCCATTTTACAGATGAGGAAACAGATCCTCAGAACGGTAATCAGTCTGTTCCGAAGTTACACCGCTAGAAATAGGCAAACCTATGATTTCGTCTGTGGTCTGATGTCACATGCTTCCTTTTCCTGCCAGTTTGCTGAGGGCCAGATCTGACCTGGCAACAAAGGTTAATCATAATGCTGATGAAGAAACTGATGATGATGGCAGCTAATAAATACTGTTAACTGTATGCTAGACGCTGTCCTGAGTGCTTTACTCCTGCAGTCCTCCTCACAACCTCATGGGCTTGCTGTGTTATCCCCATTTTATAGATGAGGAAGCCAAGGCATACTGAGGTTAAGTAAGTGTGTTGCCCACGTTAATAAAGGGTGAGGCCAGGATTCAAAGTCAGGCAGTCTGGCTCCTGAGTCAGTGCTTAGAATCAGTCTCTCTCTCTCTCTCTCCCTCTCTCTTTTTGGTTGTGCCATATTGCTTTATTTTTTTTAAAGGAATTGTGATTGAAATATTGGGAGTTTTTGGATAAAAATAGAGATTCCTATCTTGTCTTGAAAAATCAGAGATCTGGACTCACTGAGTCCACATTTCCTCAGGATGCTAATTACCTGGCACTGCGTTCCCTGCTCCACTCAGACAGGTTGTGCTCTCTCCAGTGCCCCCTCCAGACCTATCACTTGTGCCTCGGACCTGGCACGGCAGACCCAGGAGTTTGCCCCATACTCTGGCAGGAGGACAGAACCCCTCCTAGAAGCTGAAGGTTCTAGTGATTCTTTTGAGAATTCATTATCTCTGTCCTCCAAGTATGATTCTTGTACCTGAATCTCCATCCCTGGGTGCTTTCAACATGCACATTTTGGAACCTTCTCCCAAACCTATTCTCTGTAGTAGGGAGTCAGAATCAGCATGTTAGCATCTCTCCAGGTGATTGTTATGTCCACTTATAAATGTGAGAAGTGTACATTCTAACAACATCAGAAATGAATATACCTTGGCTCCTAGAGAAGTAAGGGTGACTCTTTGAAATCTTGCCAAGTTTTGAATTTATTTTTTTATTGATCAGTAATTTCAAAATGTTTCTTCTATGTTGGCCTAATTTCCTTTTTCTCCTTCAGAATTCTAGTTGCTTTCTTAATCTGCAGTCATGGATACAAATTGTAAAACCAATTCAAATTGGCTTAAGCAAGAATTTAGAGGATCAAGCAGTTGAAGAGGCCAGGAGTACATGGAATCAGTGACTCAATTAGGGCCATTTGGTGACTTTCTCTACCTTTCCTTTCGGCTTTCCTCTGTGTAGGCTTAATTCTAAGGCAGGTCTTGCCAAGCTGTGTCAAGATAGCCACGAGCACCTACAGCATGAGAATCTGTCAGCTTAACAATTTCAGCATCAAGAGGATAATTCCAGCAAACACGTCTATGCCTGACATTCATTGGTTTGCTTTGGATCATGTGCCTGATCCGATCACAAAGGCAAGAGTGATAATGTGACTTAGAAACACCACCTGACCTAGGAGTAGGTTTAAGTCAGTCCCCATCTAGACCACCAGGACCTTGAATGGACGGATTTCTAAAGGGAGGTCTGAGAGGGGGTTCTAGGAAAAGATGGGAGAGATGCAAGGCAGCCTCTTCAATGGTGGTGGATTTTTGGTGGAGGTGCCTGTTTAGTAGGCTCGACATGTCCTCCTTCCAAATGTTGAATTACCTTCATTCTCATCTGCGTCATTGGGCGCAACTCATCAGAGAAAGAGTGGAAAACAGCCTTTTATTATTCCTCAGTCTGCTTTCAGAAATCAGAAATGTCTATAGGAGAATTACTGTGGGAGATAGAAAATAACTACAACCCCCGATTATTATTTTTTAAAGCCCCATGGAGAATGATGTTTAATATTCTTGGCCTCTATAAAAATTCAGCCAGAATGTCAACAGTGCCTTTTGTGGATACTTTGTTGACATCACCTCTTGATGTTTCTAGTTAATAAGAAGGCAAGGAGATTCACGTACTTAGAGTCTTCTTTTAAGACCCAAGTCAAGTTAGTCCACCCACGTGATCCTGTTCTGGGGTAACTGTCTTGGTTTTCACAGGAACATTCCCCTCACTTTTCCAAAAGAGGCTTGCATCTGACTCACTGGTATAGCTGTGTCTATATTCTAAAGTTACTTGTATACTTTCCAGTTTGATGTGTCAGCCTTTGATCTTTGCCACTGTCTACCAAAAATGTTTTAAATAATCGATCCAAAAATGGTAATGATGCCACTGTATCTGTGTTTTCAGCATGGACTTTATTCTTGCTCTCCGATGCCCACGGAGTCATGAAACCAAATGATACCTAATAGCAAGAGTATGGCTCAGTCTGTGTTTCAGTGGCCTTATTAGTACAAGAGACTTGAGGTTTTGAGTCATGAATTTGTTTCTTCTTTGGCATTTCCAAGATTTCGAGCAATGCAGTATCTGAGCATGTCTTTCTCGTCTCTCTTTCTAGGTATAATAACTGTGGTATGTCACTTGGATGTTTTCTGTTGAAAGAACTTCCATCTAAATAAAATGGAATAGAGTTGATGGCCAGCAATTAGGAAAGAGTGAGGGCTTTTGAAAATATAGATGCAGACAGTAGTGAACTCCCTGGTTTGGGATATGATTGATGAGTTTCTTTTCTCTCTCTCTCTAACTCCCTGCAACCTAACAGCCGATTCTGGTGACCAAGAAGAGCACATTCTCCAAGAAGCAGCCCTACTGCCTGTGAATACTAGCATCGTCGCTGCCCCCAACACGGACGCTTCTCAGAAGTTCCCTCAATACCTACCTCTTTGTGCAGAGGATAATTTAGGTCCTCTACCTGAGAACTGGGAGATGGCCTACACCGAAAATGGAGAAGTCTATTTTATAGAGTAAAGTATACCATTCCTCCTCCCTGAACTTCCCTTCCTTTCTGTCTTCCCCCTTCCTTCCCACTCTCTAGTGGCTGCACTGGTAAATTACATCTAGAAGGACTGGTCGCGGGATCATGGTATTTTTTTTTTTTTTAAAGACTTTCTTTCTTTTTTTTTTTTTTTTTAAGATTTTATTTATTTATTTGACAGAGAGAATGAGAGAGAGAGCACATGAGAGGGGGGAGGGTCAGAGGGAGAAGCAGACTCCCTGCCGAGCAGGGAGCCCGATGCGGGACTCGATCCAGGGACTCCAGGATCATGACCTGAGCCGAAGGCAGTCGCTTAACCAACTGAGCCACCCAGGCGCCCAAGACTTTATTTCTTTATTTGACAGAGAGAGACACACAGTGAGAAAGGGAACACAAGCAGGGGGAGTGGGAGAGGGAGAGCAGGCCTCCCACGGAGCAGAGCGGGCTCATGGTATTCTTTTATACAATTCAACCAGCTTTGTCCAGAAAAACAATTAGCATAGCATCCTAATCATTGAGTCTGAGGAGCTTGACGAAGCATAAGGTTAATTTCCCTATAAATAGTGGGACACTACATTTTGGTGTATATATAATGGCATAGTATATAAAGAATATATTGAGCCATTAAGAAGAGGTAAATCCTCTGCTTATTTTTTCTTAATTGGGTGGCAGGGGTTTTTTTGTTGTTGTTTTTTGTTTTGTGTTGTTTTTGGTTGTGTTTTCAGAGTTCTTCATACATTCTGGATACAGTTCCTGTATCATTTTTTTGGTTTGTGAACATTTTCCCCAAGCCTGAATTTTCTTTTCATTGTCTTGACTGTGTCTTCCAGAGTTCTTAATTTTGAAGAAGTCTGATTTATCAGGGTTTTTTTTTTTGTGGGCTGTGCTTTTAGTGTGCTGGCTGAGAAATTTTTGCTTAAATCAAAGTTATAAAGCTGTCATTTTCTGCTATTTTTGCTTTAGAAGTTTTATAGTTTGCACTTAGGTCTCTGATCCATTTTAAGTTGTTGTTGTTTTTGTTGTTTTTTTTTAAACATGGTGCAACTACATGGATTAAAATTTGAGAATATGGAAACCACCCCCCCTCACCCCCACCCTTATCTGCAGTCTCGCTTTCCATGGTTTTAGTTACTCGTGGTCACTGTGTTTTGGAAACAGATGCTTCTCCTGACATATTGTCAGATCAGTAGTAGCCTAATGCTACATCACAGTGCATATTGTCAGTCACCTCGCTTCATCTTACCACATAGACATTTTATCACCTCACGCCATTACAAGAAGGGTGAGTAGATGCACTAAGGCATTTTGAGAGAGAGAAAGGACACATTCATATAATTTTTCTTATCATTTATTGTTATAATTGTTCTCTTTTAGTTATTGTTAATCTCTCACTGTGCCTAATTTATAAATTAAACTTCATCATAGGTATGTATGTATAGGAAAAGACATGGTGTATGTAGGATTCAGTCCAATATACAGTTTCAGGCATCCCCTGGAGGTCTTGGAACTTAGCCCCTGTGGATAAGGGGGTATTACTCTACACGGATATGAAAAGTCTTTCAAAATTATAAAACTTATATATACTTAGTGTATATATATACATATATATATATACATATATAATACATATTATTAAAGTTAAACATTTAATAAATAACCTTGACTAAAAATGGAAAAATCTACGGTTGTAACCATTCTAAAAAATCTAAGATAATAATAATTTTTTAATGAGTAATAGTCAATTTTTAAAATGCTGCACGTTGGCTCTATTATCAATATTCTCTGTTAAGATTTACCACAGTTTTATGTACCACTAAAAAAGAAAAACGAAAAGGCCAATTAAACTATAAAATAAATAAAAGTATAAGTAAATCTGTTATACTCAAATAGATTGAAGTTGAAGGTCTGCTCTTCAGTGAACAGTAACAAGGCAAAACTGACAAAGAAAAAAAATTAGAGAAGACACAAATTACCAGCATTAGGAATTAAACAGGGAATCACCACAGACCCTAAAGACATTAAAGGTAATCAGAGAGTGCTGCCAACAAATCTATACACATAGATTTGACAACTTAGATACAATGGACCAATTTCGTGAGAAGCATGAACTACCACAACTCATCCAATATGGAATAGATAATTTAACTAACTCTATAACTATTAAGGAAAATGAATTTGTCATTTAAAAACTCGTGAAAAAGAAATCTCCAGGCCCAGATGGTTTCACTGGAGAACTGCTCAAAGAATTACATTTCTACACAGTCTCCTTCTGAAAATAGAAGTAGAGGAACACTTAGCAATTATGTTTATGCAGCTATTGTTACCTTGTTACCAAAAAAACAAGGCCAGTCTAAGAAAAAAGAAAACTACAGAGTTGGATGCCTGGGTTGCTCAGTAAGTTGAGTGTCTGACTTTTGGTTTTGGCCCAGGTCATGATCTCGGGGTCCTGGGATCGAGCCCTGCATTGGACTCCATGCTCATCTTGGAGTCTGCTGGAGGTTCCTTCCCTCTGCCTTCCCCCACTGCCACGTACTCTCTCTCTCTTTAAATAAATAAGTAAATAAATAAATAAATAAAAATCTTTAAAAAAAAAAAAAAAGAAAAGAAAAAGAATTATACACCATGACCAAGTGGGAATTATCCTGGGGATACAAGATTGGTTCAATATGTGAAAAATTCCTAAATATAATCTACCATATTAAGATACTAAAGAAAAAAACATCACATGATCGTATTCATCAATGCAGTGTTTGACACAATTCAGCACTCATTCGTGATAAAAATTCTCAGAAAAATAAGAACAGAGGGGAATTTTCTTGACTTGATAATATCTACCAAAAATGTACAGCTAACATTATACTTAGTGGTAAAAGACAAAAAAAAAAAAAAACTTTCCCTGCAAGATTAGGGACAAGTCAAGGATGTTCGCTCTCACCACTCTTTTTTTGTTTTGTTTTGTTTTTTTAAGATTGCACTTATCTATTGGCGAGAATGTGTGGGAGGGGAAGAACAGAGGGAGCGAGACAAGCAGACTCCTCAATGAGCTTGGAGTCCCACACAGGGCTCAGTCTCACAACCCTGAGATCATGACCTGAGCTGAAACCGAGAGTCGGTTGCTTAACGAACTGAGGAGCCACCTCAGTTCCCACCTCTCTTAATCAACATGATCCTGGAAGTTCTAGCCAGGATAATAAATCAGGAAAGAGAAATAAAAGACCTACATATTGAAAAAGAAGGAATAAAACTATCCCTCAGTGCAGATTACATGAATGTACACAAGAAATGTCCAAAATTACAAAATATATACAAAATAAGTTCTAGAATAAGTGAGTTCAGCAAGATCACAAGATATAAGCATGCATGTATATCTGTATGAACATGTGGACAACAAATTTCAAAATAAAATATAATTCACATTTACTTCCAGAAAAACACCAGTTACATGTAAATCTAACAAAACATATACAGGATGTTATATGCTACAAACTCTGAAATATTGATGAAAGAAATCAAAGAAGGTCTAAACAAATGGAGAGATGTCCCCTATTCATGGATTGAAAGACACAATTGTATACTAAAGATGTCAGCTCTCCCAAAATGGATATACAGGTTAAATGCAAATCCTGTCAAAATCTCAGTGAGGTTTTTTGTTAATATAGACAAGTTTATTTTAAAATTTATATAGAAAGGCAGTAGAACTAGAATAGCTGGAAAAGGTTTTTTTTGTTTGTTTGTTTGTTTTTTTAAACCCACAACCCTGAGATCAAGACTTGAGCTGAGATCAAGAGTCAGACACTTAACCAACTGAGCCACCCAGGTGCCCCTAGAACAGTTTTGAAAGAGAAAAATAAAGCTAGAGTAATCAGTCTACCAGATATCAAGACTTATTATAGAGCCACAGTAACAATGGCTGGGTGGTATTGGTGAAGAAATGGGCACATACATCAATGAAACCCAGAAACAGATCCACAAATACATCCAAGTGATTTTCAACAAAGATGCCAAAGCAATTCAATGCAGGGAAGATAGCCTTTTCACGGAAGTGGTATTAAATTAAGTGTTTAGCCAGAAGTTAATAAATTAACCTCAACCTCACACCTTATTCAAAAAATTAACTCAGAATGGATCATCACAGACTTAAGTGTAAAACACAAGGCAATTAAACTTTTTGGGAAAAAAATTGGGGGGGGGGCTCTAGGACTAGACAAGGAGTTAGTTCTTAGAGTTGACATCAAAAACATGAACCCTGATTGACTTATTTCACTTAGTATAATACCCTCTAGTCTCCATAGTTTGGCTATTATGGACATTGCTGCTAAAACATTGGAGTGCAGGTGCCCCTTTGGATCACTACATTTGTTTTTTGTTGTTTTTTTTTTTTTTTAAGATTTTATTTATTTATTTGACAGAGAGAGAGAGACAGTGAAAGAGGGAACACAAGCAGGGGGACTGGGAGAGGGAGAAGCAGGCTCCCCGCTGAGCAAGGAGCACGATGTGGGGCTCGATCCCAGGACCCCGGGATCATGACCTGAGCCGAAGGCAGACGCTTAACGACTGAGCCACCCAGGCACCCGGATCACTACATTTGTATCTTTGGGGTAAATACCCAGTAGTGCAATTGCTGGGTCATACAGTAGCTCTATTTTCAACTTTTTGAGGAACCTCCATACTGTTTTCCAGAGTGGCTGCACCAGCTTGCATTCCCACCAGCAGTGTCGGAGGGTTCTCCTTTCTCCGCATCCCCACCAACATCTGTCATTCCCTGACTTGTTAATTTTAGCCATTCTGACTGGCGTGAGGTGATATCTCATTGAGGTTTTGATTTGTATTTCCCCGATGCCGGGTGATGTTGAGCACTTTTTCATGTGTCTGTTGGCCATTTGGATGTCTTCTTTACAGAAATGTCTGTTCATATGACCTTACTGATATGAGGAATTTGAGAAACAAGACAGATAATAGGGGAAGGGGAAAAATGAAACAAGATGAAACCAGAGAGGGAGACAAACCATAAGAGACTCTTAATCTCAGGAAACAAACTGAGGGTTGCTGGAGTGGAGAGGGGTGGGAGGGCTGGGGTGGCTGGGTGATGGACATAGGGGAGGGTATGTACTATGGTGAGTGCTGTGAATTATGTAAGACTGATGAATCACAGACCTGTACCCCTGAAACAAATAATACATTATATGTTAATAAAAATAAAGAAGAAAACAAAACATGAACCCTAAAAGGAATCATTGAGGGGTGCCTAAGTGGCTCAGTTGTTAAGCGTCTGCCTTCGGTTCAGGTCATGATCCCAGGGTCCTAGGATCCAGCCCCGCCTTGGGCTCCTGCTCAGCAGGAAGCCTGCTTCTCCCTCCCCCCACTTCCCCTGCTTGTGTTCCCTCTCTCCCTGTCTCTGTCTCTGTCAAATAAATAAAGTCTTTAAAAAAAAAAAAAAGGAATCATTGATAAATACGATGTCATCAAAATGAAAAACATTTGCTTCAGAAAAGACCCTGATAAGAGGATGAAAAGGCAAACTACAGACTGGGAGAAAGTATTTGCAAACCCCATATCTGAAAATGGATTGATATCTATAGAGTATATAAAGAGCTCTCAAAACTCAACAGTAACATTAAAAAATTCAATTAGAAAATGAACCACAGACGTTTCACTGAAGAGGATATATAGATGGCAAATAAGCACATGAAAAAATGTTCACCCTCATTAGCCATTAGGGAAATGCAAATTAAAATCACAAAGATATCATTACATGCCTATTAGGATGGCTCAAATAAAAAAAATAGTTAGTAACAATAAATGATGGCAAAGATGAAGAGAAACTAGATCACTCATACATTGCTGGTGGGTATGTAAAATTGTATGACATTCTAGAAAACAGTTGGGGAGTTTCCTATAAAACTAAACATGGAACTACCATATGACCCAGCAATTGCACATTTGGCCAGAGAAGTGAACACTTAACATTCACACAAAAGCCTGGACATGAATGTTTATAGTAGCTTTATTCCAAAGAGCCAAAAACTGGAAATACCAGTTTTCCATGCCATTTCCAAATGCCATGGAATACTACTTAGCAAAGAAGGAATTAATTATCAATATATGTGACAACCTTGATGAGAATTAGCTGAATGAAAAATAGCATCCCCAGAGAGTACATACGTATGATTTCATGGAACATTTTTGCAGTGACAAAACCATGGAAATGGAGAACATAGATTAGTGGTTGCCAGGGATTTAAAAGGGGTTTGAGGGGGCAGAGACTCGAAGAAAACCAAGTGTGGCTCTAAAAGGGTAACAAGAGGAAGAATCCTTGTTATGATAGAAATGTTTTCTATCTTGACTGTCTGGAGATCGATATCCCAGTTGTGACATTTTACTTTAGTTTTGTAAGATGTTACCATTGGGGGAATCTGGGTAAAGGGCATGTGGGATCACTCTATGTTCTTTCTTATAAATACATGTGAATCTATAATTATCTCAAAAAACAAAAGTGTTTTTTTAAAAAATCACAGATAATCTTCCCTCCCAGCAATGGCCATTTTTACTATCTTGCTGGTGTAGGAATAGCACAGACCGTGGGTTCTAGTGTTGGACTCCCTGGGTTTGTTCCCAGTGCTGCTAGGTATCAACACACAGTAACCTTGTACCAATTTTCTCACCTCTGTCCTCATTTTTCTCATCTGCAAAATGTATTAATACTTATTCATAGTTCCTTCATAGGGTTATCTTAAGGATTGGTAAATTGTAACATACGTGTAAAAGAACGGATTCTGGTAGTTGTAAGTGATGACAGTTGTTACTATATTACCTTTCATTTGTTTTCTTTTCCTTTTCATACAGTTGAGATGATTTCTATATACATTTGCATTGTTTTTCACTTAAGCCTTAAGTTTTTTCAACAATTAATAAGACTTGGATCTCAAATAACTGTGGCAATGTTTTTCAGCATTTACAACCTAAACTGCAGACTTTCAAAAACAATTGAAGTTACTACCTCAGTTTCCCCCCAAAAGTTTTTTTCATTTCTTGTTTTCATTTCTGGTTTGCAGCATGAACTGCTGGCCTTGTAGTGTGGCCCAGGAGCTTGCCATAGTGTGGCCCAGGAGCTCACGCAGAACTTTGTCCCGGGGTCCTGAGTTGCTTCCGGGCAGTTCCTCCAGACATTCTCATGACGCTTCTAACATGGTTGCAAGGCGGTAATCGGGAATATTACTGTACACTCTCAGACCTTCAAGGCCTCGCTCATTGTCTGTTGAAACACTTCATCTGGAGTCGGGCTGTGCCCTCCAGAAGGCAGACATGTTTAGCTTCTTCAAGCTTTGTGTGGGTTTTTTTTGGCCCAGGTTCTGTTTATGGTAGGTAATTCCAGGTTGCCTTCACTTTGTGTGCAACGAAATTCAGGATGCTGTGATTAATGATCAGTATTAGCCGCTGTGAGCCAATTGCATGAACTGAGGTAGTTTCACAATGTCAGGGGAAATCTTACGTAATATAATGAGTGAAATAGCAGCCTTCTTTGTGAATTACAGCATCCAAGGTTTAAGTCAGAGGCAAATTTAAAGCAAATTGGAGTTTGCTCTTCTGCAAAAGTGAAGACTAAAATAAGTCTAGACAAGGGGAGACCGTATGGACAAGGGGTATCATTTGGAACTCATTTTTCAAAAATAAAACTGGCATCACATGTTAAGCTTTCCATAATGGAATGATTATACCTTAGATAAGTAAAAAGTCTACCTAAGGCCCTTCCCAAGCCTTTTCAGATTCCAAACTTGGGCTCTCTTCTGGGTTGGGTTTGCTGTTGGAAAGTAGCTTTGCTCTGGTTGAGGGGAAATGTTCAAGAGCGTGTAATTCTTTTTGTCATTGAGGTTTTTGCTTTTTTTTTTCCTTTTCAAATGTATTTCTTGTTTTTGTTTCTTGATTTCAGCCATAACACAAAGACAACATCTTGGTTAGACCCTCGGTGCCTGAACAAGCAGCAGAAGCCTCTGGAAGAGTGTGAAGATGATGGTAAGGGGCTAGGAAGGTCTTGGTTCAAGTGAACTGGGGGCTTATTCACATGTGCAAGTTTTAAGGAGTTATATAGCAAGGTCAACCAGGTTTTAACAAGTGAGTTTTTAAAAGGTCATCCAATTTCTGGAAAGTGACCTGTAGTTTCCAAAAGCAGTAGGGGAATCAGACTTGTTTGAAAAGAACAGTTTGTTTATACATAAAGGCAGATGCATGCTACTATCTCCATTAGAAACAGAACTTTAAGACAGACTATTTCAATGAAGATACAACCTCTGCCTTCAGGACCTTGGAGAAAACTCAAGAAAATCTCTAGGAATATAGAAACCAAAGTTGCTCTGGTTACTTACCTATTGGATCCTGATCCTATATTATAAAAGTCTTAAAGGAAAAAAATCCAGAGCTTTTCTTAAATTCTACATGTTCATAACTTGACAAAGGGAAAGCAGATCTTGACTTCTTAGGATCTATCCTCATTATCTGAAAAGTACATTCATCTAAGATCTTTCTTAGATGAGGTGTTACCCTTAGCCTGACTCTGCCTGTTAATCTCGAAAAAGAATCAATTGGCTATAAGAGTTACTATTTTGAAAAGTTTATTTCAAAGTTTTGGGATTTCTAATTACTTTTCCAAAATGGAAAAAAAAAAAAAATTAGAACAAATGTGTGCCTTTTCAGTATACCAAAGTCTATCCCAAGTTCTACCAGAACTATTTTTTTGACATGGATGAATTAAAAGGGAAATGACTTGTTTTGCTACTCATTATTCATCTCTGGCATTTAAATTAGTGGTATAATTATGGAGTACGTATTTTACTATAAGATAATGAAACTTTATTAATTTGTCCTATGGCGCAGAACTGTTGTATATATATAAACTTGAGGTTTGTCTGAAAATGTAAGCCAGTAAAGTGTAATACTGCCAAAACCTTGTACTCTTAGATCCTTCTGCTCTACACGGATTGCAGATACCATGAAATGAGCATAAAATTGGGTGTTTATATTTAGCTATAGAGTGACTGCAAATGGAAATACAAATCCTTCTGACTAAGGAGGCATGACTGAGATGCTCATTTTATTTTGGTTGCTTAGTCCCGTTCCTGAAGAAGGAATGGAACGTGTGTGGTCAGCTTCATTATTTGCATGCTTCAGGGATAAGGAACTGTCCAGATTATTCAAATACTATGTTTCATATATAATATAAAAGTGACCAATTTTCAAAGATCAGAATATAAAATACACTCAACCGTAAAATTTCAGGGACCAAAATTTAATCTTTATTTGATGCTTGATGATTGTGAAGGCATTTTCGACTTCTTATTACCATAGGAGAGCTTCAGTGTCGATCTCCTTTATAATTATACTGGGAACATACAAAAATGAGTGTTAATATAGTTTATAGATGATAGAAGACTCCAATAGCTTTTACCAAGAGAAACTTAATGGAGTAGAAGTGTTGAGTAGAATGGCTGAATTATTTTGTGACCAAATCTAGTACAGTTGACCCTTGAACAACATAGGTTTGGACCGCACTGGTCCATTTTTGTGTGGATTTTTTTCCATAAATATATTAGAAAAAGTTTTGGAGATTTCTGGCAATTTGAAAAACCTGCAAATGAATCTTACAGCTTTGAAGTACCAAAAATATTAAGAAAAGATTAAGTATTATTGTAAGAATATAGTATATAATACTTAGAATGTACAAAAGAAGTGTTAATCGAATATATTATTGGTAAGGTTTTCAACAGTAGGCTATTTGTAGTTAAGTTTTGGGGAAGTCAAAAGTTACACACAGATTGTTAACTGCGGAGAGTCAATGCCCCCTAATCCCTGTGTTTTTTTGTTTTTTTGTTTTTTAAACCCCTGTGGAAATCGGAGGGGTAGACGAACCATGAGAGACGATGGACTCTGAGAAACAAACAGGGTTCTAGAGGGGAGGGGGGTGGGAGGATGGGTTAGCCTGGTGGTGGGTATTGAGGAGGGCACATTCTGCATGGAGCACTGGGTGTTATGCACAAACAATGAATCATGGAACACTTCATCTAAAACTAATGATGTAATGTATGGGGATTAACATAAGAATAAAACAAACAAACAAACAAAAAACCCTGTGTTGTTTAAGGGTCAACTGTTATTTTTAATTCTTAGAATTCTTGTCATTGGTGTTAATGATATTATCTGGAACAAGTATGTATTCATACCAAATACCATTAGTTTATGAATTATCCCTTCAACATTAGGATTCACAGAACCTTTTTCTAGTAGAAATTATATGCATGTCTGTGTGCCTGTATACATAAACAATATAAATATATAACCAGATGTTACCACTCGGTCATTTATCAGTTCCCACACCTGCATTTTCTGTTGCCTGTTAACACAAATCTGCCTTGTGTTGTTGTTTATGTTGTGACACAAAGAAGAATAATGTTGTTGGTCACAGTATTCCTCCTGTATTTCTTTCTGTTCTCTGGAAGTCATACACACATGGAGTGTAACAATATAGCATCACACTTATTATAAAAAATTTATATATTGTTTCCTAACTCAAAAAAGTGATGAACTGGTTTGGGATTTTGATCCTCAGTGTATAACTCCTTTTGTTGTTTCTGTGTATCGAGTTGAATTAAAAGCCTTTCACCTTGCCTCTGAGCTCCAGGCCAATATTTGAATCTGCCTGGTTGATAATGCTCTTTGTCTGAAAGAGACTTCAAACTAGTCTGCTTAAAACCCAACTATTGATCTCTTCCCCACCCAAACCTGGTCCTCTGTAAGTGTTCCCTATCTCGGTCGAGGGTAAAATTCATGCATACCTAACAGTCCCCCTTGACCTACTACTTCTCTTGACATTCATTTCAACCCATCTACCCTTTGAATTTACTTTGCCTCCCAGATATCTCTGGAATCCATTCACTATTTTCTTTACCACCTGTAGCATCCTAGGTCAGGCCACACTCATCTCTCACCCAGACTCTTTCCCACTCTCCTTACACTGTACCCAGAGCAGTCTTTTAAAATGTCAGTGTGATTGTGTTATCATGGACCACCCCCTCAAGCCCTATTCACTGGTTCTCTGCACCATAAATACTCAGCCCTCCCCATAGCTGGTCCCCAAGCCCTAAGTGGTTTGACCTCTGGCTTTTCTCACTCTTACTCCTCTCCGCTCTGCCCTTCATCCCTACTAGTTCTCTCTCAGAATATTCTTACACTTCACAAACAGTTCTTGATTGCCTTCTATATTTCAAGTGTGTCCTAAGAACTTCAGATGTATCAATGAACACAACAGTCAAAATTCCCTGCTGTCAGAAAGCTCAAATTTCAGTCATACATCACTGTAGGTCTTTTTGTTAAATTGTTCATACCCTTTAGGTTATAGCTCAGGGACTGTTTCCTTGACCTTGCCCCCAGATATGAGTAGGTCACTGTGTGATGTGTGTTACCTTAGAGAAATAATCACAGTTTTAACTTTAGTTTTATTTATGGGAGTTTGGGATTTGTCTCCTCCTCCAAAAGGATATTTGATCTGTACTTTTGCACAGTGACTGGCCCGTGGTAGGTCTCTCTCATTAAATGCTTATCGGAGAAATGAATGAACGCACCCCCAAAGACATTATTAGATAATATTTAAATGGGCATTTTCTTGAAAGATTTTATGTAAATAAGATTCCATTTTTCAGAGACAATGCCAGCACCAAAACTTATTGTTGGCAATTGAATCACTTTTAAGTCAAGGCTTTACAAGGCGTATAGCGCCACGTTGATTACTGAAGTCAGTAACGGAGATATCCATTCATCCATCCGCCCATTTTGAAATATTTAGTAGTTACCATGTACCAAAAACTCCTGGGCACTGAGCATTTTGCAGTGTGAAAACGGTTTTATTCCCGTGTTTGTGGAACCTACAGTACACGGGGAACAGCCACTTGCTCTGTAGCTGGAGAGACTTTATGCGTGAAGTGATTTGTTGTGTGCTGTTCTGTGTTCTCAGTTATCATACAGCGTTTTACTTACAGCAGGAGGAGGTCGAGCATGGAAAGGATCTTGACTGGTTTTGCCCCCTGACTTATTGAGAACATTTTCATTCTAATATTTCTGAGCTGTTTGACTTAGAAATCCTATACAAACTAAGCGATGCCTTCCCATGCTCATTTCAGGGCAGGCTTCAAGCCTGCTTTCCCAACGTGCAACATCCTGACATAATTCCTCTCTAACTCCCTCTGTAAGACGCTGTTAAGTGTAGTGCATTTTACAATGTGCATTCTCAATTTGACCTCACCTTCCATATTTCAGGCAGCAGCATTACTTCTAAGTTAAGCAATGCTTTAATTGTGAGTATAATTGCCTCACTGATTAGAGGATTATTGCAGGATTAAAAGGTCTAACACTGAAAGGTGTAACAGCTTTGTTTGCCCGAAATAAGGTCTGTAATAAGTGACTTCCCACTTTAAGAACACTGAAACCGCGAGGGTATTTGTCATCTTCTACCACCAATCAAACCCCATTCTGACATGCAAGGAAATGAGCCATATAATTACGTTGCCAATATCAGCTCCTACCGTTTTGTGATTTACACTGAGGTCTCCGGTTTACTAGCCAAGCCAGGGAGATAGGCCACAATGCAGGTAAGGACAAAACGGAGGGATGTGTTGCTGCTGTTTTTCTGAGGGGAGTTTTCTTTCTTGGTGTTGGTGTCTGAATTTTTCTTTCTCTCTTTTCTGTCTCATTCCCGCTATTCCTTTGGAGAAGAAGGGGTCCACACCGAGGAGCTGGACAGTGAACTAGGTAAACCCTCCCAGCCTGCCGCTGCTGCATGACTTGCCCTGAATGCTTTTTGTCTCCAGCGATTGCTTATTCCTTCAGTTTCTTTAGTTTGCACTTCTTCAATGATGATTTTCATTCCAGCTTATCCATGAAAGGTCAATCTTACAGCCCTAATGTCTGACTTGCAGGCATCATGCAGAGTTGTAGTAAGTTGTGTTTACAAAGAAAATGCCTGAGTGCATCAAGACTAGAATGAGAGTTAGCAAATTGGTGGTAGGTAGTCTTGTGAACTGAGGATTAAGAAGAGCCTTGAGAGGGTAGATGCTTGCTGTGTGCCTTCATCTCTGGTATGACCTACCTCCGCCTCATTTCTTCGTTTGCTGCGGGTGGTGATCTCCATGGGCCATGCAGAAAAGCAAAGCAAAACAAAACTAAAAACCCACCAAACGCATTAAGGATCTTTGTAGGAGTGATAGCAATACAGTGATTCTCCTGATCAACTGAATAGTTAATAAGTCTTAGTCTTGGGTTATTAAGTCACGAGCCACGTGGTGACTTTGTAGATGTAGTGAATGGCTTGAAAACCAGATACTGCGCTTCTGTGTGACATTTTCCTTAGAGTGTGTGTATCCATGTAAATCAAGTCTCGACTAGTCTAGCTGTTGCAGTTAGAAATAATTTACATTTGCAGATAATGCCAAATGCTTTTGTCTTTGCTGTTGGAATATATTGAATTATGCTCTACATAAGTTTTATGTTCGGCTTTGAACAATATTAAAATTAGTTTGCATTCCATCTGATGCATCTACTGAAGGATAGATTGGAAAGCCCAGGTTTTCAAGCTAAATTGCACATAAAAGCCTTGGCTTATTGAACATTGACCATCATGTATTTTTGAGATAGAAGATTGTTTAACATCGATATGAAAAGAACTGTCCTGAGATTATTGAATCAGCCTAACATTTTTGAGATTGCCTTAAGAACTAAAAATATAAATACTTAATAATACAGATTACTGTTTTAATGTGATTTTGTTTGTGTTTGTTATATAATAATCAATCATGGTTGACTGGAGTTATGATATAATGGAATTTAGCTCTGTTTTTCTTAATGTTGGGAACATATCCTGTTGTAACTGATAGATATGCTGACATTGATCGATAACTGTTGCATGGAGCTTATTTTTAAAAGATATTTAATAAGTTGTCCTTTTCATTGTGGTAAGAAGGACTTGAGATTCACCCTGTGGTCTAGAACAATTTGAAATTTGTTCTATCAAAAAAATTACTTGGTAATATTAAAGTAATAGAAAAAGACAACTGGTTTTTGAGACACACGATGAGTGCCTTAACCATTTGCTGAACCAATTTAAATCACTCTTGCTAGGTGATTGATACCCACTGCCATCTGCGGATGGCTGGTAGAGTTAATACAGCTGTGCACAGAGGCATATTTGCTTCTATGGAAGTTTAAATGTTGACATTTTTAGGAAAGAATTTTCTGTATTTTTCCCCCTGTAACTATAATATTGTGGGAACTTTCCTATGCTGTTGAAGATTGAAAAAAATAAGCGTTAATGACTACATATATCATTTCTCATGGTCACAGTGGTAATCCTGAGAGTTGGTTTAGTGACATAGCAGAACTGTCTCTGGGGGCAAATCAGGCTGCCTTGCTTCTTGTCCATTCTCCCATGTTTACTGGGGGGCTTTGTGACTTGGGCAAGTCACTCAACTTCTCTTAGCTTTCCTTTCCCTACCTGTCAAGAGAGGCTGAAAGAGGAGCTCCCATACTGTTTGTGAGGAAACTTAATGAAAATGTGTCTTAATATTTGTCCCTGCGATCAGTATATATTGTTGTTTCTAGTAGCTTTATTATTTCATAACTAATTCCATCTTGTTGGACTTTTTAATACTCTTTGTGGTACTTTTTGCCTTTAATATGGGTCAGGAGAAGAATGTGTATGTGGAAATGACCCAAGTGTGTCCTTGTGGGTAGAGACAGGACTCTTGATTTTTGCCTGCACATATCCACTGTGTAAAGAGTAGTGTGTACACACACACAATTTTCTCTTGCATTCATTCCAGATTTTACTGACAAGCTTACTGCCCATTTTCTTAATAAGAGGGTCCTAATTTCAAACAACAGCAACTGTCCGGTTTTCAGAGAACAGTGAGATTCCAGATGTGACAAGGAAACCCTGTCTGAGAGGTGGGGGCGGTTGGCTTAGGTGTTGGACACAGATCATTTGATTATAGAGTTGTCATTTCTGAACTCTGTTGTTTGAGCTGGGTCAGTGGCTGCATTACGCACTTTTGGTTTGCAGAATTTATCACATGCTCTGCAGACATCTTCCCAGAATTGAAAAGTACTCCCTTTTGGAATTATAGGGTATTTAGGTGCTAACACCAACTCGGAGAGGTAGAGACAAGGAAAATGAGGTTCCCTCCCCACCAAGACTAAGTCACAGTTTTGAAATCTATCTGTGATTGTGCACATGACTTTTAATGTATGTGCTGACATACCTCTTATGAAAAGAACGTAGCACATGTGACTGCTTCATATTTGCTTCTGTGGTAACAAGTAGTACAGGATGAGATTCTTAAAGGCAGGGCTAGCTAGCAAGCAGGCCATATAAATCTGTTCTGTTCCTTTCCTGCTTTCTTAGAACATGGCCATTTGTTGAGCCTACATGCCAGGTGCTGTGCAAAATGTCCTATAGGCATCCTCATTTAATCCATAGTTGACCCTTCAAGTAAATCCCAGTGAAAGATGTAGTTGCAGGATACTCAGTAACTAGTCAAATATCAGATCTATGAAGTGGTAGAGCGAAGGTTCAGTCCCCAGTCTGGACAACCCTGAAAGGGTCTTAGGCGCCTAAAATAGCTGTGACAGGTAGTATATTCTGGTCTGATGTCCAGCAGTTGTTAGACATAGGGGCTGACCCTTCAGGCGACAGCAGAGTTTTTAGTAAAAAAAAAAATGTAGTCATTATTTTCTGGGCTTTGGCATTTTCTGTCATTCTCAGTTTTTTAGAACCAGAAGACAAATTCGAGGACAAACATCTTCCTTTTTTAAATCGATGACCCATTTCTATTTTAAGCATTAGGAGACTAATTCCTATTATTAAGTTAATCACCACATTGGAAGTGAGAAATCTATCTTTTCAACTGAAAATGAGTTTTAGCTTGGAAAACTGGAAAATTTCTGGAGTTTGCTAACCCGTTCCAGAAGATGTGTGTAAATTTGCAAGTGTCCAGGAATAGCCATTGATCTGCCGCATTTCTCAACCCTAGAGTATAAAGGTTTTGACTAGACAACAGGACTAAGGTCAGAGGTGGCTTCTTTTTTTGTACCCTCTTCAGACCTCCATCAAAGCACTAACTGTATAGTGTTTGAATTGTCTGCTTAGTTGTGCACTTGTAATTATCTTTGTGTTCCGGGTGCCAACCACACCCTCAAGCAGACAATAGACCCTCTCTAAATGTTGACAAATTAATAATTGAATGAGTTAACATACAGTATTCTATTAGTTTCAGGTGTATAATATAGTGATTCAGCAATTCTGTATATCACTGGTGCTCATTGTAAGTGTGCAAATGAATTAAATTCTTAATATTTCCCGTTTTATCTAAAGCTAGGCCAAATATTCAAGGTTGCAAATTTTGGAAAAGATCTGGTTCAGTGAAACATAGAGCAGGCCCCTCACATTTACCCACTCCTGCCCCCTGCCTGAACAAACATGTGGACTGTACCCCAATTTGCATTTTTTTAATATTCGATTTCTCAACTCCTTGGAAATATTTTCCTGGTTCATTTTCATTTAAATGGTAATTTCCAGCTTTGTAAGGGGAAACCATTTCTCAGGCATTTGATTTGCATCAGTTCATATGGCTTGGTGGATAAAAATGCCAAGTTGTATCAACATCTGCAAATTGACCTGTCTTGCATTTTAGTAGCTCATGTCTCCTGGAATTCAAAGACTTCTTTAAAACCTGCTAAGTGTTTAAAAAAAATGAGAAGAAAAGGGGGAAAACCCGTCTCTTTGTTTGCAAATAGATAACATGTGGAGCAAAAACCATGAAATTAATGTCTCTTGATACGCAGCCAAATCTGAGCAAAACATAAACTTTGAGTAATTAGCGGTGTGTGTTTGCGTGCACGCGCGTGACTCCGTTTCGGTGCGGGACGGTTTGTGGCATATGTAAGCTTATGCCTTGATGACAGAGTCATTCTTTGGAAATAGTGACCATAGGAGTCCTTGAGTTAAAAAAAAAAAAAAAAGAATCTAGTATTTCAAAATAAGTGATATTTCAAGTGTTTGTAATATTCTGTTCATGTTGGTCTTAATAGCCGACTTCTAGGAAGAATGATTCACTTTGGAGTAGGCATTATACAAGCTTGCCGCAACCGTGTATATATCCGAGTGGCTTTGAAATTAAGTTGAGTAATTGCTCCTCTGCTTGAAAGAATTGCTTAGTGACACAAAACACAACCTGGTTGCTTCTTTCACCAAGTCAAATTATCTGGTGCAATGGGCTTTTTCATAATAGATTCTTGCTGTGGCAGAAGTCACTATTAGCTAGTTAATAAAGTTCCAGCCTTTGTAGGAAACCTTACGAAGTTAAGTCCAGGAGAGCACGGGTGAGTTTTCAGAAAGGCACGGAAATCCCGCAATGCCATTTTACGTGACCACGAGAAAGGAATAAAATCTTCCCCCTTAACTAGTGAGTTCTCAGAGGGCAGGACCTATGTTTCTGCTTTCGCAAGCAAAGTGCTGCCGAAGGTGGGTCTGTTTGAATATAGCACCTAAGTGATAGATGCCTGCAATTTGAAAGCCCAACTCTAATCTTTTACTTACTTGGCAGCATTTTAATTAGAAACAAGGAGGAGGGGCGCCTGGGTGGCTCAGTTGGTTAAGCGACTGCCTTCAGCTCAGGTCATGATCCTGGAGTCCCGGGATCGAGTGCCACATCGGGCTCCCTGCTCAGCAGGGGGTCTGCTTCTCCCTCTGCCCTCTTCCCTCTCTTGCTATCTGTCTCTCATTCTCTCTCAAATAAATAAATAAAATCTTTAAAAAAAAAAAAAAAAAGAAAGAAACGAGGAAATAAGATGCAAATTTTATTTTATTCCAGGGAGAGCCAAAACAGCACTATTGTATTGAAAATGAAAAGAAACATTAATTTTCATCCATTTTTGTTTGTGTGGTAAGGTAGTCTAGAAATACAATGGGAGAATTGTAAATGTATAAGGTATAAACTAGGCATTCAAGGCAAATTTTAACTATATTTCCATTAAAATCTAATTTAATAGTTGATTCAGAACAAAGGCTTCTGGGACTACATTTTATTAAGTTTTATTAGCTTGTACAAAATATCAGTAAAGAATTGTTCCTCATGTAGAAAAATACGCTGATAAATATAAGACTGCCTTCTAGTTTGTTGTTGTTAGGATACACAGTTTTCATTGGACTTAAGGCATTTTTATGAGTCTTTCTCTTTTTGCCTCACTCAGTTGTTGAAAATCCTTAAGCTCTTAAAGAATATGCTCTTCTTGCTCTAAATGTTCTTTTATTTTTCAGAACTGCCTGCTGGTTGGGAAAAGATTGAAGACCCTGTCTATGGTATCTACTATGTAGAGTAAGTGCCTATTAATCTCTATTTTAGTTTATACTCCTCTATAATTAGGTACATTTATGCTGATCAGAGTTTGTCATCATTATATGGTCCAAACTGATACTAATAACAACAACATAATAATTTTATAATGAAAATATATATGCATATATTAGTGAATGAGAAAATATTCAGCAAATCTGAAGACAGTAAATTATATTCTAAAATTCATGAGGGCAAGATCTATGTCTTTTGTTTACCACTGTTTTACCAGGACCCAACACAGTCCTGGCATATGGCAGCTACTCAGTAAGTATTAGTTGAATGAATGAATGAATGAATGAATGAATGAATGAATAAGAAAAGCAAACCAGATGAGTAGGTGTTATCTTCTGAAGAAGAACCTGTTTGCCTACTTTTTGCCCCACCCAGGTCTGAACTTTTCAGTAATTACTTACTTATTCATTCAGACTTTCTAAAAGGGCCAGACACATAGTAATGTATGAAATGTCACCAGGATTAAGAAGGTAATTCAGAACTGGCCCAAGCTGCAAGACCCTGTATGCTTCTTTGCCTCTCCCTTGCCTGAGGACCATCTACATAGCTCTTGCTTTCCATTTTTAAGACTCTTAAGCCCTCCTCATGACCTCCATAGTATGTACCTTATTTTAGCACTGGCCACACACTTTGTCCATTCATTAGAACCATCTATTGTTAGGATGATACTGAAAGAAAAGAAACCCGAGAGATTGGACATTGAAGCAGAAATGCTCTGTATCACTTCCTTCGAGAAAGATGAGAAATAACTAATAAAAAATCCTTTGAAAGAAACAAATGCTATATAAATATTCTATCATCATAATCCTACCTGGTGCAATGAAGATAACTAGCCAGCTTTCTATCCCTCATGCTGCTAGCAATGAAAAGTCATCTGCATCATGCCCTGGCAATAAGAGCATATGATGGAAATTGTAAAATGCTCAGCATCGTATTATAAAAAATTATAAGCTTAATATAGCAAGTGTCATTGGCCAGTACTGACATTGCTACCGCTGGACCTAACAAGAAGGATTTGGTGATTTGGGACTTTAGAAAAGCAAGCTCCGTTCCTTCTCTGATACTCAGAAAATAAAATTCCATCGTGTGCCCTGCAGATCATCTTTCAGATGTTTAATGGGGTTTCTGTATATTCGGGGTTCATTTGGAGTTCTCCCTCAACTAATTTGTGCATTAAGAGAGAAAGGGAAGAGGCGGTAACAGCTTTATAGGATAAAGAGACCTGGTTTGAGGGGAGAGTTGTTACCTTCATATCTGGTCCTCCTCCCTGTGTCTTAGCAGCTCCACCTGCCTGCTGTGGTAGACCGTTTCTTAGCATGAAATTGCCTACAAGAATTAGCAAATAAGCAACCAGTCCTAGGAATGAGAGCTAATTAGTCTCTCCACCCTATTTGACAAGCCTGTCTTTAAGAAATATTTTGAGTTCTGAATACTGTAACCACATAATAGGTATGTTCCCGAACCTCTAATGAAGTATGATTTTGGTGGAAAAAAGAAAGAACGTATGTATGCTTGTGTGTATATATTTGTGTAATACATGTGTATATACACTAAGGTCATGGCAAAAAAACCATGTATGTACATGTATTCATATGGACATGTGTGTGTGTGCATTTTTGTTTGGCCGTGGCCTTATTAGTTCTGGAGCCATCTGAAGTATCTGGGTCTCTGTCACTTTGGACACATCACATTTGCTTAGGTTTGCTGCATTTGGAGTTTTTTTGCCTAAGGCTTAGACTTTTAATCCTGGCTCCATGTCAGTTGATCAAAATAGTTGACAGATGTTGGTAGAGCCCTTCTTTGAACTTCGGGTGAGTGCTTCTGCCCCTGTGAACTGCGGTAGGAAGTCACATAGTGCTCTGGCATTGTGTGTTACACACAACATTGTATCTCCGCTTTAATCTCATTTTTTTTTTTTTTATCATTCTAACAATCTACTCTCTGTTGAATTAAAGCACCTCTCCCTGTAGGGTGCTTCCTTGGACATTTGGAAAAGTCAGTGGTTAAAATCCTGGGATTTGAAAGCAGGCAGACCTGAGCTTACATGCCTCTTTCTTGTTTACTAGCTATGTTATGTTAGGTGAGTCATTAACTGCTCAGAAATTTACTTTCCTTACCAGAAAAATGTGAATAAAAGTGGGACCTACCTCCTGGCCTTTACTGAAGATTTTTAAATAAAATACATGAAAAACTGGTAGCATCTAAGCAGTCAGGATGTGGAAGGTGTTCATGTCTTTTTCCTCATCCTGACTGCACACGTCGACACGGGATGGTCAGTGTCGCAGACCACCTGCTTTGCTTGGTTCCAATCCAGGGCCTTGGCCAGACTGGCATTTTGCTTGGGCGAGGAAATGTTTCCTAACCGAATACTGTCTGTCTCCTGCTCCAGCCACATCAACAGGAAGACACAATATGAGAATCCAGTTCTAGAAGCCAAACGGAAGAAGCAGCTTGAGCAGCAGCCGCAGCCCGAAGGTTGGCTTTCTTTCCCCGGATGTGTGGGCAGAGGAGCTTGGGGCAAAGCCTGGGCGCTGACACCCCCGTGTGGTCAGACCCGGCCTCTGTGTTCGCGTCCTCCCGCCTTGTGGCAGGCAGACCTGCTGTCCTGCAGGGGGGTGGATGACAGAGCTTCTGCTGGAGCTCCCTGCCCAGAACTCAGACAGCTGGGGGGGTGGGGGGGGGGATGGTGTGCAATCCCAAGCCTCCCCACCCCCACCCCCCCACTCTCCACTTTAATGTAGAAATAGGCTGTTGCCAAACTGGAGAACTTTGTGTTGCCCCAGCATGTTTATAATACCACCTGGTGTCTAAATCCAAACTGCTCTGAGCACTTTCAGAGGAGTTCCTGTGTATGAAACGAACTTCTAATTTTAGGAACGTGACATGTAGGAATCAGAAAAAGCTGGTAATTTGGAACGCTTTTTAAAAATTGTAAGTTAATTCATGCTCTTTACAAACATACAAACAGTTCAAGAATGGAGAATATTAAGTTTTCCCCTGCTGGCTCCCATCCCATTCTCAATGATAAACACTGGGCAGAATCTATCTAGGATTGTGCATAAATGCATATTTTAACAAAAATCAGATCATAACTTATATGTATGCATGCACACACACACATATATATATACACACACGTATGTATTAGCTTTGGGACCTCATTTTCCCATTTAAGTTTATTTCTTATACTTAGTTCAAAGCTGGTTAATACAGATTTACCCTCTAATTTTTAAGGGCTGCATAATTTTCCATTTTATGAATCTCTCCACTTCATTTAGCCATCTTTTTGTTAATAGATCTGATCATTAACAGTCATCTATTTATTAATAGAGTTTTTTAGTTTTTCATTGCAACCTTTTAAAATGATAGGCTTAATAACCCCTCAATATATAATGTGTAAATAGCAAATACATGAAAATCAAATATAATACTTTTCTTATTATAATATTGGATATAATAAATATAAACCATAGAGTAGAAGTTGGTAAATCTTTTCTATAAATGGCCAGCTAGTGGATATTTTAGGCTTTGCTGTTCATATAGTCTCTGTTACAACTGTTCATCTCTGCCCTTAAAGTATGAAAGCACCTACACACAATCTGCAAATGAATAGTTGCACTGTGTTCCAATAAAACATTAGATGTGAACATTGAAATTTGAACTTCATGTAATTTTCATGTGTTACAAAGTATTTCCCATTTTAATTTTTTTTCAACCATTTACAAATAGAAAAACCATCCTTGGCTCGAAAGTTGTATACAAATAGATGTGAGGGCCAATTCGGCCTCTAAGCCACAGGTGGCCGACCACTGCCATAGACTGTATTTTACTTCTGTGTTTTTTTGTTTTGTTTGTTTTTTAAGTAAGTTCTACGCCCAACATGGGGCTAGAACTCATGATTCCGAGATCAAGAGTTACATGCTCTACCAACTGAGCCAGCCAGGCACCCCCTAGACTGTATTTCAGATAGAGTATGTACGTGTGTATCTCTGTGTGTGTGTGTGTGTGTGTGGGCACCTATCGAAAAGTTCTCCTTTCGACCTTCATCTCTTTTCTATTTAAAAAAAGGTCTTAAAATGTTTTTTTTCTGAGCTGGTGAAACTTTGTGGTGTTAGAAAGTGCTGCTTGGGGAATGGGAGTGTATAGTTGAATATATTCGCTTAGCTGGAAAGTGACTGTGTACATCTCAAGGGTCACTCACAGTGAGTTATTTCTGGGCCTCCGAGGTGAGTAGGAGTGCAGTTAGGACACAGGAGTGTTGGTGATGGGTCCCGTTTGGGTTCGAGAGACGGTAGGGGATAGCACTTCAGCCAACTGCTAAAATCACCTTTACCACCTCAGATGAGCAGGCTTCCGCAGCTCAGCCCATATCTCAATTGCATTAGAGGTTTTTCCCTTATTGGGCCAGCATCAGTTGATTGTATATCTTCCCTGATATTTTTTACTTGGTCTCACTTTGGACTCTCCCGCCAGAGAGAACTGAAGTTTTTATTGTTCATATCACAGTATCTCTTTCCTCGAAGGTCTTAGGAGAGAGAGACAGACAGTCAAAGTTCTTAGGAGAGAGACAGACAATCAGCAGCCTTAGGAGAGAGAAACAGACAGATACACACACAAGAGACACAGAGAGAGAGAGAATCTTGATGTCCTTAACAAAGGGTGGGGTCAGATATGAGTGGTTTTTGTTTTTCAATCTAAGCTCTCTGTGCCTGGTTTTACTGGTTTGGGTAGTTGTGTAATTCAGAAGATGAATCCTGAGTGAGTTGACTAGCACCTTGAAGGAAAAACAGTAAATTGTTTCTTTTTCTTTTAGAATGGACAGAAGATCATTCATCGCTTGTGCCTCCTGTTATTCCAAACCATCCTCCAAGCAATCCGGAGCCAGCCAGAGAAGCTCCACTTCAGGGTAAAGTGCTTTTATAATGGCTAGGTATTTAGCTCAAAAATTTAATTTTTTTTTTTTTTTTTTAAGGAACTCGTAGCTCCCAAGTCATTCCTTTGATAGTGAAAACCATGAGGTCAGAAATTCTAAATGTATTGTTAATCAAACTTGTCGAGAAAATGGAAAACTTTTTTTGTGTAAATTTCTGCAGCTAATTGTAATGCTATGGAAATGATGACTAATTGCTGTTAGGGTTTCTCAGCCTCAGCACGGTTGACATTTTGGGCCAGATACTTCTTTGTCGTGTGTGGGCCTGTCCTGTGCATTGTAAGATGTTTCGCAGCAACCCTGGCCAGTAGCACCCCTCCCCCTGTCGTGACAACTAAAAATGTCCCCAGTCATTGCCCAGTGCCCCGGGGGGCGGGGGGGTAATCCCAGAGTTGTAAATCACTGATTTAGAGACTACAGATATTTAGTATTGGGCTAAAATAAGATAAATCAAAAAGTCAGCATGAGATATTTCAAGATCCTAGTCAACCTATTTGCTTTCGACAAAGATTTTCTTTTAGATATGAAATCATTTGATGTTATTCTATTCTAAATGCTCATCTGCTATTCTTGCTGTACTTTGGCATTTATGCTTCTTTTATAATGTTTCATTGGGTCTCACTCATTTACATTCACAAATAGTAGGAGCCCTCCTAGAGAGGTTCATTTTTGAAAATTGGTATCTCCAGAATCTTGCTACTTTCAGGCCTCATTACTCTTAAATGATAGAGAAGATTCGGGAGGGTTTTTTTTGTTTGTTTGCTTATTTTTTTCTTTTAAATAAGAAAAATAGAACAAGCATTATATTTGATAGAGTTGGGGAAGGTTTGTGGTACAGACCCATTAAAAAGACTAAAGTTCGTCTTTGTTCTCTGTGCATTTTTAAAGAGGTATCGTCATGTTAGATATGAAAAGATAAGTAGAAAAACTCTTTTCTCTAATTTTCATCCCTCCATTATTATTTTCATGAGAAGGAAGTTGTTTCCTTGCTAACCGATCATGTCAAGAGATTGGTAATAATACCAATTTATGTAAAATAATATCTCCTGGCTTAGGTACACATTTTTATGATGCTAATGGTTTTAATAAAGATAGAACACAGCAGCTAATAACGTTAATGGCAGCATGATTGTGGCCTCCTCGGCACTTTTTAAATATAAAATTCCTTTTGCCACCTCATGCTGTCTCCTTTCCCTGCCTGCCCGTGAAGAGTCCTACTCTCGGGAAGAAGTCGTGTGGCGAACCTGGTTAGACTGTTGGGTATGAATTTTGCTAAGTTCACCATTCAGTGAAACTTTTCCTGTGATCAGGAGTGTATTTCCAATTCCAGCAAGTGATCATGTTCAAGAGAGTTGCTCTTAGGAAAACTCTCCAATTCCAGTTGGTGCTTAGAGAGAGATTTCTATAGCCATCCCTCCATTGCACCCACTCTACCACCACCATCTTCCAAAATAACAATGCCCATTTATTGGGCTGTCATTATGTACCAGGCACCCCACCCAAGCACTTTACCTATATTATCTGCCATGGGTGTTCCTTACGAGTCTCCTAAATCATGAGGTTGGTACCACCATTACCTCCATTTACATGTGCAACACTCAGGCAGAGAGAGCTCTAGAGATTTGCCCAAGGCCACACAGCCAGTGAGTGGTAGAGCGCCCAGTCGGAATCCCTCATTGTTACTAGGAACAGTTACACTTCTGGCTAAAACCTTTTTTGTTCGTTTGTTTGTCTTTTTGTGTGGGGGGTATAACTCCCTACATAGTCTAAACTGTGCCACCCAGTTAGATGTCACTGGCTACATGTTGCCATTTAAATCCATTACAGTAAAAAAAATGACACCTTCAGGGGCACCTTCGTGGCTCAGTCGGTTAAGCATCTGCCTTCGGCTCTGGTCATGATCCCGGGGTCCTGGGATCGAGTCCTGGCATCGGGCTCCCTGCTCTGCGGGGAGCCTGCTTCTCCCTCTCCCACTCCCCCTGCTTGTGTGCTCGCTCGCTCGCTCTCTATCAAATAAATAAATTTAAAAAATTAAAAATTAAAAAAATAAAAACTACAAATTCAGTTCCTCAGTTCCACTAGCCACATTTCAAGGGCTCAAGAGTTCCGCATGACTACTGACTGCCGTATCGGACAGAGCACCTGTGGAGTGTCTTTGTCACAGACGTGCTGCTGGACGTTATCGTGGGTCCAGGGTATTCAAACACTGGTGCCCAGAACAGTGCCACCCTGGCTGGGAAGCCAGCTCCTAAGGGTCGTCCGAGAGCAGAATTTTAGGCCAAGACCCCAAAGATCCTGACTGAGTCTAGAATAGGACCTACACATGAGGACCTTTAAAAAAAAGAGCTGCTGAGGTGATTCTCGGACATAACGAGATCATACAACTGGCGACTGGCCCGCAGACGAGACTCTCGGAGAAAATGACTTGTACCACAGGGATGCAGCAGAGAGCTCCAGATGCCACTGCTTGTGGGGAGAAAAGCTCTTCTCTCCCAAAGCTCCATTAACTGATGACCCACTCATACCTAACACGTAATAAAATGTGCATGAATGTGAAACCCTGTGATCTTCCCTCCCTAGTTACGCATCGAAAAAGCAAGTCACCGGTGTCATTTCAGAGCTCTGCTCGTGTCTCTGTTAAGTTGAAAACATTCTAAGTTCAAAATATGCTAATGGCTTTAAAAAAAATTCATTCAGTTAAACTGCCAGGCACATTTTCTTCACATTTTTTAACTTAACCTATAATAAGGGTGAGAAGCTTAAACACCCCACCACCTCTTCCCGCCTTCTCAAAGACGCGTTACATCTCCTTTCTTTGTGCTGTTGTTCATTCATTCATTGATTCAGCGCAAATGTGTGGAGCACATGAAATGAATCGGGCAGTATTCTACATGCGGGGTATACAAGCAGAAATGCTCTGGAGCTCACATTGCCGTGTTGTGCGTGTGTTCACCTACAGTACCCTTTGTGCACGGGGATGGGCGAGAATGAGACACATCACCAAACCGATACGTACAATGTCTACTGTGTGGGATGGTGATAAATGCTAAGGACAGAGATAAAGCAAGAAAGGGGGATGGGGAATGTTGGAGGAGATATTAGAATTTTTAATAAGATGGCCAGAGGAAGTAAGCCTCACTGAGAAGGTGTGTCTGCATAGCTAAAATGTGTTTCCCTTCACGCTCTCCAAACTCCCTAGCTGCCCCTGCCTTAAGGATGTAGGCTATTCACACACATCCCCGTCCTCAATTTTCCATCGGATAATTGCCATGGCAGCTGTCTCTGTACAAGCCCCGAGTGCACCTGGCCCACCTTTCTGATGTGTTGGCGGACAGCCTTGCATGGTGAATGCTCCAGAGTCTTGCCTTTCTTTAGCCACAGTGACAGGGCTGTAGTTTGTCAAGCTCCCAACCAGCCTTGGGACTGCCCTAGTGAGGGGGAGGTTCGTGAACAGAACTATGACTCTGAGCAATTTAAAAGAGGCTTTTTAAGAGCAGGAAACTTTTGAAATATGCAATTAAAAATTGTACGTGTGCCCAGAGACCTTTTGAAAAAAGGCTTTTCGCTATAGCTAACCAAAAATAACTTTCTTTCCTGGGTGCCAGGCTCTGGTGCAGGGGTATATGGAGACTTTTTCTCCTGGGTGTTTTGTTTTTGTTTGGATAACACTTTTGATAGAAAAGAAATAGGGCAGATGGGGAGTCTATGGCAGGCAGAGAGCAGGAGATAGGAAGTATAATTAGGAGAGTTTAAAAAGTCTAAACATGAAATTATGTCCACTGTTTGAGATATCCAGAGAAATTCTAGTAAGTTTCTCAATTACAGAGAAATGCCTAACAAAACTTGGTTTGTGTACGAAATGTTATTGTGCATATCATCGGGAAAACTCACGAAAACCTTAGGTAGCATGTTTGGAAGTTATTTAGCTGTATAGCTATTAATTTATTTTAGATAAGACAACTGAATTTGGAGCTGTATGCTGTAGTTAGTAACTAATTCATTTAGTTTAGATGTTTTGGATTAAAAAAAAAATTCTAAGCCACATGTCCTCAACTTTTTTAAACAATAAATTTTAGTAGTGGACATGTCTGGGCTATTTTACAAATTGTTAAAGGATGAAAATTAATAGGAAAAATGACTTAAATTTAGAATTCAATTCAAAGTAATAACTCTTCTAATTTTGAAAGTAGTGATTCTACGTTTTTATCAAATTATTCTTTGTGACCATATGTTTCCTAGTATTTTCTATGTATTTTCAGAATGTGTTTTCTTTTTGATTAGAAACAAAAGTTTTTGCTGTATTGGTTTCACAAGTAGAAGCCATGCCCAAGGCAACACATTGGAAGTTGTACCGCAAAATAGAAACTATAGCAAAACAGAAGACACAAAGCAAACACCCACTTCATCTTCTGTGAATACTTCGTGGCAGCTCAATTGCTGTCAGACTACATGAACTGAAACCAAGAAGTGTTTCAGATGATGGACACCGGTTCCATTTTACTCCTCTATTTTCCTTTGGATATTCATGCTGAAACACTCTAGGTACCATATCCCCCTTCTTAAACAAAGGGGTCTGGGATCCCCCTTATTACTGCAATCAAGAGAGGACTTTCCTAAGACACCTGAAGCACAGGAGCTCGGAGAGTTATCCATAAGTTGTGTCATTTCTTATTTAACTCATCTTTTCACTCATAGTGACATTGCTTATACTCTTCTTGTTTTCATCCAGGCAAACCCTTTTTTACACGAAACCCTTCTGAGTTGAAAGGCAAGTTCATTCACACGAAGCTGCGGAAAAGCAGCCGTGGCTTTGGCTTCACAGTCGTTGGAGGGGATGAACCTGACGAGTTTCTGCAGATCAAGAGCCTGGTCCTGGATGGTCCTGCCGCGCTGGATGGCAAGATGGAAACAGGTAGAGATGCCACATGGCCCTCGCATTTCCTGTGTGATGAGACTGCCATCCCGCACCTGAACGAGAACAAACAGCATCATAATTGCATGACTTTATAAATGGTTTTGAAAAACTCTTGAGTCAGCAGGATCCCTCCACTACAGAGATGCATTCCCTGGTTGAGATACAGAACTCTGAAACCACTTGAACTTTGGGGTACAGTAGAGCGGTCAATTTACCAAAAATTTAGATCTGTCTGAGTAGAAGAATTCTAAACTTCCATGGATTTCTGGGGTAAGAATATTTTTTAGAAGAAACCACAGTGTTCTTTCAATGATCATTAGATTCTCATTAGCATGGAAGACACGAGATGCTACAAGAATGCCTTATTAGCAGTTAAAAGAAGTAATAGAAGCAGTCTCTTTGTGCCCTGTGATACCACCCCCAAATCCAGTTTCCGTTCAGCTTCCTGTTGGTAGGACCTCATAATGTTGATAGAACTTTTTTTGGCTACCTTTTTTTTTTTTTAACCCCCAAACTCTTCTCTTTTGCAGGAGATGTCATTGTCAGCGTGAACGACACCTGTGTTTTGGGACATACGCATGCCCAAGTTGTGAAAATCTTCCAGTCCATTCCCATCGGTGCCAGTGTGGATCTTGAGCTCTGCCGAGGTTACCCGTTGCCTTTTGACCCAGATGACCCCAATACAAGTTTAGTGACCTCGGTGGCCATTTTGGATAAAGAACCAATTATTGTGAATGGGCAAGAGACCTATGATTCGCCAGCTAGTCACAGCAGTAAAACAGGCAAAGTCAATGGCACCAAGGATGCCAGGCCCAGCAGCCCTGCTGATGTGGCGTCAGATGGTTCCCATGGTTACCCCAATGACACTGTCTCTTTGGCTTCCTCCATAGCCACTCAGCCAGAACTCATAACTGTTCATATAGTCAAAGGGCCAATGGGCTTTGGCTTTACTATTGCAGACAGTCCTGGTGGTGGTGGCCAAAGAGTGAAGCAGATTGTGGACAGTCCGAGGTGCCGCGGCCTGAAAGAAGGGGATCTGATAGTGGAAGTTAATAAGAAGAACGTGCAGGCTCTGACCCACAACCAGGTCGTGGATATGCTGATCGAATGTCCAAAGGGAAGTGAGGTCACATTGTTGGTGCAACGAGGAGGTATGTAGGTTTCTTTCTTTCTATGTAGGTATGTAGCACCCTAACAGAAAATCTATATTCTATGATTTTTCTTTTTTTAAACCCAGAATCCATTAATTTTCCAGTCTTCAGGTGGCTCTTGGGGGCTTTGTAAATGTCTACTCTTTAAGATCATTTTTACTTAAATATTTGGAAATTTATTTGAAATGCCTTCTATTTCCGCCAAATGGTAGCCTCTACAGAATAAATATTGTGTTTATATATTGTGCTATACATGTGCAGTCAGAGTGATACTTTTAAATGTAAATCGCATTGTACTTTTAAAAAACCATTAATATTTTTAAATCTCTATACTTAGTCTTTTGAACCTGGCCTGTGCAGTGTGCATGCAAAATGTGGCTCTTGGCCACTCTTCCAACCTCATCTCACATCCTCTCCCCTCATCACTGTGCTCTAGCCACCTGGCTGCTTTTCTGGAGTGGCTTTAGTGCTCCAAGCCCTGGCTGTCTCAGGGCCTTTGCACTTCCTGTTCCCTCTCCTTGGAATGCTCTTTCCCCAGCTATTCACTTGGCTGGTTCAATCTCATTCAAGTCTCCTCCTATGAGAGGCTTCTCTGATACTTATTTAAAGTAGTCCCCCACTTTTTCTCTCTCTCTATGTTAAATAAATAAAATCTTAAAAAAAATTTAAATAAAAATAAAGTAGTCCCCCAGGGACACCTGGGTGGCTCAGTCGGTTAAGCATCTGACTTCAGCTCAGGTCATGATCTCAGAGTCCTGGGATTGAGCCCCCCGTCAGGCTCCCCTCTTGGCAGGGAGTCTGCTTGTTTCTCTCCCTCTTCCTCTGCCCCTCTCCCTGCTTATGCTCTCTCTGTCTCTCAAAGAAATAAATAAAACCTTTATAAAAATAAATAGGGGTGCCTGGGTGGCTCAGTCGTTAAGCGTCTGCCTTCGGCTCAGGTAATGATCCCAGGGTCCTGGGATTGAGCCCTGCATTGGGCTCCCTGCTCAGCGGGAAGCTTGCTTCTCCCTCTCCCACTCCCCCTGCTTGTGTTCCCTCTTTTGCTGTCTCTCTGTGTCAAATAAATAAATAAAAATCTTTAAAAAATATATAAATAAATAAATAAATATAAAGTAGTCCCCCAGTTCTTTGTAATCTTTACTGCAGCACCCCATTTTTTCATAGCCTTTATCACATCATTTTTATTATCACCACAAGTCATTGTTTTGTGTACTTATTTGGTTATTTTTCTTTGTTGCTCCTTTTTACTAGAATATAAGATCCATAAAGCTGGGTTCATGTCAAAGGCTCATGTCTTCATGTTGACAGTTGTATCCCCAGCATCTAACACAATACCTGACTCCTGCTAGGCATTCGTGAATGAAAAGATATTGAATGAATGAATGAATGGGTATACGATTATTTATACTTGGTAGGAACAACAGCTCTCCACCGACCACATGAAAAACATATCTCAACATACCCACATTTTAATGAAGTGGTGGAAGGATCTCAGAGAAACCTGTTCTGCATCGTGAGACATTAGACTTTCTTCTTTCCTCTGCCTGCATCCCTTACCTCTGCCCCACCAAGAACTCCCAGAACCTCACACTGAGAAATATTTCCCATGCTGTTGAAGCATCTTGCTCCTGGATATGTACTTGTGACTACTCTTGATTGATCACCTCACACAATGGGCCTGAGATTGGTTGTTTCCCTCAGTCTTTGCCAACACGATTTGTTTCATGCACAACATACTCTGGCCACCTGAGAAGAGATCAGGAACTAGATTTTTATTTCCTCTTGGTTCCACTACAACAGAGGAACTCCTGTGTGTCACAGCAGCTATGTTCTCATGTTCTTATGAAGTTGTGTGTTCTGTGGTCAAAATGACTGGGGTCGTTGGAAGGAAATCCAACGTTCAGAGCAACTGTCTGTGAACTGAAATGTTCAGCCAACACTTCTTCAACAGTTATAAAAGTCACTGTGCAGGTTTAATTTTTTAACCTGTTGTCTTCAGTGACACCATTTTGAAATCTCTTCTTGTACCTAGATCACTTGACTGCTCAGATCATTGTTTTTTCAACATTGACTAAAATGTAGTAGAAAGTGACTTGAGCTTCAGGATGATGAAGTGTTGGTAATGATGGTGATGGTTGATGATGATGATGACAATGATAATCCCTGATACTTACAGATAATCTGGCAATTTATTTATTTATGTATTTATTTTTAAAGATTTTATTTATTTATTTACTTGAGAAAGAGAGAAAAGCAGCATGAGAGGGAAGAGGGTCAGAGGGAGAGGCAGGCTCCCCGCTGAGCCAGGAGCCCGATGTGGGACTCGATCCCAGGACCCTGGATCATGACCTGAGCCAAAGGCAGACGCTTAACCAACTGAGCCATCCAGGCGCCCCTAATCTGGCAATTTACAAAGCACTTTTCATACCAGCATATGCCTCTCATCTCACTTTTACCATGTCCTTGAAAGGTAGGAAGGTGCCAGCCCGTGATTTGACTGAGAAGTTCAGCTCAAATCTGTGGTTTCCAGTTCAGTGCTCTGTCTGACTTAACTCTGAATAACACTAGTTTTTGCGTAATTGCTGATTTCTGTGGCCAGCAGCTTGAAAACTTAAATGGTTCTTGGTCCATCAGGGCCATTTCTGATTTAGCCACTGCTCATTTGATGATCCAAACCATCCTGCTGTCCTACCTGATTTTTATGCTCCTTCATTTCATTTGTCATTTCATTCTTTTTTATTAGATTCACTTTAAGGAGACCAAAAAATAGTCTCCTTACAGCATTCTAACTTACCACAGTTAGTGCAACCATTTTGTAATGAATATGCCCAAACTACCAAACAACTGATTATAGAAACATACCCCTTGATTTCAAATGGGTTTGTATTCTCTCTTCTTAATTTCTAAGACCTTTTTGTTAATGCCATTACATTTTATAAACTTAAATTAACATGGAAAGATCCAGAATATATTGCCACATTAGTCAACATCTACATAGTTTATTCCAGAACCTGAGTAATTTAAAATCACTATAACATCAGCAGTCTTTAAAATACACCATATGCCTTGTGTTTGATTTATGTATTGGATAGAAAGTTTGCACATCTGCATTTGGCAGGCTAGCACCAGCTACTATTGATCTTTCTAGGAAGCATATAAATATATTTGTTTCTGCCATGTATTAGTTATTGGAACTTGGGCTGACATTTTAATCATCACTCCTGTATGGTGGGGATGTAAATGAGGAGGTTTGGTGAAGCAACAAAGACAGCATCTAGGTTGATGAGAAAGTAAATGGCCACTTCACTGATTCTTTCTAATGAATCTCATTTCTGTGAAAGCTGCTAATAAGCAGATTGATAAACTCATGATTCTTATGAGTCTTGGGAATTCAAATCTTGAGAATGAGGCTTTCTATGCTGTAAAGAACTGGCCTTTTTTACTTTGGGACAGAACTAACTACATTTATATTTTATTTTAATTCTCAATCTCCTCATTTTTGATGTCCATTCTTGTCAAGATTGGGGACATTTTGATTTCTGGTGTTCTTTATTTTCCCAAGCTGGAAATCAAGCAGAGGTTAGAATATTTGTAAATTTCTGGGATTAAATAGTTTCCTGGATCAGGCATGGAGCTGGTGGGGGTACCCATCCACATGCCCTGGCAGCTGGGACCATTACTGATTTATTTACAAGTCTCTTCTCCGGAAACATGCCCTTGTCTACTTGTCTGTCAGTCACATTGTTAATGGGGCAGTGCCTTCTTCCTGGGCCTGGCTCCGCATCTTCCCATGGCATTTCCTTTCATCTTCTTCCCTCTGCCATGCTGTCAGGAGAATGCCTTTTATTTATTTTATTTTTTCATAGTATTTGCATTCAGAGAGCCTGTTGTCTGACACCAGTGTGAATCTAGAGATTTTTTTTGAGGTGTTGGAAAATTATGCTAGAAGGTGATTACTATTTTTTTTTTAAATGGTGGTTTTTTTTTATTTACAGAAGATAATTTGTCCCGTAAAAGTTTTTGTTTCATTTTTGCTTTGCTTTTTATTTTTTTTTAAAGGGATATTATACGTAACATAACTGCGTGCCTCTGTGTGTATTTCGTGTATTTGGTTAATTCACACCAATTATTAGGTGGGACACTCTTTAAGATGTAATACTGGTTGAGTCAGAATACTGTGTTTCAAGATTTGGCAAAACTTTTAAAAAGTGGGGAACATGTTTTGCTTTTGAGAGAAAGTGTGTATTGAAAAGAAGGCTGAACTGGGGGTGTCAGGAGCCCATCACTAGTCCCACCTCTGCTCTTAGTTGCTCTACCCCTCTATCTAGGTTACTGCTCCTGCCTGGAGACTCATTTCTTTATCAACAAATTGGATGTTTGAACTAGATCATCCTTAGAGCAACCTTTTTTGGCTCTACCTTTTTTTTTTTTTTTTTAAGATTTTATTTATTTGACAGAGAGAGAGACACAGCGAGAGAGGGAACACAAGCAGGGGGAGTGGGAGAAGCAGACTTCCCGCACAGCAGGGAGCCTGACGTGGGGCTCGATCCCAGGACCCTGGGACCATGACCTGAGCCGAAGGCAGACGCTTAACGACTGAGCCACCCAGGCGCCCCTTGGCTCTACCTTTATGCACAAAATGATGTCACTGATGTGTTAAAAAACAAAATTCAACTGAGTACATTTTAAAGATTTTACTGGCTCTTTTTAGTGATTCATGAATCAGGCAGCATCCCACCTAGTAGAGAGAAAGGAGCTCTGAGGAGTTGTACAAAATGGAAGGCTTTTGTATGCAGAAAAGAGTAGGACGTGGTAGTTATACCAGCAAAAAGCAGGTTGGTTGTGGTAAGGTCACCTTCCTTTAGGGGGAAAGCAGGCGTCTCTCAGGCAGGTTACCAGGTAATTCCAGACGGAATGGTTGAAGATTTCATTCCTGGGAGAGGCCCAAATGGTAGCTGAGTATTAAGTCTCAGTTTGGTGACATGGTGCATAGCATAAGTGACTCCATGTTGGGCCTATTGTCTCATTTTTAACAATTTCCCCCTTTTAATCAGACCCTCATCCTGAGAGATGTAACCAAAGTTTTAAGGCATTAGCCCCACTCCCAGTGACTGCTCTGAGGTTCTCACAGTTTTTGCTGATCTTTTGTGATGGCACTCACAGCTCATGACATCTTTTGCTAAATCTCTGTGTGGTATTCATAGGTCACAACTTCAGGTTCACATTTTTTAAATCAGTCATTCTCTTTGTTCCTTTTCTGACGTTCTGATTTTGGGGGATCATTTCCTTGCTGGTTAGCAGCTGCAAGCATGTATTTAAAGCTCTTGAGAGAATATAATGTACCAGGGAGACTATTATGATTATTATAAACAGGATAATTAGCAATGTCTGGAATGTACTTCAGAATCATGGTCCCCAAGACCCAAACCAGTCAGAATTAAGTAAGTCAAAGACCCCGTTGAAGGAGAGGAGTCACTTTTCTAAGGCAACTGGCTTGTTTGGTGATAACCCAGAAGTGTTAATCCAGATGCAGCAAGTGGTATTGGCCATAGAACAGACACCTCCTTGCTCAGCTAAATGATAATCAAAGGCTATTCCATTACAAAGAACAACTTTGGCCAGAGAGTCTAGGAATTTTGGTTGGGCAGCTGTAGCTTTAGCAGCAGATTCTGTAAGATCGTCAAGAGTTAAGGAGAGGGTCCTGATCATAGCCTCAGGGCATTTACTTCTAGCCAGGGAGCAGTGGTCTTCCAAAGGAAGCTAATCTTGAATCTCGAGTATCTAAGTGGTAATTCCTGTTTTCTCCCTTTTCACAAACTGTTTTTAACAAATGTATAGAGAAAAGAGCACAAGATTCTAGAGCCCGTTGATGCAAGTTTAAATCCCAGGTTCTACTTTATTTGCTCTGTGACCTTAGGCAAGTCATCTGAAAAAAAAATGGCAATAATACTACTTAATTTGCATTTGCACGATGGAGATAAGATAGCATTTGTGCTAATTGCTGGCATAGAAGTAATCACAATAAATCAGTGGTGTTTTACTGGTATTACCTAATATCAGAAGCAACTGGGTAGGGCTGGCTTTTTATTTAAAAAGAGGGGAAGGGACTATTAGTGCCTCAGTCAGTTAAGCGTCTGACTCTTGATTTCGGCTCAGTTCATGATCTCAAGAGTCCTGAGACTGAGCCTCACATCAGGCTCCGTGCTCAGCAAGGAGTCTACTTCCCCTCGCTTTCTCCCTCACCCTCTGCACCTCCCCTGGCTCACGCACACGCACCACACATGCTCTCTCTTCTCTCAAATAAATAAAAGAAAATCTTTAAAAAAAAAAAAAAAAAGCTCTACCCAGACGTATAGTATAGTAATCACAGTGCATGACCACCAGGCATCTTGTATTTTTTTAGAAGCTCCACGGGCGATTCTGATGTACAACCAGAGTGGCAACCACTCTTAGGCTCCTGCCCTCGTGGACCTTTCCCATTTAGATTCCATGACATCTAACTTGGAGGAAAATCGGGTTGTCAAACTCAACAGTTATTTTCATTTCTGAATAATACTCTTAAAGTCTACAAGCAGCAGGTTGCTTGGTCTTCCCTAAGGTCCATCTCATTCAGCTTCGTAGTCACACCTCATACCTTTAGAAGCATGACACAGAGACGTTAAAAGCCAAAAATTAGATATGGAGCTAGGAACGTGATGTTCCTACTCTCACTGATTGAGTACTTGCATGCGCCAGGTTTGTTACCGTGGTGTAGACACACACTTAAATAAGATCTCACTGCACCCCATTGTGACTGCCTTGCACAGCCATCAGTTTGCATTGTGATTCTGAATAGCGTCCTCTGGGAAATGAAGACGGTGATTGCTAGCCCCTACACTAGGAAAACAAATGAAATTATTTTTGCTTTCAGTGTTGCAACACCACGGCTAAATGTGCTTCATGTAAAGCAAAGGGGAAATTTCTGGTTTGGTTGGAAAAGTATGTATAAGACTCCTCCTTGTTTAAACCACTTGTAATAAAACAGTAAATACTTCCACCCTGTGCCAGGCTTAGTTGGCTCCAAACATCTTATGTATCATGATTCAAAAGAGCCCCATGAGGTAAGTAAAATCTTAGCTCCATTTAGGAACAAAGGATGCAGAGGCCCAGAGAGAAGACAGTGACTTACCCAGAATCCCACAGCTGGCTAGTGGCAAAGCCAGGATTTGAACCCAGAAGTTCTGGTCCTAGAGATTGGGCTCTTAACCACTGTGCTAAGCAGCATCTTGGCTTATAGATGAGAGACTTCAATACCATAACTATTAAGGAGTATATCTTACATATAAAGTCATGAATAAGTTCTGAAGTCCGTGGGCAAATTGATGCCACTTAATTTTTCATCAAAATGTACTGATGATATTTAGTTCATTAAATCATCATTGATCCATATACGAAAAGCAATATCTAATCTCATCATCTAAGCACATCATTAGCATTAGATCTTTGTGAATGTTTTTTTCCTTGTGAAGTGATGCAAAACTATCATAATTAGAACTGCAGTGAGCTGTGTGCCCGAGTTAAACCCGAGTGATCAGGTGCCCCTCTTCTCTTTGCCCTCTGGTCTTGGGCTGGAGAATGAATTGCAAATTGCACCGCTTAAGTATGTGACTGCTAGAATCTCTCAAATTGAGCTGCAGGGCCTCCAAAAGGAGAATTCAGGTTGGTTGCAGAGTGATACCCTAATCGTGATAGAGTTCTGCGTATTAACATCAGCAAATTCTGTCAGCTCTCCCTCCCCGTATGCCCCGGCTCTCATCTACCTCCCACTTCTTCCCTGGCCTCTGCCATCCATCATATAGCTCCTGGCCTTGCATTGGCCTTGCAACCCATCCGAGAGCTTCCCCCGTGGTCCATTCTCCGACTACAGTGATTGCAAGTCAATTGCATCACGTCGGTCCTCATGTCAAAATGACTTCTCATCATCCAGGGTCAGCTCCAAGGTCCTGTGCCAGGGCCCTAGCACTTGACCTTATCTCTCTCTGATTGTTTCTTCTTCAAGGGAGCCACGGGACTCTCCGACTCACAACCTTCAGGCTTCGGCTCACAGGTTCTTTCCTCCAAGAAGCTTGCTCTGACCTCCCCATAGAAAATAACATGGAACCCCAGCATCACTTTCTGCTCTGTGCTTCTCCCTGATGGCACCCACACTTACTTGTGACCTCCCTGAGAGCAGGGACTTGGTCTCAGTCATTACTTCATCCCTGCCACCTGAGATCATGCCTGGCACATTGTGGGTATTCAGAAGGTCATATATGTTAAATGAAAAATATAAATTAACATCAGACCCTTTGTTTTTGTAAGTGCTGGTCCTCAAGAGAACTCTCTGAGGTGAGCACTGTGGTTTTTAAATTTTATAAGAATTAAGTTTTTATTTTATTTTTTTAAAGATTTTATTTATTTGCGAGAGAGAAAATGAGATAGAGCATGAGAGCGGGGAGGGTCAGAGGGAGAAGCAGACTCCCCGCCGAGCAGGGAGCCCAATGTGGGACTCGATCCCGGGACTCCAGGATCACGACCCGAGCCAAAGGCAGTCACTTAACCAACTGAGCCACCCAGGTGCCCAAGAATTAAGTTTTTATTTTAATTCCAGTTAACATACAGTGTTATCTTAGTTTCAGGTGTACAATGTAGTGATTCAGCACTTCCATACATCACCTGGTGCTCATCACAAGTGCCCTCCTTAATCCCCATCACCTGTTTAACCCATCTCCCCACCCACCTGCCCTCTGGTAACTATCACTTTGTTCTCTATAGTTAAGAGTCTATTTTTGGTGTCTTTCTTTTTCCCTTTGCTCATCTTAAATTCCACCTGTGAGTGAAGTCATACAGTATTTGTCTTTCTCTTATTTCACTTAACAGTATTTGCACTGGCTCCATCCACATCATTGCAAATGGCAAGATTTCATTCTTTTTTATGGCTGAGTAATATTCCATTGTATATAGATACCATCTTCTTTATCCATTCATCAGTTGATGCATGCTTGGGCTGCTTCCCTATCTTGGCTATTGTCGATAATGCTGCTATAAACATAGGGGTGCATGTGTCCCTTTGAATTAGTGTTTTTTATTCTTTGGGTAAATACCCAGTAGTGTGATTGCTGGATCATAGGGTAGATCTATTTTTAACTTTTTGAGGAACCTCCATACTGCTTTCCACTGTGGCTTCATCAGTTAGCATTCCCACCAACAGTGTAAGAGGGTTCCTTTTTTCTCCACATCTTCTCCAGCACTTGTTGTTTCTTGTGTTGGTGATTTTAGCCATTCTGACAGGTGTGAGGTGATATCTCATTGTAGTTTTGATTGGCATTTCCCTGATAATGAGTGATGTTGAGCATCTTTTCATGTGTCTGTTAGCCATTTGTATGTCTTCTTTGGTGAAATGTCTGTTGATGTTTTCTGCCCATTTTTAATTGGATTTTTTGGGGGGTGTTGAGTTTTATAAGTTCTTTATATATTTTGGATACTAACCCTTTATTGGATATGTCGTTTGCAAATATCTTCTCCCATTTTGTAGCTTGCCTTTTAGTTTTGTGGATTGTTTCCTTTGCTGTGCAGAAGCTTTTTATTTTGATGTAGTCCCAATAGTTTACTTTTGCTTTTGTTTCCCTTGCCTCAGGAGACATACTAGAAAAAACTTTTGAGAGCCGATGTCAAAGAGGTTACTGCCTGTGCTCTCTTCTAGGATTTTTATGGTTCTCACATTTAGGTCTTTCATCCATTTTGAATTTATTTTTGTGTGTGCTGTAAGAAAGTGGTCCAGTTCCATTCTTTTGCATATTGCTGTCCAGTTTTCCCAGTACCATTTGTTGAAGAGACTCTTTTTCCCATTGGATATTCTTTTCTGCTTTGTCGAAGATCAGCTGACCATATAGTTGTGGGTCCATTTCTGGGTTTTCTCTTATGTTCCATTGATCTGTGTGTCTATTTTTGTGCCAGTACCATACTGTCTTGATCATTACAGCTTTGTAATATAGCTTAAAGTCCAGAATTGTGATGCCTCCAGCTTTCCTTTTCTTTTTCAAGATTGCTTGGACTATTCAGGGTCTTCTGTGGTTCCGTATAAGTTTTAGAATTATTTGTTATAGTTCTGTGAAAAATACTCCTGGTATTTTGATAGGGATTACAATAAATGTGTAGATTGCTTTAGGAAGTATAGACATTTTAATAATATTTGTCCTTCCAATCCACGAGTAAGGAATATCTTTCCATTTCTTTAAGTTGTCATCAGTGTCTTTCATCAGTGTTTTATAGTTTTATAGTTTTCAGAATACAGGTCTTTCACCTCTTTGGTTAGGTTTATTCCTAGGTCTCTAATTGTTTTTGGTGCAATTATAAATGGGATTGTTTTCTTAATTTCTTTCTGCCACTTCATTATTAGTGTAGAGAAATGAAACAGATTTCTGCTGATTAATTTTGTATCCTATAACTTTACTGAATTACTTTATCAGTTTTCACCATTTTTTGGTGGAGTCTTAGATTTTCTGTTTATGGTATGATGTCAGCTGCAAATAATGAAAGTTTTACTCTTCCTTACCAATTTGGGTGCCTTTTATTTTTTGTTGTTGTCTTGAATGCTGTATTATTATAGCTAAGGAAACAGGCAGTGGGAGTCTGACCACCTCAAAAACACATAGCAAAAAGATGACAGAGTCTGAATCCCAATCCAGGTCTGTTTGCCTACAAAGCTCTCTGTCACAGCCTGCTCTAAATGACAAGGAAATGCATTGACTGGCATGTCCATAGGCCAAGATACTGGAAAATCATTTCAGTGAGTCCTATTGGTCCAGTTAAACCTGTTCTCCAGCATCCCGTTCAGTAGTTACTAGCCACATGTGGCTATTTAATTAAAATTAAATACAATACAAATTCCAATTCAGTTCTTCAGTCCAACTGGCCACATTTCAAGAGCTCAGTAGCTACATGTGCTTTATGGAACATTTTTATCCTCATAGAAAGTGCTTTTGGTCAGTTCTGCTCTAGGGGCTTTGATTATTTTACCCTCAAAAGGGGATGGTCAGTATGCTTTATTTTGTTCTTTCTCTTATTGTTACACCTTTGAATGGAAGAAAAATATAGAATTGAAGGCAAGTTCATGGGGAATAGATATCTTAAAAAAAAAGATTTTATTTATTTTAGAGAAGGGGAGAGAGAGAGAGAGAGAGAGAGAGGGAGTGTGTGTGTGTGTGTGTGTGTGTGTGAGCAGGGCAAGGGGCAAAGGGAGAGGGACAGAGAGTCCCAAGCAGACTCTGTGCTGAGCACAGGGCCTGACACAGGGCTTGATCTCATGACCCTGAGATCATGACCTGAGCCGAAATCAAAAGCCAAACAGACTCAACCAACTGAGCCACCCAGGCACCCCGGAAATGGCTATCTTTTATATAGGTAATAATAATAGGTCCTATTTATTAAATCCTTCCATGTGTAGGCACCAGTCAGTCTAAGCTCTTTGCATGTATTAATTGGGTAGTAGGGGATAGGCAGGAATTGAGACTCAGAGAACTTAAAAGACTTACAAGTATTAGCACCTGGGGCTGTCTGCTCTGTTCGAGTGAGACAGCCTCATCAAGTTTTAAGGGGAATTATAGGGCCTCCACCTAGCTAAGAAGTATCTCATCTTTGAATATGGGACTGACATTGTCTAAGGAGCTTAATTTCAATTGTTTCAAAATGTAAAGTATCCATAATCCAAAAAGGGGAAGAAACTTTAAAACATGGGAAAATTCGCCCTTAATTCTTATATATATATTTATATTTATATTTATATAAATGTATAATCTGCCACATAGCTATCAGCAACTTACAATTTGGCAAAACTGTTTAAAAGGGAAGATGTTGACGTCCCTCCCCTTGGTGTATTTGATTCGGTATCTCAAAGTCTCAAAGTAATTGACCTCCCTGCTTACCTATGACGCTTAGTTTCCCTCACAGTTTTAGAAGTCAAGTCCTCTTGTCAGATCCAGCACTCCGCCTCCTATCTTCCTAGCTGTTGAAAATTGTTCATGAACTTCCTAGCCCTTCCACAGTGCTAAACCGGAGGGTATTTGCATTTGCTAGTAAAGAGCCTTCTGGTCTTTATTACTAATACAGTTTTAAGTAGCTAATTTGGTTTATTGTTATAGTTTAAAGTTATCAAGGATTTTATTTGAGAATTCTTTATAGAATATTAGGTCACATTTATATTCGAGGTGATATAGCAAGAGATGAGACAAATATAAAAGTATCTCTGTTTTAGTTTGGTCTTTCATTATACAAAGCCTAAAAATTACCTCCCACTTTCAGCATCTTAAGGAACTCTGGGTTTTGGTCTTAGAAATTTTTAACAGAATTTTGGTCTTCTAATTTTTAAACCTAAGCGGGCTTCACTTACTTGCTGTCACATTTATACAGTTTTAGACTTGATTGGATGGTTTCAGTTTTATTCCTATTATAATCATAATGCACAGTGGTAAACACACCTAAACTCCTGCCTTTTTTTTTTTTTTTTTTTTTGGTAAAGGAATATCTCAACCTCCTTGAAGGTAAACTAATGCACTGAGGTATTTGCTTTTGTGCATTATTTATCACAAATGTGTGTGTGACTTGTAATTCTCATTAAGGAGTGGTGACATCCCCTCCCCTTTCTGAAAGAGTATAGGAAATTCAGGTTAGAATTCTTGGCATATTAGCAGACTGTAGAATTATCATTCTGTTCTTCTCCCGATGGGGATGAATTTGAATGTGAAACAGTTGCTTTGTTTTCTCTTCTGAGGGGAACATGGTCTAGACACTGGGAATAGAGCAGAACAAACAAGCTCCTGATTTCATGAAGCTTTTATTCTAGAAGAAGGAGGGATAGGACAAAAATAAATAGATGAACAGGAAACTACCGGCCACAGATAATAAAGAAAACGAAACCAGGTAAAGTGAGCAGGAGTGGTAGGGTCCGCGTGAGAGGGCTCCTTTTATTCTTGTTTGTTTTTTTTTTTAAGATTTTATTTACTTATTTGACAGAGACACAGCGAGAGAGGGAAACAAGCAGGGAGAGTGGGAGAGGGAGAAGCAGGCTTCCTGCTGAGCAGGGAGCCTGATGCGGGGCTCAGTCGCAGGATCCTGGGATCATGACCTGAGCCGAAGGCAGACGCTTAATGACTGAGCCACCCAGGAGCTCCTTTTGATTGGGCGAGAAGATTGGAGTGACCCCCCCCCCCCGCCCCCGCCGTGAAGGAGGCCACAAAGGGAGCAACTATTCCAGGAAGAGGGGATAGTTAGTGCAGAGGCCCTAAGGAAGAAATGGAATGGAGGCCAGGGAGACGGATGGAAGGGGAGCAACGGGCCTGGGGATGGCCCTCAGAGTTGCAGCCTGGGACCAGGAGCTCCAATTTCATTTTCAGTGTAAGGATCCATGTCAGCGAAGCAGGGAAGGGATAAGCTGTCACTGACAGTCTTTGACCATCCCTCTGCATATATGTATAGAGCGTATTCTAGAAGAAGAGGTGTGGAGGAGGGAGGCCTCTCAGGGCCACTGCAGTGGTTTGAGAAGGGCCTTGGCAACTTGGACCAGAGTGACACCAGTGGTGACAGAGGGAGTGAGGGATTGAGGATGGCTTTAGGAGAGTCAACAGGACTTGAGAGCGGGCTGCCGAATAGAGGTCCACAGACTTCTCCTGTAAAGGGCCAGATGGTAAATACCGTAGCTTCATGGGTTCTACAGTCTGTCCCCACCACTCTACTCCGTCCTTGTAGCAGATGTCACATCAGCAAATGCATCGCTTGTGTCCCAAGAAAACTAATGTTTGGTCCACAGGCTGTATTTTGCCGACCTCTCCTGAAGAAGGAAGGGAAAGGGGAGGAGCCAAAAATGACCGCTGGGTTTTAGCCTGGACCCTTGGATGGACACACGGGCAGTTTGCTAGGATTTGGCTACTGAAGGAAGAGTGGGTAGGCCTTGAACTCAGGAATCCAGGGTTCCTTCTCATGCATGTAGATTGTGGGATACCCATGTGACATCCAAGTGAGCAGAAATACGGGCAGTTTTCTGGGGTCTGGGGTTCTGTCATGGCAAGTTTAGGGCAGGAGAGCTCCATGCAGGAGCCATTTGTCCTATCAGTGAGTGTGCTTCGGAGTGTGAGCTGTTTAGCTGTTTTTCTCCTCTGTTGAATTTCATAGTTCAAATAGTATTTGTGACAAGCTGCTTCCCAGTGGAATCATTCCTGGTCTTAATCAAGAATTGAGCACATCCTGGGCGCCTGGGTGGCTCAGATGGTTAAGCATCTGCCTTGGGCTCAGGTCATGATCCTAGGGTCCTGGGATCGAGTCCCGCGTCGGGCTCCCTGCTCAGCGGGGAGCCTGCTTCTCCCTCTGCCTCTCTCTCTCTGTCTCTGTCTCTCATGAATAAATAAATAAAATCTTTAAAAAAAAAGAATTGAGCACATCCTTTGTGCAAGCTCTAAGATAAGGAGAGAGAAAACAAGGGTACTCGCAATGTAATTAGGGAGACAAGAAAAACACATGAATTTTACCAGCAGTAACATGTAGTCTAAATCTGTGGCACAGATGTGGGTAACAGGTGACTGCATGGGGGGGGCGGTGACAATAGAGACTTTTTGCATGACACGAGGCTAGCGCAGTGCCTCAGTTGGCAGCACTATCGATCTTTTGAGCCAGATAATTCTTTCTTGCTCTGGGGTCTTTCCTGTGCATTGTAGGATTTGTAGCAGCATCTCTGGTCTCTACCCAGTAGATGCCAATAGCATACCCTCCACACCCCACCACACCCTGAATTGTGACAACAAAAAATGTCTCCAGACATTGACAAATGACCCCTTGGGGGCAAATTTGCCCAGTATGAGAACTACTAGACCAGAGCTTGGAAGTATAAAAAGCGTTTGGAGTTACAAACTGGTAGTCCACGGGCAATATCGGTCTGGCCCACTCATGTATTTTTCAGCAGTCTCTTAAATTTTTAAAAATTTGAATGCATTTACTTGGCACCAACAATTCCAGCTCACCACAGTCCTCCCATATCCTTCTGTCTTCCATCCGGCCTGGCATACTCTGGCCCACACCGGTGCATAGCCCACAGGCAGCTGAGTTTGAGACCCAAAAACAGCGTGCATGAAGACACCAGTGGAGACGCACAGACTTGCCATGGATGCATTTTCTAGGAATCACCTTTTGCCTTCATTGTCTCAAAATTCTAGGAACTGACTAGCTTTCCTTTCTTTTTGGTTTATTTATACTTTTTTTTTTTCAACAGAAGAAACAAGGTATCTTCAGACCGTTTTTTCTTAACTTTGGAGTTAATTTTCTTACTATCTTACTTTGGTTCCGTGTGAAAATTAATTTATTAGTTACCACCTCCTATGTGAGGTACGTTACTGTGGTAGCTTCTCCCTTCTCTGATAATAGTTTTGCGACCTTACTGCATTGAGTTTCTCTCTATTGCAAGAGGCATCTTTGTAGCCTCTGTGTGAAGTGTTTTTCAGCTCTGAACATTTCCAAAACTGTGATCTGAAGCAGAGTGTTTACTCTGTGTAATATTTTTTTCACCTTCCTTCATTTCCCTCAAATTAAATCACACACACGTTCTTTACCACCATCTGGAGTAAAGTCGTTGACATGGTTTTGATTGAGCCTGTCTTTGCATTGCCACCTGCAGTTTTAAAAATGTTCCCCCATCTATCCCTAACCTGGTATTTCCCGTTTGTATTCCTGCTCAGATATTAATCACATCCCCTATCTGTGAACATAATCCTGTTGGGTTCAGAAATCTTGGTAGAATCTTAATGTCTTTGAGATAGCACTGGGTCCTTAGGAATCTTGTGTTTCCACTGGCAACTTGGAACATGCCTTTTTTTGTGCCGAGTTGTTACCTGGGTTTATTGCACACTCCTGTTCTTATTGTGTTTTGAATATTCTCAACGTTTTTCTGTTTCTCGCCATGGGCAGTCAATGCTGTTCATTCTTTCTTTCGTTCAGGGAACTTCAGCACTGTGCTAATCTCTCACTAGAGATGAATGACATGCAAGTAAACATTTAAAGTACACTGTGGTCAATCACACCCTCCCCATTTTCTCATGCGGCAAAGTTGTTCGAAAGATCCTTTTGCACCGAATCATAGAGCAGCCGTGGTGATAACTAGGGAGCCCTACATGATCCAGTTATAAGACTCATGATAGAGGGAGTCCCTTTCTGTCCCTTGTGTTGGCTGTCAACTCACCTAATGCAGCAACCTGAGTTTTTATTAGACTTGTATTTTGGCAGTTGATATGTTCAAGGGCTCTGGCATGCTGTATTCATCTAAAAAGCTGTGTTTTAAAAAGCTTTTGTATAGTTGCATAAACACTAACCAGTTCGTTAAAATCATTTGAAGATAGCTGGAATGAGGTCAGTGCTCCCTTAGATAGATATGTATGTTGGTTCTGATTTTAAAAATGTTCTCTGTGATTACTTGTGCCATAGATACCATGTACCAAAGTGGGAAATGATTGCATTAAAAAAATCACAGAACTGCCCATTGATTAATAGGATTTTTTGTAGTTTGCTCCCTGCAGAGCAACTTTCACTTAGACTTGGCTATTGAAGAAGGAAGAAACAGTTGTTTTTTAGAGATTCATTTATTTGTTTTAGAGAGAAAGAGAGCGAGCATACATAATCGGGTGGGGAGGGGCAGAGGGAGAGGGAGAGAGAGAATCTCAAGCAGACTCCCTGCTGAGCGCAGAGCCCGGCTCAGGGCTCCCATCTCACGACCCTGAGATCATGACCGGAGCTGAAACCAAGAATCGGACGCTTAACCAATGGAGCCACCCAGGCACCCTAGAAATGGTTGTTTTTTAATCTCAGAATTTCTCAAACTACGCACTGTTGAGGTCATGGACTGGGTAATTCTTTTCCTGTGCATCACAGTCTTCTTGGCGGCATCCCTGGTCTGTACCCACTCGCTGCTGGGAGCAGCCTCTCCTCCTCCCTCATGGGAATATCCAACAGTGTCTTCAGACTTGGCCAGTGTCCCCTGAAGAGCAACATCAAGTTCGTTTGGGAAGCACTGCTTTCATCCCTTTGGCACCCATCTTGTTTTTGCTATTGGAAATGCTATGTTCTTCTTCTTTTTTTTTTTTTTTTAAGTGCAAATGAAATCAGTTTGTGGATTACTTTTGGTTAAACTTGGATGGAAGAAATTTCATCTGAGAAGTCCCCATTTCTTCTCAGTCATTGCTTCTGCTCAGGAATGGAAGTAGCAGCTTCACCCGTTGTCAGAGTCACGCTCTGTCCTCTTCTGTGCTACTAGCTAACAGTGCATCCCGGGCCAGCCGTGGGTCCTGTCCCTGGGCTTCTGCATTGCCCTCCAGCTGTACCTTCCTCAGCCCTATGGTGAGGACAGAACAAGAGGAGGGCTCATGGTAGCTGCCGTGCTGACCTATCCTGATGGAGGCTGTTCTTGGTCCTGCAGATTAGATAGAATTTAAGAGAAAGGAGGTGGAGTTACTCAGGGGGTCCTGCTTCTCAATACTTCTGGCATAATTTTCTGCGATAGAGAAGAGATAAGGAAAGGCAAAAAGGAAGAACCTCAAGGGAAAAAGTAGCTGGGGGTGTGTTCCTTCTGATCTGTGATGACAAGGTTTTCAGTAAACTTTACTGAAATCAGGACAGAACAGTATTAGTCACGAAGTTTTTCCAAGGTGCAAAGCACTCTCCTTTAGAGATCATGTCCTTCCTGGCTTTTATTTCTGCTGATATATACTTTTACTTACGGAATGGTAGTTGATCATTATTAGTCCCCCTTTTTAATATTTGTAGTTTGCAAAAGAAGGAATTGGCAGGTTGTGGTCATTTGCTCAAACCTGTCTTGTGAAAATTTGGTGGTTCATGAAATCTCAAATCTAGGAATCACTGATGCAGGGCAGGAAGCCCTCAGGAGGTTGGGAAGACAGGAAAGGAAGGAGAAGGCTCTGAAGTAATATGTGAGTGGGGGTCCGGAATCCAAACCATAGGAAAGGCAACGGGAACTTTCCCCTTCTCTGACCATTGCTTCCATGGCCTCTTACGAAGCTACGTTTGGGTTCAAGACCAACTATAGATCCACAACTCTCCTAGGGGTTGCCCTTACATAATACCACCTTTATCAGTCAGATTCTCCATGAATTCTTTTGTCCTGAGAATGTTAACTTCAGTAGCAAGGGAAAAACTGGGTGAGCCATGCGTGGGGCACCCTGAAATATCCATGGCTGATTTCTTGTATGTAAAAAGCAGTCTCAGAAACTTCATGATAGCTTTAAAAAATCCATTTCCAGTGTGTTTTCTTGCATTAAGTTCTCCATCTGAGTTGACTCTAAGCCTGATTAGAGCAACAGGAACCAGCCAAAATCAGACAGGAGAGGAATCAAAAGATCCTGGTATTAGATCTCCACTGTGAGAAATTTGTTGAGTATCTTCCTCTCTGAAAATACTTCCTGGGTGAGGATGTATTTCATTTCCATTGTGAATTTCTAATACTTACCCTTCCCTGCCATAAATACAAAGTATTCCTTCAAGGTAGTGCCCTGTGATACATCTTGTTCCCAGATAAAATATTTCATTAAATAACCTTGCAATTCTTGAATTTTCCCTTCATCTTAAATGTACTTGACCTATAAAAATTATTTCTAATTGAGATTCATCCTGAGTGGGACAGTGTGTGTGTGTTGGGGTGTGTGTGTGTTGGGGGGGCGGTAAAACAGATTCCCATTTTCTTCCTTTAAGCAAATGCAATTGGCAAAATGAGTATTGACTCACCAAAACCTGAAATCTAATAGTTGAACAAAGCCTAAATTTCCGCTACTTCCCAAAGCTATATTGGGCAGCAATTCATTAGAAATTGACAAAGTCGAGCAAACAGCTTTTTTTCTTCGTAATTCACATAATCACTTAGACCAGTTCAGATATTGTTTCAACAAGAAGATTTTAAAGACATCTAATATCGCCATGGGAGATGAGTGGGGCTGTTCATCCCATGTCCTTTGTTCTATGGAAAAACCTGGCCCTTCAGTAAATGGCTCTTTAGGTCTGACTTCCACACAGTTTGAATAATGTAGTGCTACAGGACTCCCAAGTTGGATCGCCTTGCTGTTGTTAACCATGACCTGTGTTTTCCAAAGCTAATATGGTTTCCTAAATATAAGAGATTGAAGTAAAGTTTGATATGGTGCCGGCTGGCTTCAATAACAATTAAACAGTCTGATAATAAAGTTAATTGAAATGACCAAATTATAGACACCCTTACAGAGCAAGTTTCCCCCCCCCCATTTTGCAGAAAGTGCATGGTGACAGAAAAGTGATCATCATGCCAATAAGGCTGTTAAAACTGCTCAAGAGATTCATGCATTGAGCTGAAGGAAAGGACCTGAAATACTCTTTTTCATCAGTGTCTGTTTGCTTTTTGTGGGGAAGGGGAAGGCATCTAGAGTCTTTTAACCCAGTGTTGAAATACAAGTTGCTTTTCTAAGGAAAGATGTGAAGGTATCCTTAACTGAAGAATTACTGAGACTCTGAAAGAGTGCCTGAGAACATATCCATTTGCTGGAGCTGACAGCTATGGAGTTTCTTTGTGAGTCTTCAGTTGATTCTGATACCGGAGCCATCCATTGTGATGGGAATTTAGAACACAAGGTGGCACAAGTGGGATCTTGCTCTCTGCACGGAGGGAGGCAGCCGTGAGTTGAGCTGAGCCTGGCAGCTCACCAGTCAATCAAGGAGCATCCCAAGGATCGAGAGTCACAGCAGCAATGACTACAATCAAAAGAAAGACCAAGCTGCCCCTCCCCTTTGCCTCATCAGCCCTTCCTGCAGCCCGCAAGATACAAATGCACTTCATAAGCTCTGCACATCCACACATTGATCCAGAAGGTATTTGCTGAACTGGGGACCAGATACTGTTTTAGGGCTGGAGCCTAGCCCTACAGCCAGATAGACCAGGTCCCTGAAATGAAGACAGTAAGTAAGGAAATGATAACGATTAACAAAATAAACAATAGACAAGTAAACAGAATAACCTGACAGAATCACAGGGTCTGTGAAAACAATGAAACTGGGCTGCATGAGTAAAGTGTGATAAGAAGGCTCACCTCAAGGGGTGCCTGGCTGGCTCAGTCGGTAGAGCTTGCGACTCTTGGTCTCGGAGTCGTGAGTTCGAGCCCCATGCTGGGTGTAGAGATTGCTTAAAAATAAACTCTTAAAAAAAAGAAGAAGAAGAAGGCTCACTTTGGATCTGCTGATGGCATGGATTCCTGGATGGCTTCTCAGAAGTAGTGACTTTTCTTTTTTTTTTTAAAGATTTTATTTATTTATTTGACAGAGAGAGATACAGCGAGAGAGGGAACACAAGCAGGGCGAGTGGGAGAGGGAGAAGCAGGCTTCCTGCGGAGCAGGGAGCCCGATGCGGGGCTCGATCCCAGGACCCTGGGATCATGACCTGAGCCGAAGGCAGACGCTTAACAACTGAGCCACCCAGGCGCCCCAGAAGTAGTGACATTTGAAGAGAGCCCTGAGTGATGAGAAGCCACATGTGGAGGTCTGCAGGCACAGTGTTCCGGGCAGAGGGCACAGCCAGTGAAAATGTCCAGAGAAATGGAAGGAATTAGTCCAGAAGTGGAAAGTGCCAGTCTGGCTGGAGCATGGGCAAGGGGAAGAGTGGTAGAAAATGAAATCATGGGGCGCCTGGGTGGCTCAGTTGGTTGAGCGACTGCCTTCGGCTCAGGTCATGATCCTGGAGTCCCGGGATCGAGTCCCGCATCGGGCTCCCTGCTCGGCGGGGAGTCTGCTTCTGCCTCTGACCCTCCTCCCTCTCATGCTCTCTGTCTCTCATTCTCTCTGTCTCAAATAAATAAAAATCTTTAAAAAATAATAAAAAAAAAAAAAGAAAAAAGAAAATGAAATCACGGGGGCAGGAAGGCTGAGGTCGAGGAAGGCTTTGTGGGACACAGAAAAGAGCTTATACTTCATTGGACCTGTGTTGGCAAGCCACAGAAACATGGATCCTGCAGACCATATAATCTGATTTATGCTGTAGAAAGAGGTTTCTGGCTTCTCCATGGATAATGGATTAAAGTGGATGAAGAATAAAGCAGAGACCAATTCCTAGGTTCTTACAGTCATCCAGGCAAGAAAAGCTAGTGGCGGTGGAGATGGACGGACATGGATGGGTTCAGGATATATTTTGGAAACCTATGTGGTAGGAAAGAGAAGCCTCCAAAAGGGCCTTAAATCCCAGGGGTTTAGTGTCCTATAAGGTTAAAACAGTTCAGGTTACTCTCCTGGATCTCTTTGTTGGTCCTGTGCCTAACTTACATTGCTAAAAATAAAGCAGCCAAGATAAAAATCATCCTAAAAATCGGTAACCATGAATAAAAGGATCCTGGCATGTATTTTTTTTTAACCTAGAAACTTCTCAGCACCAATTACAGTGATAGGTTTCCCTTTGGGGCCAGTGGCCTTCAAAGAAGAGCCCACACAGCATCCTGTTTGCCCAACCCAGAAGAGGAATCCTTATTGGTTTTTTCTTTCAATGAGCTATTTTGAGCTATTCTTTCATAATCCTCCCTACACATCCTAAGCAGCTAAAAGTCAAACTTCGAGGATTAGAGGAAGTGCCTTGGAGCTTCCAGGCTACAAGTAGCATCTCCTATCCCAGGGAGACCTCAGTGAGCGAGGGGAATAAGAGGAACGGGTAACAGGGCCAACCCTTAAGCCTCTACACAAAAACCAATTCCAATTTGAAATACAGGTGGTAGGAAAGTCAAGCTCTCAGTCTGGCAGGTAGAGAGTCTTCCTCAGAGGTAGAAGCATTGATAGACTAAGATAAGACCGTACACCTAAATACCCAAATGACAAATATTTTCAACCAACATAGACTTAGAGAGCTTCCCTGGAACCACTTGAGAAACTGGCTCAATTTCACCCTACAAAGTAGACCTTGGTAGGAATATTCTCTGGAGAAGAAAGATTGGCCTCATGGTACATCATGACAAATTAGTGGTATTTTTCAGTTGACAAGTTCTTTTTCTTTCCCTTTTTGGAAAGAAGATGCCGTAACTCACTCTACTCACTCCATCTTTTTCCTGCACCCAGTTTTTTTAAAAAAATCATATTATTAGGTAGTGTCAGAATACATATGCCAGGGAGAAAAAGCTCCTACCCACTTTGGAAACTGTGCTTCATAGGACTTGGCTGTGATCAGCCAGACTATTAGTTGTGTAGCTCTAAAGACTTGCTTCATTGCCCCCAATTCAGAGACCCATCTTGTTATATTTTTATTAATGCATAGCCCTGAATGGTCAGTGATTTAGGTACTGTGACTTGGGGTAAAATATCAGAGACCATGTTAAGAACCTGATTGGCTATGCCTAGACTCCCATGCTATCTCTAGAAAGGGAATTCTGTTCCTAAACCCACATCACAATTATGGGTTCAAGATACCTTGACCTGTTGACCTACAGCATGATATCCATGAAGCTGTAGGCAAACTTTTTATGAATGTATTTTTTATGTGTAAACATCCCTTCATAATGGGATGTGATCCAAAATGGATTAATCACCTATGAATGAGACTATGTATTTCAATGTTAAAAAGCACAGTCTTGGCATTAGACCAAGTCTCCTCTCAGCTGCTCACCTGACTGTGTGACCATGGCCATGTTACTGATTCATCAGTGTCCCAGTTTTCTTGTCTGTAAAATAGGAATGATATCAGTACTTAATGCAGACAGCAGTTAAGAAGAATGAGTGTATGTCAACCAAGGCAAGCTCTCAGTTCTTGTTAATTTTACTCTCAGCTGTAGCCTTGGAAGACCCCACCCGCCCTTTTTAAATATACAAATGAGAAGAGAAGCCAAGTTTTTGACCCTTTGTGGTATATTTCACATATTTGGGGGAGTCAACAACAATAGCACTATCTGTGCTGTTCCGTTGATGCCATTTCTGAAGTGACCAGTTATCTCTCAGGAATTACACGGTGACAGTACCTTTGAGTGGCTCAAAGTCTTAATGACTTTGGGTCTCTCCTCACCTGTGCCAGTTCAAGGCTTATGACTTTGAGGTGAAAGGCCCTGTAAACTATTAGCAGCCGGCAGACTTGCAAGCCATTTATTTCTTTTTGGGACTTACTTACTAGGCTGAATATACTGTGTAATTGAAGCTGACTTCTCTGTCACTCTAAAGCTGTGCAGCTATGTTCTTCTTACCAAATGCCACAGCTGACGCACCTCGGGAGCTACTTACTCCATGGATCTGAGGTCCAACCATCTCTCTAAGTTATGATGGCCAATATTTCATAATGACCATTATTAGGTCCCCAAAGGAGAACGTGTCTTCATCTTTTTGGAGACATTGGGTCTGATGCTCTTGTTCTTGGCATCCTGTACCATATTTGCATTGAAATATTATACCGCAGGGTTGAGCATGGTATTGGACCAGGGGAAGAAGGAAAAAAAAAAAAAAGGCAAGCATGTCTAAACTAGAACCATTTTTTAATTTTGCTTTATGGATCCAATTTTGTGATATACAATGTTTGTAAGGTCCTTCAGTGAGAATGCACTCTAGTTGAAACTTGGCCTTGAGGTTATGCTGGCACCCTGATTTAGCTTAAAAAGAACAGACTTTTAAAAAGCTCATCATTTTTCAATCAAGCATCAGTCATCGCATATTGCTCCCAACCTCCTGACCCTGTGATTAAATGCCAGCCCTCCTTCAATGTTAAGCTCATCCCCTCCGCCCTCGTCTTCACATTGGATTAGCTTTCTTTTCGCATTCTCCCCAGAGCGATTGTGCTTCTTTCTGGCAGGGCGCTGAGCACTGACCATGCTCAATTATCACTGTTGCTTTTTTCTTTCTTTCTTTTTTTTTTTTTTTAAGACAGACTGTGAACTCATCCAGGTCAGGGCCGTATCTGATTTACCTTTATCTCTTCCGCAGTGCTTCGGTAGGCATATGGCAGAGCTCAATAAATCTTGTATGGGTGAGTAGTCACATGGGTGGTTCCTTCTCATGATTCAGGTCCTCACTCAGATACTGGCTCTTCAAGAAAGATGTGCTTGACCCCCCAGGATAAACTAGCCGCGCATCCCAGGCACAGCCTGTTCTGTCATCCTGCTTTGTTTTCTTCACTGAAGCTATTCCTCGGGGATTATTTGCTAAATTGTATATTCTCTGCTTTCCCACAGAATGTGAGCACTGTGAAAACAGGACCTTGTAGATCTTACTCATTGCTTTAATTCATGCCAGCTCTTGGCACATAGCAGGCCTTTAGTACAGTTTGGTGAAATGAGGGAGTGAATTTTCCCTAATTTCCTTCCAGTCCCCAATGGAAAAAGTTAGGGCTCAGTGTTTCTACCTTTTTTCAGTTTTCTGGACTGTCCTTAGCATTTTATCAGTCGGGTAAGTACAGTTTAAATTTCATCATGATTTATATGTTTTGTATTAAGCAAGCCAAACAAAAAACTAGTTGGTAGAGATGATGCAGGTGGCTTTTTTTTTTTTTTAAGATTTTATTTATTTGAGAGAGAGAGAGGGCATGCACGGTGGGAGGGGCAGAGGGAGAGAGAGAAGCAGGCTCCCAGCTGAGCAGGGAGCCTGATGCGGGGCCCGATCCCAGGACCCTGGGATCATGACCTGAGCTGAAGGCAGACGCTTAACTGACTGAGCCACCCAGGTGCCCCATGGGTGGCTTTTTTAAGAAGGGATACTGGCCATTATTGTTAGTTGTGTCACTTCACTGGTTTGCAGTGAAGTAATCATCACTTCTGCATGGCTGGGGAAATCTTGCACCTTCCTGCACCCCTCCACATCTGTACCTCATGTATCTCTTAGTATTTTGATCCATCCTCCTACTGTCCGCCCCCATCCCCGCCCATAAAAGCATTACCCTACTAGGTGCCTTATTCTTTCATGCAGCAACATTTTTGCTGGTAGATATCAGTGTTCTGCAGAGTTCTTTAATGCAGTTTCCCTCTTCAAAAAAATTTTAGATGTGCCCTTTAGATCTTCCCAAGAAGGAAGAAGAAGCAAGCAATGAAACTTTTCTCTTTCTGCTTGATCTTTCTCATTACCTCTCTGTTTGCAGATACAGTATTTTATATGCACTGTCCTTAGTAGAGGCACAAACAGCGGAAGTCAGCCTCACCCTAGGAGTTGCATCTAACACTATAGCCATGTGCTTGGACAAGATGATTTAATCTGAGGTTCATAGACTTCAATAGAATTGGCTTCTTAGGGTTACTGGTTAAGGTTTCAGAGACTGCATGAAATTATATGCGAAATTGTGTGCTTCTATTCAGCTTTGTTTGAGAGAGGCTCTAACAGCTTTTTTAATCCTATTTTCAGTCAAGGCCATGGCCCAGTAATTTATAGCACAGACACTTGAGTAGAAATGGTAGTCATTGAGCCAAGAGAGAGCTAGAACAAACTCCAGTTATTTTTTTTTTTAAAGATTTATTTATTTATTTGAGAGAGAGAGAATGAGAGAGAGCAAGCACATGAGAGGGGGGAGGGTCAGAGGGAGAAGCAGACTCCCTGCCGAGCAGGGAGCCTGATGCGGGACTCAATCCAGGGACTCCAGGATCATGACCTGAGCCGAAGGCAGTTGCTTAACCAACTGAGCCACCCAGGCGCCCTCCAGTTATTTTTTAATCTAGCACTGCACTAAAGCTAATAAATACATATCATTGTCCAAGCACACTATGAGTAATGCTTCTCTGTTTATAATCGTAGTTTTATGTAAAATCTGGAAAACTTGGGAAAGACTGAAAATAAGAATATGAATCACTTATTAATCCTAACATTCAGAAAGAATATTTTAATACATGACCTTTTACTCTTTGGGTGTGGGATGTATGAGTGTGATATATACATATACCTATTTTTTAACAATGAGTTTATATTCTATGTACAGTTCTGTCCTGCTTTGCACATCTTATATCCATCACTAAATGTTCTTCACTACACCCATTTTTAATGGAGTTACAATTTTTCATCTTGTCGCTCTAACAATGTTTGCTCAGTCCTCTGTTCTTAGTTCAGATTTTTGTTTCCAAAATTGTTCCAAAAAATTGGAAACAATTTTTATCTTCTTTAAATAATACTGTGTTGAACATCTTTTTAGATAAATCTTTGTGAGTCTCTCTGATTATTTGCTGAATACAAACTCTAAATGATGAGTTTATTGGGTTAAAGTCAGAGATAATTTTTGAGTCCAGCATTTAGGATTATGTATTGATATATTTTAGGATAAGAAAGAAAGTTAGTGGGGCCTTAGATGAAAATGTGCTCAGGAGTAGTTTTATTCTGTTTGGAATCTGTGAGTAGCCCCAGACCAAGTTCTCAGTCTTTCCATGGCTTTTAGTGGTCTCCATGAATTAACTACCGGATTGTCTCAATCAGTGAATCAGTCTCTCTCTCTGTCTCTCTTTGTTTATCTGTCTCTCTCTCAATATATGTAAGAGTTCCTTGCTCCTTGAACATTGCATTACCTAATTCAACACCACTGCTCTTTTTAAGCAAACATTTTGCAATGCAAAATTCTAAAGAATCCCATGTGTTCAGTGACATGTGTATTAGTGACATGGTGTGTGTTAGAATGCTAAGGAAGAAGCCAAAATGTTTCCATTAAAATGCTTGAATCTAGAGATCAAGTACAAAGCAGAATGAATATCACAATGAGAAAATGTGAATTGATGCCATAGTACATTTTTATTACTTGTGGATCTACTTGGCTTATGATAGTGACTTTAGAATTCACCCCTTTGAAGCCTTTTGCATGATTTCCCTTCATTCTTCCAGTTGGTAAGGTTGGTTGACATTCTCACTTGCTTTACCCTGGAGGAAGTTAGGTCCAAAGAAGTCTGATCTCTTTCCCACAACTCAGGCTTGTTCATCTCAGTGCTGGAAGGGCAGTGCCTGGCTTCTGTTTGGCTTCCCCTGGTAGCGTAGCTGAACTATCGATGTCTTCCCTGTGTCCATTTAGTCAGCAGATAAACACAATTCTTAATCTCAACAGCAGTACTTAAAGAAACTGTATGTATACATTCATTTGGTGGGGGGGGGGAAGTTGGCAATTCTTGGAGGATGTAGAGGTCAGTGATGGCTCTTGAGATTTAAAAGGGCAGTAAAATGTTCTGAAATTTGCTGTATTCATCTTACATAAAAAGACATATAGGCTCTTGTTTACTGTGGTATCTATTGGTGTCTATGTGTGTGTTCATAAATAAATAAAGCTTTTCTTGTTGTAGCAGTTACTAAAATAGGTAATAAAACCATCCATGACCCCATGAGCCAAAGAACACACTGTTTCGGCATGTAACCTTCCAGTCTTTGTTTCTAAATGCATATATATTCCGTTATTTTTTACTTTTTTCATATAAATTGTTGTATACAACCCTTATAAAATTTCACCAAGAATAACATTCACCATTTAGTTCTAGGAGAACATGTTCAGTAGCATAGTTTATGGTCTTGATATTTGAAAGAGTTCTCTTCATGTTATTTGGTCACATTCCAGTCACTTAACAGAGAATTTGCCATTTATTTTCTCCAAAAGGACATCTTTTTCATAGGGAACTTTGGAAATTCAGGTCCCAACATTTCTCACTTCTATAAATCCCACTTAGACTCACACTTTGAATGTACCCTTCCCCGTAAAAGTTTTTCTGGGACCCCTCTGAAATAGCATTTGCTGTCATCTAGGCTCTAAGAGCAGATGGTACCATCCGTAGACTTTTTCTTCTGCATCTTCTCGAAATTTCCCTTCCTTTCTTTGAAGGAAACAGGTGAGCCCATGAAGACAAGCGCTATCTCTTCGCCTGTGCTTCGTCTGTAGCATGTGACACGATGTATACAACCCAAGCTTCCTGCCCCCTTGGGAACACGAAGTGCGATTTGTCTGGGGAAAACCACTGTCTTGCCGGCAAGTGTGGGATCCTGCTGCTTTCTGTCGTCCATCCAGTGCTAGGTCTTGGAGAATTCTGCTACATGATGACCTTTTCTGAGTATTTTCCATTAGGTCTCCCAGTTGTTTTCAAACCATCTGAGTAGTTTTGGCTAAAATCCATTATAAATTGTAATCAGGGGCTTTGTTCCAGCATTCATATTCATTAGATTTTAAGATTTAATGACTATGTGGACTTAAAGCAAATCCTTGGTTTCTTTTTTAAAAAGCACTCGAGTAGAGGCTCTCGAGTTTTGACATTTTGAATACTAATTTGTGGCCAGTTCTGGCTCCTGTAAAAGGGCTGGCTTTTTAGAAAGAAGGTAGCAAAGAGGAACAAATTCCTCTTTAAATTAAAAGAAGCTTTTCTTATTTGTTGTAAAATACAACTTGTGGTGTCAGTTGACTTGGGGTCTTTTGGAATATTGTCTGCACTAAGCAGACTGTAACTGTTAGCCCAGTGTGCTGTAGACTGGTTAACAGTTTTGTACCATTAATGGAAGGGCCATTAATGAATTAATGTTTATTCGTAGATAACTCTTGTATTGCCTCAGCAAGCTATGAATATGGTGTTCTTGATAAAGGATTCTAGATGAAGGCCACGTCTGCTTAAACTAGCCCCTCCGATCCCTGCACTTCCTTGCCCGGTTATGAGTTTGGTGTGGACGGTCATGGAAAGTGGACCCCATGCGTGTGTTTGGGTGTGTTTAACACCCGTCTCCTCCTGTACCTGCCATTCTGCAGTGTGCTGCTTGCATTCAACGTTGTGTTTTGGAGACCATCCGTGTTACACATAGAGGGGGATAGCCCATTCCTTTTAACCTCTGCAGACTGCCTTATAGGTTGGCTGTTCCACAGTTTGTTTAGAACCTCCAGTCCTTTCCAGGTTTCCTTTATACCAGCAATGCTGCAGTGTGAGCATCCTTATACCTGAACCTTTCAATGGGCAAGTGTTTCTCTCTGATAGAGAAAGAAAAGTACCTTTATTTTATACATGAAATCTTAAAAGACAGGGAATTTAAGATGGTCAGGTTTTTTTTTTAAAGATTTATTTATTCATTGAGAGAGAGAGAGAGTGCAGGGGGGAGGGACAGAGGGAGAGGAAGAGAGAGTCCCAAGCAGACACTGAGTGCGGAGCCTGATGCGGGGCTCGATCTCATGACCCTGAGATCATGACCAGAGCTGAAAGCAAGAGTCTGACACGTACCTGACTGTGCCATCCAGGCACCCCTAAGATGGTCAGTTTTATACATGATAAGCAGAATACAGATCAAAGCCATTTTCCCTGACTCCCCCTACCTAGTTGGAGATTCTGGACACATTTTTATAGAGGGTCACTGGGATCCTGGATGAAGTCAAGTCTGGTAAAAGCTAACTACAGTGAAATGTTGCTTCTTCCAGTTAACTAAGAAGGTCAGTCTGAATTAGGAAAACATCTAAATTCGAAGACAAAATTACACAATTTTGAAGTGTATACAGTGACCAGCATTAATATGACTTAATAAAATTCCCTGAGGGAATCACATTAATGAACACATAAAAGCACCTAATAATTTTTAAAGAATAATGACACAACTGAGTTGCTCAACACAGTTATTCTCATCCATAGGTAAAATATTTCCCCTACAATGGTTTCTGTATGTTAGCCTGTTGGGCAAATGACTTTCCCTAGTTAGAGGAAGGTGACCATCACCACTTCTTTTCTGAATGGTGTAAATTCTCAAAGTAAGGTGTCATGGTTGACACTGAGGGGCCTACTCTGTGCCAGGTATGAGGCTTTCCAATGTGTTGTCCTCATTGTCCAAATCCTATGAAGTGAGCCTATCTCCATTTCATAAACGGAGGCACTGAAGCAACCCACTGAAGCCTGCCTGAGTTCACCCGACTTGAAAGAGTAATACTCATAGTCTCCTTAGATGTGGTCTTCAGACCTCTTGTGTCAGAATCTCCCAGATTTGTTCATACTGCAGATTCCCGGGCCCCGCTCAGGGTGGGGCCCGGGACTCTGCATTTATAACAGTTCTCCAAGTTCTCTGTATGTACTTAGAAGTCTGAGATCCACTTGGCCAGACCGTGGTGACCTCGTTTTGGTGATGTGATGAGCCTTGCCAGAAGAGTGTCCCCAGTGCCTTTGGGGACGAGCAATCCATGACAAGTCATGCCTCACTTGCAGTGAGCACATTAACAGTACTCCTCTGATGGCTTCCTCCTACTCACCGGCTTCCGTTGCCTCGTGTTACTTGTGCTGAACTTAGCACAGCTCACGGTTTGACAAGTCACTTCCCAAAGCATTGAAATCATCACACTATAGAGGGATTAGTTTCTAAAAACGGTTGAAGTTGCCAGTGCAAAATCATCAGATCCCAAGTATATCTTTTGTGCCCAGTACAGATGGAATCTGCATTTTGCATTCTAACCTTTGCTCCAACAAAAAATAAAAAATAAATAAAAAATGAGAGGGCAGCTTGCAGAAATGATTACCTTTGAAACACCATTATCTGCTTTTATTTTCCTTTCTAGCCCTCCTTTGCCACACTCCCCTGTTGGCATATTTCCCATATGTCTGCCCCTAATCGCTGCTGACTTTTCTAGAAGTGTGAGGCAATCACCAGCCCCTTCCAGCTCTCACCCTCCCATGAAGGACAGCGTTCTGGAAGAGCCAGCTAGGATCAGTGAATACCTTCTTCTCCTCTTCTCTCAGCTCCATGAAATTTCACTCCCCAACAATCTGCTTTCCCCTTAAGGGTCTGACCCCACCTAGTGTCCTTTCCAAGCTAAATAGGAGTGTGCTTGGCTGATCGACATGCACAGAGAGGTGTGCCCATGATCTGGAGGGGTTCCTACACCAAGTTGAATTTGTGTTCTCTGCTGGCAAAAGAGCATCCGCCTTTGTTCTGGTGTTCAGCTCATCCAAATAAAGAAGGCATTTCCTCTCCTGAAAAGCAGAGGGGGAAAAAAGGAAAGAAACGACCAAAAAAAAAAAAGAAAAGAAAAATTTAATTTTATCCATGTAGTCCTCTGCAACTAAATATATACCCCTTCCTCTGTCCTGATTGGTCCGCTTCAATTGACAAGTGGATCATATGGAAAGGAAATATCCTGGACTTAATTGTAAGTTAAGTCTCTCTTAATCCAGAAGAGCATTTGAGATTCTGTCCAAGTGTTCAATTTCCCAGGCCGCTGAGGTCTGTGAATTTCTTTTCCCAGCCTCCAGGCTGCTGCAGTACAAGCCAGCATAGCTAATGCAGATAGATCTCCTGCCTCTCGCTCTCCTCCTCCCTCTTCTTTGATTCGATATGAACAGCCTGGTAACTCCGATGCTGGGGAGAAATCTGACATAACTCTGCAGATGGCTAGGTTGCCATGAAACACCTGGGGATTGTTCTTTAAGGAAAAGGTAACATTTATATGCTAATGATTTCTTCCCCTCTTCCCTCCTTGTTGCATTTTTTCCAGGGTTGCCAGTTCCCAAGAAGAGCCCAAAGTCGGTAAGGACTTACCAGTTACTTGGTTCTTGTCTGGGGGGAGTGAGGGGCTGGTGGTGGGAAGGGACGCCATCTGCTTGACTTCACAAAATGTGTTTTAGAGTAGGTGGGGGAGACAGTAGCCCGGGCTCATTTTATTAAGTTCTGGGGGTCTGTTTGATAGAGAAGGTATTGGGTTTATCTTTAACTGTCTAGTGATTTGTGGGCAGGGTGCAGAAGCCAGGTTAAACAATGTATATTTGGAATCTTCTCTGTATAAATACATTACAACTCTTGTTCAAATGGATGGAGTTTCTTCCGTGTTTTAACTTGATACAAATGCTATTGTTTCCTTTGGGAGGGGGGGTGGGGGAAAGCTCCACCTGCTTCCTGAGTAGGGTTGCTCTTAACTGGTGTTTCCATCCGTTCACCTGGGCAGATTCTCTCCCTGAGCTTTCTTATGCATTGAATGGTGAATTATTTACAAAATTAAAAAGGCTGCAGGTTTAAAAAAGAATTGCTCTGCCCTGTGTATATATCTGTGCTCACATGGAACAATGTTCACTGCCCCAGCACTGAGAATAAGACGTTTCCTTGCTGTCGAAATGTCCTTTGTTGTTTTGCTAGCTTTAGCAGCATTATGCTGCAGGTATAGGATTCTTTAAAAAGAAAAAAAAATCAATGTTTTGCTGTCCTTTCTAATCTGCTTTCCCTGAAGATGCATTACCTAGTTGACATGTTAGCTAATAGCTTAGAGGCTGTGGTGTTTTGCTTGGTGGTGTGAGCTTCTGCTCCCAGGGCACTGATAACAAATTAAAATGCTACTTAAAAACTCAAAATCTGGAACTATGATGCCTGTGAAATTGATCCGGGGGAAAGAAGCTTCCCCATTCATTAACATTAGGATAAAGAGGGGTACTTCCACGTGGCTTAGACTATTGGGGGAGGGAAAATTTACAGCTTTCTGCCATCTGGGAAGGGAGAACCTTTAAAACTTTGCAACTCACAGGGGCTGCAGCAGGATTCTTTCCACCTGTCTGCAAGCCTGGCGGCGAGAGGCAGAAGTTTATTAAGGAGATGAGAGAGGGAGCTTCCTGCATTCTTAAGCTCCGCTCCTAAGTTGTCCAAAGAGAAAAACCTGCAATAATTGATGGGATTTCAATGGCACAGGGCTGTGGTGACTGAAACATGTGACTCTAGGGCCGTTTCCCTTGTCAGTTTGTGTTAATGTTGCAGCTGAAAAGTGCCAGTAGGTGTCCACATTGGAACCACAGAGATGCCAAGGCGTGCTTGTGTGTGTGTGTGTGCACGCACATGGCACATGTGTGTCCTCGTCCCTGGGTCATAGAAGCCTATTCAGCCTTCAGAAAAAGAGAAGCAAACCTGGAAGATCTGTCACATGAGCTTCAGTTAGCCAGCCTTTTTCCTCCGGCACCCTCAAGCATGCTGTGTGATGCACGGACTTCTTTTACACACCCCACAGGGATGGAGTCTTAACAAGGAGCATACCAGGGGCCATACAGCAGCTTTGCACAGGGAGCATGACCTCAAGTAGCAAGGCGTTCTTTTCGGGTTTGCATCCCGTTTACACTTACTTGGCAGAAGGATTTTTGTGGATTCCAGCTGCATCTTTCCTTCCCCAAAGTGTTTTGGGATTCACTGCTGAACTCGAAGGATATCAAACAGGTATAGAGCCTGTATTCACCAAGTCAGTTAAGAGAATTGCCTATGACAGTTTATTTTTGTAGAAGCCATGTCATTAGCAAGCAGCAAGCCAATTACTCCGGCTGCATTCCTAGGAAAAAAGCCTTCTTAACTGCTTTGCCCACAGTCTGCTGGCTCTTAATTACCACAAGCTAAGAGACTGGTGTGTTGCCGAGTGAGAAAAGAGCAAGCCCCCAGCCTGGGGCTTGTCCTTACCTGATTCCTGTGCCAGGACGGGGATGATGGCTTTCACAGCGTTGCTGGCACACTCGGGCAGCTGCTGTACAGAATTTGGGAACTCTCAGCCAAGATCTGCTGTTGTCAGTAGGGCATTGCTAACATCTGTGATCTGTAGCTCTGTACCGATGGGTTGAAAGCTGGTTCCCTTCCCCAGTTTGAATTTTGATGATGTCCTGCCAGAGAGACAGATGATGATGGGATTTCTCTGGTGCGGTCAGGGGGAGTCCATGGGGAAACTGGATGTCGTGGTTCCAGAAAGCCAGTCATACAACGGCAGATAGGGTTAGTTGTGCAGGCTGTGTAATGAATGCACGCAGATTGTGCCTGGGTTGTGATATGCTGAGATTTACCATTAGCTCTGTGAATATACCATCTTAACCCAGGACCATGTTTCTGCTCTTCTCTTAGAGACTCCTGACATTGTTGGCTTGCTCATGTGACTGACAGCTTCCTTTTGCCCTCATACTTTTTTTTTTTTTTAATGTTTTCAATAATTAAGTAGTTGGGTTTTTATTAGAACAAAGGGACTTTTTGATCTTGTTTCCCCTCCTGGGCAGCCTCTACAGCTTACTCTTAATAAGCAGTTTCATCTAGTAGGTTTACTTTAAATGTTGAGTTTATGGCTTCTGTACTCATTGGGAACAATGGCAGTGTCTTCATAAAACGTTATTAATTTAATACCTGGACAGCCATAACATTAGGAATTTTTCTACCAAATGGCAGAGACAAAAATAAGACCTATTTGCTCTCAGGTTTTAGACCTCACTAGGAAACTGATTCTGAGGCCCAATTTAATCATCCTGACTGGACACTTATTTAACTGAGACTCTCATTCTGAATCACACACGAGGATTTTGTAAGAATTTAAAACTCTAGGGGCGCCTGGCAGGCTCAGTCAGTAGAGTGTGCAACTCCTGATCCCAGGGTTGTGAGTTCGAGCCCCATGTTGGGTGTAGAGATTACTAAAAAAAATAATAATAAACTAAAAAAAGAAAAGAATTTAAAACTCTAAATATACACAAAACCCTGAACTTTAAGTCAGCATTCACTTTTGTTTTCTCACTAGCTCATTTCCGAACTATTACTTCCCTTTCTCCCTTCCTTCATCTGTCCATCTATCCATCTATCCACTTATTTAGCATTTAGTGTCAAGAATCTAGTAAGTGTCAGGTTTGGTGTGAGGCACTGGAAATACTATGATAAGTAAGTTGGTCAGGTGACTTTCTTCATGGAACTTACAAACAAATGATGTTTTGATTGCTTCTTTCAAAAAAAGGACTCATCGTCTCAAATCACCAAAATTTTTATGTACTTTTTTCAGTGACATGTATTTGAGTATCTTCTATATGCCAGATCCAGGGACAGTATACAACAACATCGAAAGAGAAAACATTCCTGCCCTCACGCAGCTGGGGAGAGATAAACAATAGCCACATAAACAGGCACATCTATATGGATCCTCTTCATGGGGCATAAAGTCCAAAACTTTCAAAAGTTCAAGAAGCAGAAAGATAGGGGCCCCTGGGTGCCTCAGTCGGTTAAGGGTCCAACTCTTAACTCAGCTCAGGTCTTGATCTCAGGGTGGTGACTTCAAGCCCCGCATTGGGCTCCATGCTGGGCGTGGTGCCTACTTAAAAAAATTAAAATAAAAAATGATAATTATAAATAAAAAGCAGAAAGATCATGTAGAACCAGGGACAAACATAATGAAAATCACTCAGCTCTTAATTACAACAATGTAAGTTAAGTAGTCCCACAAAGCCAGAGAAAGGACCCAAGGGTGAGATGCTGTGATTGAGCTATGGAATTTTTCTGAGTTCCCCAGCAGCCTGAGCAATGTAGGAAACCATATCTACTTAGCTGTTACTGTCAGATCAAAGAAAGCATACCACATTCATAAAAGAGATAAAATTTTCCTACTTAACTAAAAGACTTCTCACACAAAGTGTTCATACAGGGGACACCAAATATTGGAAAGATCAAGGAAGCCTGTTCTCTTCACCAAGCTGTTTGCAGCAAATGCAGCAAGCTCAAAGGGAGCAGTAGTGACAGGTTTCCCTTCCATGGTCCTCCATTCCCCTCCCCCGGAAGGGATCCTAAGGACATTGCTGACAACCGGTTGTTAAGAGATGTGAGGGAGGGAGGGATCTCTTAGGGAATGTGCCCAGAGAGTGGGCACATCACCCCATTTTGTGTGTCCTGCCTGTTTCTCAAACTCTCCTGGTTGTCTTAGCACCCCAGAACCACTTGCCCCGCAACTAGGCAAGAATACATGGCGTCAAAGCTCCTGCAGGCTCCCAGGAGAAGCAGGAAGTAGTAGATGGAAGAAAGACTAGGATTGCTTCCGTAAATCTCCTTGCCCCTCAGCTTCTCACAATGACCCAAACCCTCAACCCCTTGGAGTCTAGAAAATAGACTTTGCTTTTGTATTAGATTTCTTTAAAACATCCCGTGTGAACCAAAATTCATTTTCCTATCCAGTTGCTACCTTCCTTTTCTTTTCCATTAATTCCTCTCTTCTGCCCTTTTAGAAGAGATTATTTGACTTAGACCCATAAATGATAAAGAGACGAGGACCATCCTCTGCTTTGGCTTAGAATTGAGCCTCTGATTTTTGCACAACCTTTAATGACATTGGCCTAATATCTCATCAGCACTTGGAGTTTTTCCTGTTGTCCATGTAAATCACTGCAGTGGCCTTCAGTCTTGGCAGATAAGTGAACTGTAAATAATTTTGCTTTAAAATGGATCAATTTGTCATTTTTAAGCCACATGAATTCTTTTCATCATTTAAGCTTCTAAGTGCTGTCTGTATTCATTTGCTCTTCCGAGCAAATATTTTCAGCTCACTTTATAAGTACCTTCATTTTGAAATCATTCCGTGAAATACTGATGAGTTGATTTTTTTTTCCCCCATTTCCATTTATAAAAACCGCTGCATCTTCCCGATTTCCTTGGCCTGTCAATAGTTAAGAAATCATTCGTGTTAGGAGATTGGTACAGTTTTTTTTTTTTTTAAAGATTTTATTTATTTATTTGACAGAGAGCAAGAGAGGGAACACAAGCAGGGGGAGTGGGAGAGGGAGAAGCAGGCTTCCTGCTGAGCAGAGAGCCCAATGCGGGGCTCGATCCCAGGACCCTGGGATCATGACCTGAGCCAAAGGCAGACGCTTAACGACTGAGCCACCCAGGCGCCCCGAGATTGGTACAGTTTTATTCTAAAAGGTCTTATGACACAAGTTTATGGCTAGTGTGTGACCAAGGACTTTTATGTAGTTTTGAAAATTGAGCCCATTTCTCTCATCCTAGTCAACTGATCTGATCTTTAAAAATAAAAATCTTCCTTCACAAAGATCAGAATAGTGACAAGAACTAGCATAGGAAATATCCATCTTAATATGTGGCACATCTTTCAACTAGTTGCTCGAGCTGGAGAGCTGGGAGGTGGAAATCCATGTTTCCAAGGGGTCCTCCCCCTCCTCCTCTTGCCTGCCCTTCACTCAGTCATTCAGCAATGCTTGTCGAATCTGAACCAAAATGTCTTTGACTTCACTTGTCCCTCCCCTTCATCATGCTCTTCCCTAGTGTAAACCTCTCAGGTCCCTTACATAGACTGCACAATAGCCTCCTGACCGGCTCCCTGCTTTTACTCCTGTCCACACTAACCTAGTCACCCCTCAGTAATCAGACCAAACTTGCTAGGAGTTACTTGGCTCCTGGTACATCTCTGCTTTAAATTCGTTAGTGAATTTCTTCTCCCCTGAACTAAGAATGAGTCCCAAACTCTTGAAAGTAGCTCACAAAGCCCTTGCAGCATCTGGTCTTTGAGCTCATTTCACACCACCCTACTCCCTTGCTTCCTTCTCTCTGTTCTTCAGACAGTCCAAACTCATTTTTGCTTTGAAGACTGAGCACATGCTGCTTCCATTAATGGCCTGTTCTTCCAGAAGCTTCTCCCTACCACCTATCTAAAGGACATTGTAGTATGTTCTTATCAAACTGTTAGGATTATTTGATTAATATCCATCACACACACACACACACACACCTCAATACACAAGTATAAATTCTAAGAGTTTAGATACCATCTCTTTCTTTCTTATCCATTGTATCCCTGAGAATCTGGCTCAGAGGAAGTCATCAGTATATATTTATTGGTTGAGTGAATAAATGCAATGTGGGTAGTTACTTAAGGGGGCCTCGTCTGGGTGTTCTGTCATTTCTGTGCTAGGTGCTTGCACAGTGCTAGTATGTGTAGAATAACAGACTTGAAAATGTATCTTTAACCACAGATACTTCTCTTTGAAAACATTTTCTTAGGAAAATGAGGAGAAAGACAATCCCATGAGATGCAACTCTGATCCTGTTCTATAACTAGCTGAGAAGTGAGTTTGTTCTCATGGGCCAGGTGTTCCCTAGGAGGTAATCCAGGCTGCTGTAAAGGGGACAAGCTGACTTTAATTTGAGAGACACATAAACATGACTTTTCTCCTGGAGAGTTCTGAGCTCCAATTGGATAAAAGACAACATCATGGCTAATTAGCATGCCCACAGAAAGTCAAAAGGCATATTTTGAACTTTTGCACAAACACACAGAGCATAGCTTCAAAAAACTTAAGAGTACTGAGATATTAAATATAGAATGCATCTTCAAATTACCTAGTTTTCATAATTGAACTTAGGAAGAAACATAAAGTGAGGTTAAATCTTATCAGGGGAAAATCCAAACAGCTACCAGATGATTGTGCATCAGCCCGTTAGTGTGGGTTATTGTTTTTCAAGCATATTCTTGGGATGCTGCTTTACTTTAATTTTCCAAATTTAGGAACAAAGTGTAGATGGCATTTAAAAGGAATGCAGAAACAGTTTCAGAGGCAGTTTTACACACTCATTCCACATTCTGTCATTTTGTGTTAAATTGGACCGAAGTGAGTCATTTGTTGGGAGGTGAGAAAGGGTGTTCAAATTTGCAAAGTGGCCCGAGCCATCTCTGGTAGACTTCACTTGCACACTCTGGTAACGGCAAAGCCGTCTCTTCAGTTAGACCCGAGATTGCTAGGTCCTCCGTGGCAGAGATGTGTTATGGGGGACAGCCCTTGAAGGGTCTTGGGAAGCCGTGAGGCGACAGGCAGAATCCGTGCACATGCATTTGTGGGCATGTGGGTAAAAGCACATGTGCATTCTTAACGGGAGAAAAGTCCAGCCTGTTATCGGATTCTGTCAGTGGGGCAAGGCTGCCAGAAAGAAATTTTTCTCCAATTTAGGAAGAGGGAGTGAATGGCCAATAATTCGGTTTCCAGGGACGACAGGGTGACCCTGGGAAAGAAGAGTATGAGTTCCCTCAGATAACCCTGCGGTGAGGCTCCCTCTGGGTCCCAGGGAGGCTTTGTGAAGGGGAGTCTCAACACGGGGGAGCCTGAAGCTGTAGGGGTGGCAACTGACTAACTGTGAAATGAATTTAGTGTCAATGGACCAATCCCACAATTTGGCATTTGCTACTCATTTGAGGAACCAAGGTGGGCATTTGAATGGAGGGATGCAGTTCTCTGGGTGAACTCAGAGCTCCTTTATCTGTTGAATTATTTGCTTTTATATTTAAACTATCTTTTTCCTCCTTTCCTGAGAGGAGAACAAAAACAAAACACAACCAAAATGTAAAAAAAAAAAAAAAAGGGCGCCTGGGTGGCTCAGTTGGTTAAGCGACTGCCTTCGGCTCAGGTCGTGATCCTGGAGTCCAGGGATCGAGTCCCGCATCGGGCTCCCTGCTCAGCTGGGGGTCTGCTTCTCCCTCTGACCCTCTTCCCTCTCGTGCTCTCTGTCTCTCATTCTCTCTCAAATAAATAAAATCTTAAAAAAAAAAAAAAAAGGGTGCCTGGCTGGCTCAGTTGGTGGAGTATGCAACTCTTGGCCTCAGGGTTTGTGAGTTCAAGCCCCATGTGGGGGGTAGAGATTACTTAAAAATAAAATCTTAAAAAAATGTAAAAAATAGAAAGTAACAGTCTCCATTATTTCTCCTTACCAAGGTTTATTTTAAAACAGAAATAGCTTTAAATTTTGTTTTGATTATAATGAGCATTGTCTATACATTATAAAAAGTAGACAATACAGGAAAACATAAGGGGGGAGAAAGGCACCCTGAATCCCATTTTTTCTTTCTATGCTAGTGTGTTCGCACCAAAAATGGGCTGATGCTGCATGTGCTTATTTATAATCGAGACCCTTGTAAAGACCACAGTGAAGAGAAACACAGATTTCCACCCACATGCAAAAGCGAGTGGGGGATGTATCTGTCATGAACATTTTCTGACTCTGAAAGTCTTCAGCATGTCTCCAGGGAAGCAAGAAGGCAGCTAGTGAGCTTCTTGGGGCAAAAATCAGAGACCTGGCCCCAAGAGCCGAGTTTGCTGTTGGGGAGGACTGTTGAAAATTGGCAGAACCAGGTTTTAGTCCAAGTCTTTGGAGTTCTGATCCATCCAGGTCCGAGCTGAGCATTTCATCTTCAGGGAACAGTGGTGACATGGGGGATGGTGGTGGTTTTCCCTGCCCAAACCTCAGTGTGTTTTCCTGGCACCTTCACCAGAGTATGTGGTCCCCTAGAGTCTGAGTGAATTAAGCCTCTCCTAGTTCTACCAAGACCTCTTTGCTAGTTTAGACTATGGGCCTCAAATTTCTCCTTTCAGGCACACCAAATACAATTTTAGGTGGTCTATCTTGCTTTCATTAACTACATGCCCAATTTTCCTCAACTTTGAAGCCTTGCCAAAATCTATATTCAAATCTGTAATCTGTAATAGTCAGGGGTAAATGAAATTTTTGTCCTCCTTGGGCTTTACTTCAAATACTTACTTCAAAGCAAAAACTGGAAGGGAAGGGAGTCAAGGGGCTGAGATTTAAACGAAGGGGGACCTTGAACATTTCCATGGAGATGGGAAGTGAAAGGTGAAGGATACCTGGGGAGAGAGCAAGGAATGGTTTTGATAGGATTGATTGTAAGACCAAGGGGAAGATTTTGATGCTATACGGAAATTGAAGGAACTGAAATGCTCTGGAGCAAAGATCTTCTAAACCACTTAAAAAGCATATGCTATGCCGGTTCTGTAAGAGAGGATGGAGATACCCTTTCTTGTCCCTCTATGATGCTCTTAAGCAGGTAAGTATAGGGACATAGCATCTATTAAGTGAGAGGCAGGATTCCAGAGTTTTTATTTTGAATGGGAGAAACTGAACACCTGGGCTTACCACTATCTTTTATTCAAGAAAAGAAGAACTGAAGTTATTTCATATCCTCCAGGAATTTTTCCTCCCACTAGGTTTTGCTCTCCATTCAATCAACATTCAAAGAAAGAGCATTTCATAAAATAGGAAGGGTCTTTTGCTGAGCAGGTTTTAAGGAACAGGAACCTGCTTATTCTATTGAAATTTGATGAAACTCTTTCCCTTTGAAAACTGCTTGGACTTCGGGCAGGTTGCAGATCTAACAAGGCTGACCTCCTGAGGTCAACCCATATATAAAGTGCGATCTTGGTTTTTAAGCAACAGCAGGGTCAGGAGATCAAGAGGTGAAATGTGATGCCTGCAAAATTGACTGGCTGAGAATTATGGAAGCTCTTCATACGATAATTACTTATATGCTTATAAGTACCAGTGCACACAGACTGCTAGGCATGATTTTTTGAAAGGTCTCATCTCTTTTCCTTATAGTGTAGAAGAACTTCTGGCAAACCTTCAGGTAAAAATTGGGCGTTTTATTATCGAAAGATGCAAAATGAGAAGTGCCCAAGAACATTTTTAGCCCTGACTGTATTTCTTCTGGGTATTACAGCCTTACATTTAAATCACCCTGGTATTTTGTCTCAACATATTTTGTCAAAAACATGAGGATGTTGAAGTGATTGAAACATGTTGTCTCTCTCCCCTGAACTTCAAACTCAAATACCCAGTTGCTATTTGGACATCTCCAGATGGATGTCTACTAGCTCAAATTTATAAGCCCAGAACTGAACTGTTCCAACTTCAAAGACCCAAGTAATCATCCCATCATCCCTGCTGTCTCAGTAAAAGGCAACTTCAGTCTTCTAGTTGGATCAGCACCCCCACCCCCACGTTGAAACCATCCTTGATTCCTTTCTCTCACACCTTCCACGCAACCTATGAACCATTCCCTTGGCTCAACCTTCAGGATACGTCCAGAATCTGACCGCTGTTCTCCATCTCTGCCACATTACCCTGGGCCAAGCCATCATCCTCTCTCACCTAAATAATTACAGCAATCTCCTAAGGTCTCCCCAATTCTACCCTTGCCCTAGGACCTTTTAAAACCATTTTTTAAAAATGGGTGACAAAAATCAGGGTGCTAAATTGATACATCTTGTAATACATGTGCCTGGTGTCTCAGCTGGGGACCTCTGATGAAAACTGGGTTTGTTTTCCGCTACAGCCCAGAGAGCAATGTGGTTTGTGATTATGTCTTTCCATCTGGCCCTCCCCTCTCTCTGTCTGCCAATCACCTGGGGATTTATCTGCATGCAGCATTAGCTGGAGAAAGATGGAAGCCAAAATGTTGTTGATATATTTATGTATGTGTGCGTAGACATGCTGAACAAAAACAAGCTGATGGAAACACCCACTCGGAGAACCAATAACAATCTTCTCTCCTTGCTTCTCTCACTTGCTTGCTTTCAGCAACCACTGGAAAGAAAAGACAGCCAGAATAGCTCTCAGCACAGCGTCTCCAGCCACCGGAGCCTACACACGGCCTCCCCAGGCCACAGCACACAGGTGCTCCCCGAGTACCCACCTGCAGAGGCCCCAGCTCCAGATCAAACCGACAGCTCTGGGCAGAAAAAACCAGATCCTTTTAAAATCTGGGCCCAGTCCAGGAGTATGTATGAAAACCGACGTGAGTAGCACCCTGGCTCCTATCTTCCCGAGACCCCTGCCTAAGGCTGCAGTTGTCTCTTGAGGCTTCTTGAAAATAGATTTCCAGTGTATAAATGGGGTAGAAGTAAATCACGGTGAGAGTTCGGCGAAAGCTTCTCAGAATAGTGACAGAACCTGCTGGATGTTCTTGGAGGATCCATTATGTGCTCAGTTGGGGGGGGGGGGCAAGATGTGGATGGTGGTCAAAATAAAGGGCCTGGATAAAAAAATGGATTTATTTTTCCCTTCAGTTAAAAGAAGTGGCAGATAAGAGCTGCTGTCTCATTAACTCTTCGCCGTGTAGAGATTGTGACATATTCTCGTGAAACAGCTCTGATGGACAATAGAACATAAATATGATTGGTTTGGATTGCAGGAGTAATGAGAAGAGATTAAATGCTTTCTTAGTGGTCTCCTAGTTTTTAAGACTACTGGTCATTTTTTTTTTTTTTTTAATCATTATCAGTCTTTTTAAACATTCCCCTTAGAAAGGAAAAAAAGAAAGAAAGCAGTGAGTGGTTTGCGCTTTAATTATTTATACTGTGGTTAAGTGTGTTCCTTTGGCTTCACCTTTTCGATAAATATGAACTAGTGATGGCGTACGTTGTAACTTTTTGGCCCTTGTAAACCTAACATTGCTTCTTGTTTTATTTCTTACTTTTTATTATGAAATGATTCCAAAGACTGTTCATGGTAAATAATAATCATTTATCCTACCATTAGCAATGAAAGCTCCAAGGTGCTTTAATCTTAGGGGATGCAGACTAACCCCCATTTTGGTGGTTGCTATTACTTACATTTTCTCATGAGTGTGATTGGTCAGGATGAAGCAACTCCGGAGGAAGGAAGGATATGCACTTCATTTCTCTTTGGGGCAGGGGATTGAAGAGACTGTTTAATGAGGTCTGGTGAAGGTTCTGATTAAAATTGGAAGACAGAAGAGAATCACTCTGCCCATCCTCTTTGTGCCCCCCACCCTCCAGCCCCAGCACAAGTTTTGTTTATGGCCACAGCTGTGGTTGTTTCTCAGGCAAAGCCCCCATGGCCCCAGCCTCTTGCCCACCCACTCAGACTTGGCTCTGAAGCCTTTCCTTTGCTGGCTGGAGCAATTCCTCCGTGACTCAAAACAGGGGAGCATGACCAGCATCCCCATCTGAGAAGGAAAGTTGGCCATATTACTGGGTGAAATTCAGCAGTTACGGGGCAAAAGGCAAGTCTGGAGTCATAATGATTACCACATTTTGGAAGTCACTCAGGAGTCCCTCCATCCTTTCCCTCCTCAGGGGAGAAATATCATTGCCTTCTTACTATAACAGTGTGGGGAATTAAATAAGCTGTTTTGGCTGAGAGTTCCCTATGCTGACAAAAGCCAGTTAATTTGAGTAGGAATTTATTTAGTCCCCGGTATTGAAAGACCCCTAGAGTATCCCTGAGGCCAGGTCAGAGGAAATGAAGTTCCATGTGGAACATTCCTCATAAGCATGAGTTGCTAAGTATGAACCTGGGGTCTGCTCTCCCTATGTCTTCTCACTAATTGTAGTGATTTCATTGAACAAATGTTTCTCAAAGAGGAATATTTTCACATTCTTTTCACATTTCTCTCTAACCATGTGGCTCCTCCAATTAATGGCCCACCTTCAGTTGATGTTGAGATATTGCTTTATTGACCAAGCTCCTGCTTTTCTCAATATGGTATACATTTAGGACTTTCTCATGTGTGAATCTTGCTGTGATAAAATAAACCGTGTTCTGAAATGCTGGTGGGCATCAAGGATTGACAGACCATCCTGATGCATCCATTTAATAGGCGACTCCAGCTCAAATGCCATTTTCACCTTGATGGAAGCAAAATTCATTAAGAATTTGGTATTTAATCAGGTTTTCAAAAAAGTGTTTTTTTTGTTTTTTTTTTTTTTTACCAGAAATAAAAAGTAAAATACGTACTCCTACCCCACAGCCAGCTGCTTATTTAAGCATCGAAATTATTCAGGTGGCTGTCAGACTGAAATATTTGGAATGGGGCCAGTTTTGTCTTCACCTTCTATAACATCTATGGAATAGGATCCAGCAGCCCAAACGAGAATCCATTTCTTTTTGGTGATTGGAGGCTCCATAATTGAGTGATCTTAGAATCCTAATTGATGTTAAGATTCCCATAGATTTCTCCCTCACCACTCAACAAGGGTAATGAGACTTTTCCCCCAGTGGTAATTATTTGGTCTCTGTCACAGATTTTCTTCTTTTCACAGCACCTGCAAACAAACCTACATCAGTCTTGTCTTTTAATCAGTATTTTGCTTTATCCCAGATCTGTTTTTCCCATTCCCTTAGGTTGTTTTTTATCTTGTCTTTTCCAGGGGGGAGGGGGGTGAAAGAGAGCATGTAGCCTTGTTAGATGTGATTCCCTGCCCCTCCCCCAAGACATACTGAACACCATACTCCAGGAAAAAACAGGGAAATTGAAGTCAGGAATAACACTTCAATTGGACCCATGTTATCCTCTTTTTATTTTGAAAATATATTGGTCTTATACTTCATTTTATTGTGAAGGGCAGTGTGAAGATTAACACCATCCCTGATCAGATTCCTTGACGTGGTCTAAATGCTGTGCAAAATACCATATTCTTGAAGGGCCATCTGTCAAAACACCAGGGTCAAAATGAATCAATCTGAATTGCAGATGTGTTAATAAATCCCTTTGAAGGGCTTAAATATTTAATTAAAAACAAAGGCAAGCATGGAAGTCCTTTAAAAGCTATGTTGCCTGCTTTGTCTTTTCTCTAAGAACATATCAATTACTCACATGTCTTTGAAAATGACACTGATGCAATCTTATTAGTAAATGTTCAGGAAGACCAGCTAGCATACCAGTGTGTACTACAAAAGGAAGTCTAAAGCTTGCCTTCGAAACAGCACCTGTTCACAAAATAGGTTGGAAAGAAAAAAGGTCAAAGCTATTGTACCAACGATGTAAACCTGTCTTATTCAGGAGAATCATGCTTACACATTCGGAATTGGTCAATGGGATCCTTTATTGTAGTGAGTTTAAGGACGTTGGTTGTACTTCTAGATTTTAAGAGTTGTTATGACAGTTCTTATTTGTGTTTTGTTCAGTTCTTGGCCAGATCTGATGATCTGTGTCTCTAAATAAAAGACTACTCTAGGGGCACCTGGATGGCTCAGTCAGTTAAACATCCGACTTTTGATTTCAGACTGAGTCGTGAGATCGAGCCCTGCGTCCGGGCTCTGCGCTGAGCCTGTGGAGCCTGATTGAGATTCTCTCTCTTCCTCTCCCTCTGCCCCTACCGCCTCCCTCTCTCTACCTTAAAAACAAAACAAAACAAAACAAAAACTATATTGGTTGAATTGCTGAGAATTCATCTGAACAGGTATTAGTGCAAGAATGAATTCCATTGGGAATCTTTAAATAAATCCTGTAGTGTGGCAGTAAGAGAAGTATACATAATTTTTTTTCAAAAGGAAATCAGGGTTTAGACAAACCTAAAGTTCATGATATGATTAAAACAAGTCATACGAAAATGCGTACTTTAGGGTGTAATTAAATATGAAGAGTCTAAGATGGTAATGGTAGTTGTATGAAATTCTCAGTGGAACAACTCTAAATACCAGCTTTTTGACAAGAAAAGCACCATGAAAAAAGAAAAAAAAAAAAAGCCAGAATCAAACTATAGTCTTTAAAAATCCACAGCAGCCATGACCTTTACTGTGAAAGCTTAACTGCACGTTCCTTATCAATCAAAACTAAATTAAAATGAACTAAGAGAAAGCACATACATTAAGCTTTGCAAAATTGTGAAATTAATATTCCAGCTATGTCACCTTCGCCTGCATCGGGATTGAGCAAGGGGGAAAGAGAAAGAGAGATCAATTCCACGAGTTTTGGAGAATGTCAGAGTAAGGATCTGCTGAACACTTTTATTTCTCCATTATTATTCATACTGTTTGATGTTGCCATTGGTCCCAGGCGGGGGCGGGGGCGGGGGGTGTGCTGGGGAAAAACTCAGAAAAGGGAGGGAAGAAAGAGAACTGCTATGAACAGAAGCATTATGGCGCTCTTGTTGACCAAGCACAGACCAAAGACAGGATGACATAAAAAGCGATGGGCACATTGTATCTAAGTCTGGAAATTTGTGTCTAGTAGTAATGGAGACACCAGGAGGTTTCTCTGCAAACCTGGTGATTCCATTCTTTGTAATTATCAAAGGAAGTCTTTTGACTGCTTTATTGAGTTGTCCCTGGCATTACCAAAGGATGTAACTGCTGACATTGTCCCCTCTGCAAGGGCTTTAAAAAGGAAGAAGACTGGACAAAGTTTTCTTAGTTCTTTTTGATTCAGTCTCACTCAAAAAAAAAAAAAAAAAGGTGATATTAATATCAGAAAGATAATTCTTCCCTGCTCCATTCTCGTAAAATCTGCCTGAAATAAAGAAGAGAATAAAGCATTTTTGGGGAGTGGTCTAGAAACTTCGGTGCCCCTGGGAAGAAGTGGCCGCAGAGAACACAAAAGAGAGAAATTCTGTAATTCTGTAACATGGTTCCCTGCTGCTTTATCACCTATGTTATATATTTGGGTACGTGGAATTTGGTGGAAGAATATAATGGTCGAAATGCCAACGTCAAGGTGCCAGAAGACTTTCTTTGTAACATGTCTGTGTTGGTGTATCGTGTTTGTGTCTGTGTTTTCCTAGCTCATCATTGGCATCTTCAACATCCTTGGTGTCCTTGGGCATCTTCCTTTTCAACAGGAAGCTCTTTAAATCAATTTGCCATTTCCCCATTGATTCTCAGAACAAATGCTATTTTCCTATGGACTAAACTGAATGATAAGCCTACATCTTTTGGCCACAAACACCCATACCATGACACTGGATGCCTAAATGAGCGACTGAAGGCAGAAACCTGCTACCTTTGATGTCACTGTAGCATGGGCAAGTGTCCTTGTGTTAAATGATACTGAGAAAAATGGGTAGAGGCTGGAAGTCTCTGCAGAGATCCTTCCCTTGTTTGCAAAGGGCTCAGCAGACTTAAGGCAGATTCAAGGCAGACTCTGCCAGGAACCTAGAGCTGGCCGGAAAGCACCCGTGGTCTATTTTGGAAATAATCCTCCTGCTTGAGTGAACCCAAGACAGAGTCCCAACCTGATTTAATTTGTTGTTTCAGTGAGGCTATTAGAGCAAATACCCTGTAGCTAGCTACTTGAACAGAAAGAAAATATCGTTACCTTAGTGTGCTCAAGAAAATATCATTCTCAAATTGTGTTTAGGGGAGTCCTATGATGTAGTTTAACTGCACGTTCTGTGGAGCCTTGCAGCTTAGCCTGTGCAATTATAATAAAAAAATGCATTGGGCATAAAGCACCGTGTAAAGCCTGCGTCATTAAGATAGCTCAGGCAAAAATATTGGATTCAGACTTCTCTGATTTGTACTTACCTGTTCGTTTAGTTTCTTCTCTCTTGGCGTATTCATACACCGTACATTTGAAGGTAGTGGGTGAGTCACTCTTGTCAACTTGAAATCTAAACAACCGCCTTCTTCTTCCCTACCTTACTGTACAAAATTGAAGAAGATGAGAACTAAACTCTTAGGCCTACACACTCCTTCAATTCTGAACCCAATTAATTAAATAAACCAGAAAGTATGTAGAACAGTATTTGAAAATCTCCTTTAGGATTCACTGCCACTAAGCCATTTTTTTTCTTTAAATAAAGATTTTCTTTAAAAAAATAAAATTAAATAAATAAATAAAAGCCATTTTAAAGATCATAAAACACTCTCTCGTATACGTTAAAATACTAAAGAAGAATTAAATAGAAATAACTTTTTTAGGGGCGCCTGGGTGGCTCAGTCATTAAGCGTCTGCCTTCAGCTCAGGTCATGATCCCAGGGTCCTGGGATCGAGCTCCGCATCGGGCTCCCTGCTCGGCGGGAAGCCTGCTTCTCCCTCTCCCACTCCCCCTGCTTGTGCTCTCTCTCTCGCTGTATCTCTCTCTGTCAAATAAATAAATAAAATCTTTAAAAAATAATAAAATAAATAACTTTTTTATTACCTTAGTTAAATAAGAGAGTGATACATAGGACAATTTCAGGTAAATTTCAGGTATAGTGAACATGATCTTACAGAAATGGTTTTTCTTCTAATAAATGAGGTTTTTATTTTAAAGCTCAGGACATTACTAAGAGTAAAATATCAAGTTACTGGATAATAAGTTAATACTTACAATTTTAAAATATGATAGGCAAAATCTGGAGCAAAGCAGTCATTCCAGTGATAAAGTAAGAAAATACGGAAAATTGACACTGAACGTTTTTGTAGTCACCATTCGTATTGAGAATATGGAAGGCTGGCTCCTTTTTGGTAATATGACTGAAATTATAATAAACTTTGAAAACTGGAAATATTAGGATGCCCAAGAGTAACTTTTGGCAAAAATGATCTAACAAAATCAAATTATTGGTTTGCCAATCTTGATTACTCTAAGGGAGAAAAAAGTGACATTTTTTAAAAAACTGAAAACTCTTTAACTCAAGCTGTTTTCTTTCATCCTCTACTTGGTATAACATCAGATGTGTTATCAGGGCTTCTAAATCCTCAGAGCAAGCTTCTGTTTCCATGGTCACTGTGACTCAGCATGAGCTCCCTCCTGAGACGTGGGCACCCACTTTGTGGTCCAGCACATGATGATTTTAATTTACTTAATTTTTCTGGCAACAATACCAAGGACAGTGGTCAACACCGACTTCTGGCTTAGTCCGGGATAATGGCTGGGGCTTGATTAGGAATTATCAAACAGTGATGAGTCCTTTGAAAAAACTTAGGGCCCGGTGACCGGTCCTACTGTTTGTTTCTGCATAGTGTCCTCTGTTATTTTATCCATCCAGATTATTTTGCTTCCTTCTCTGTTGGAATGCTGTCATCTGCTCAGGCACCATCAGGATTGCTCCTCTGTGTTCACCTTAACGGTATGATTCCTTTTAGCAGAGAAATCACCTCCCGCTTCCTTCTTTCTTCTCCACAGTTCCAGACTACCAAGAACAGGACATCTTCCTCTGGAGAAAAGAGACTGGATTTGGATTTAGGATTCTGGGTGGAAATGAACCAGGGGAACCTGTGAGTCTCTTGCCTACCTCTTCCCCCAGTGCTGTTTTCTAAGATATCAAAGCAAATTAGCAGCAGTGGCAACTTACCAAGATTTGAGTCCAGCCATGTGCAACACAGACTGTTTCATTTCAAGTGGTGGGGGTTTTTCGCTGGGTTTTGCGGAGCTCCTTTTGTCTTGACGAAGAAGAGACTCATTCCCTTCTTTCAAGTTTGTATTCATGTTTATAAAAAGTGGCAGCTCCAGCACCTGGAGCTCCGCGTCAAAAGAAAATGAAAACAAAAAGCAAAATAATAGGCATCAGCTAATGAAACAATGTCGCGATCCTTCCGGCCAAATCTGTTAAATCGGCCAGCAGGGAGTGGGCTTTGTATATAGCTGGTGTACAGAGAGCACGTGACAAGACATGAAAGATCAGGGGAGGTAGGACCGCTGTCTTTACACAAGTAGAAAAAGAGCCCTGGACAAGAGTCAGGCGACCTCGAACCTCCCTGGTCTTCAGTTCCCGCCTCACCTTTAGAACAGATTTGTATAACACCCTAAGAATGTTTTCAAAGGAGAAAAGAGAACTAAAGATAAATACTGTTAACTTCTCTTAATAAAAAATAACTATTTATTGAGCACTTACTATGTGCCACACCCCATCCTAATGGCTTATAACATACATTTTCTCATTTCTCCATCAAATCCCAGAATTTATCCCCATTTTTCAAATTATCAAAGACACAGAAGGGTTAATTCACTTGCCCAAGATCATAGCACTAGTAAGTAGAGGGACTGAAAGGGTCTGACTTCAGGGTCCACATTCTTAATCACTCTTTTGTCAAAGTTCTTTGTAAACTGTAAATACCATCTAAAGGTAGTTACAGCATTTTTTATTTAGTGAGGAGGCAAGGAAAGCACAAATAATTTCGCTAAGGTTTAATGAACTGTAAATGTAACAAGACACTAAATATAAAGACTGCTCTGCATGCAGCTGCTAAAAGTACAGAAATGGGATGTCAAACCAGACTTTGCATGATTCATTGCCTCATTGAGCAGTATTTTTTGTGCCTTCCCTATTGCTAGGCATGGTGCTGGACCTTTAATGAAAATTAGGATTACTATTATAATTTGCAGTTTCCTGGAAGGAGGGTTCTGAGGTAAACAGAGAAGGAGAAAAGATTTTGCCAATGAAGGAGTAAAGTGATGTATTTCTTCTGCAAAGGGGAAAAAGTGAGTCCTCACCAGACCCCAGATTAAAGGTCAAGAAACCAAGCAAGAAATAGTTACTTTCGGGATGCCTGGCTGGCTCAGTCAGAAGAACATGCAACTCTTGTTCTCAGGGTCGTGAGTTAGAGCCACACATTAGGTGTAGAGATTACTTTAAAAAAAAAAGAAAAAGAAAAAGAAATAGTTGCTTTTCCACCATTTAAGAATTACTGTAGCACCTATCACAATGGCCTGATAACCTGGTGGGTGCTCAGTAAATGTTTATGGCACAGATGCAGACATGAATGAATGAATTAAATTGTTTTCAGAAATGTGAAGGCCATCAGTATAATAGTAAACCAAAAGGTCAACGTTTCATCCATAATCCAATTACTCAACAGATTTATATCGGTCACATTGTACCACTGGGTGCTGCTGATACGGACGGCCGTCTGAGGTCTGGGGATGAATTAATCTGTGTGGATGGGACACCGGTAATCGGAAAATCACACCAGCTCGTGGTCCAACTTATGCAACAAGCTGCCAAGCAAGGCCACGTCAACCTCACGGTGCGGCGTAAAGTGGTGTTTGCAGGTATGTTTTTCATTTATCCCTTTAGACAGTGCTTTGTCACTTTATGCACAGAAAAGGCCCCCTTCCTGTGTCTGCCTCCTCAAGCATCTATTTTAGCAAATCTTTGCAAATGTGATTAAGCTCAGACTTTCCAGATGGTTTCCTTCTCTCAACTCCAGCAAAACTACTGTCATTCAACAGTACTTTAATGTGCCATTCATGCATGTTCAGCAAAACCTTCTAGAAGAGGACTAGTTGAATATATACTCCCTCTCCTCATCTCCCTGCCAACCAGAACTTAGTCACCTCTTCAGTTGATGTTAATTCTCAACAAAAGAGGTCATTATAAAAGGCAGGAACGCTGTAGCTTCAAGGTACAAGAACAAAAATTAGTTTTGTGCCGCCAAATAAGCTCATAAAAAAGTTAGTGATGCCTTACTCTGTTGCTGCTTGTCATAGGTAAGAAGCCAAGGTTTGTTTGCTCTGTAAGAAAGTTGTAGAGCTGGCCAGTTCTTGGCCATCGTTGACTTCTTTCTCCTGCCTGTAAGCTTTAAAGTACTTGAGTTCTCAAAACATACAAACCCTTTCCGGCTCAACTCAAATAAAACCTTCCCTGTGAAACCCTCAGAAATTCCCTCCTTCTTCCAACTCCCTTCCAATTCTGGCATTCCTCCCTTGCCATTTTTGTGAATCGTGGTTTACTTTTGTATCAGAATCTGCCATTTTGAGACGGCTCGTTGTGTAACTGTCTCCTTCCCATTCACTCGCCAACGTCCTGAAAGCACACACCACATGGGATGTTCACTGTGTCTGCAGCCCCCACCTTGAAATAGTCAAGACAGAATGCAGAAAAAGCAGATTGTTATATCCCTTGAATTACTGAAGAAATATGAAATGAAATCTCTTTTCTTCAACACTTTAATATTTGTGAAACAGATACTTACCAAATGAAATTAACTGGCCCTTTGTTTAAAAAAAAATTGTATAACTCACTTATATGGATTATATAATTAATTAATTATAGAATTAAGATATCAGATTCCAGTGTGAGACTCGTACCTTACTGAAGCTGTGGAAAACGGTGTTAATCAGTCATGGATTATGCCCAGAGAGCTCACTGATGGCCTCAGAATATTTCTTAAAATGGGACTCAGTCAGTTAGAAATGGCTTTTGAGATGGGTTGAAAACGTTTGATTTCACTGACCCAAATAAAAATAAGAGAGCAATGTGATTTTTGTTTGTTCCAGATTTATTTTTTAAATATTAAATATTTGGGGGTTTTAGCTCTGAGTCAAAGACATGTTAAATCTATAAGAGACATTAGACTGAGTGCAATAAGCTGGTCACAAAAGGGCAAACATGGTATGAATCCACTTATATGACAGACCAAGAGTAGTCAGATTCATAGAGACAGAAAGCGGAATGGTGGTTGCCAGGGGCTGGGTGAGCGAAAAGTGGTTCATTAGTGTTTAATAGGTACAGAGCTTCAATTTTGGAAGACGAAGAGGTTCTGGAGATGGATGGTGGTGATGGTTGCACGTTGCTGTGATTGGACTTAATGCCACTGAACTACACACTTAAAAATGGTTAAGATGGTAAATTTGATAGTATATATATTTTACCACAATAAAAAGGCCTATATGAAGGGAGAACTTCAAGAATAAATGTCTTACGCAAAACCCGAACACGCATTTTGTTTGTAGCATCAAACCTGGGTCACTCCTGCTTATTATTTTGGCAACTTTGGTGTGCTTTATCCTGTCACCTGCCGAAGCAATAAAACTGGAGCTCTGAGGAAGGCTGACATACCCAGGAGTGTGATCAGAGTAGACAATGACATCCGGAAAGTAGGAAGAGAAACTAAGTATACCTCTGACGGGTGTTGTCAAGGATCCCACAATAGGGTAACTTGAGTGGTAAAGTCAACGTGCACAGTCCGGCCTGATGGAAAAAGGGAAAGCAACGCTGCTTGGCAAGCTGAGCAGAAGTGTGACTCTTGAGGGTAATGACAAGGTGAACGTGCGCTCAGGTCTCTGCTGTAAAAGTGGGGGTCCTTGTGGGTGCGGACCACACCTGCGCTTCTGCTCACGTTCCTGTGATTCGTGCGCGGGAGGCAGTTCAGAGGGCCCCTCTTGCAGCTGCCTGGAGCCTGAGAGCGGATGCCCATATTCAGTAGGCCTTTGTCCCCCGGGTGTCACCTGTGGGCTCCTGGCAGGAGCTGCGGGACAGGAGCTACGTGCGGGACGAGGGGCTGGGCTCTCGTTGCACACTGTGGCGGCGGGGGGGGGGGGGGGCAGAGCAGGGGGGTGGCTGAGCCGGGCCTCCGTCTCTCTCTCTCTCTCCCTCTCTCCTGCAGCCCCCAAAGCCGAGAACGAGGTGCCGTCGCCCGCCTCCTCCCATCACAGTAGCAACCAGCCGGCGTCGCTGACCGAGGAGAAGCGCACCCCGCAGGGCAGCCAGAACTCCCTGAACACGGTGAGCTCGGGCAGCGGCAGCACCAGCGGGATCGGCAGCGGCGGCGGCGGCGGCGGCAGCGGCGTGGTCAGCGCTGCCCTGCAGCCCTACGATGTGGAGATCCGGCGCGGCGAGAACGAGGGCTTCGGCTTCGTCATTGTGTCCTCGGTGAGCAGGCCCGAGGCTGGCACGACCTTCGGTGAGTGTCCCGTCCGCCCCCCCGCACCTTCCCGGGACACCGGGGGCGAGCGTGCTGGGTTGCAAGGGCGAGATGGCCAGATTCTCAGTAACGGAAATGCCTTCATGCTTGTCGCGGCGGGTCATTAAAGCCTTAATTGGGGATGGAGTGTGTGTGCGGTGGCTTTTCCCTTCCTGAAGGTTGGATTTTTTTTCTTTTAACCTTTCAGCTTCCATTCAGAATGCGTGTTCACATGCACACAACTTCGAGCATAAATGGAATTTGCATGAAATTTGATTAGCGACCCCTTGGCAGTGTAGAGTGAGCAGTCCTTGGCAAAGGATGCCTTTGTGAGGTCCTGAGTAGGGTATCGTGAAGAGCAGAAGCCTCACCAGGTGGAGGAGGTTTTGGAGTAAGCTTATGGTGGTAAAAATGCCTAGGAAACAATACAAGTGTAAAGAGTAAACAATCATGTGAAGTGCCTGGTCCAGTTTATCTGTGTCCTTTCTCTACTCTAACCCCATCGGAAATTTTTAAATGTTAAATAATATTTTTACCATTGTCTGCTTAAGAATCTAGTTAAGATCTGAGTTCAGAGCCATTTGTCTTCACGGCCCTTGAATCCCAGCAGGGCTGATTGTCCCGTCTCATCCGAATGTTGGGGGTTTCAGCAGAGTGTGGAGAAACCCAATTGTCACCCTCTCAGAAGGTTAACTGATGGGTGTACTAGCAGAGACAAACAGGACCCACATGATTCCAAGAACCTAGTAATCTGTGAATCTATTTCCTGTTAGAATGGATTATAAAAATATACTCCAAAAATCATCCATCTTCTTCGTTAGATTAAAAAGTCACCTGTTAATCCCCCAAGCACATTTGTTCATTAATACGGAATAGGATGGGAGATGGGGAAGGGCTATGCAGGCTTTGAAATTTACGCATTTCTATCCCCACATGACTTGTCCAAAAGAGTCTAATGACCTGTGGCCCAGGTCACTGCTGGCTAAGATCAGGCGAGGTGCTCCATCCCTTCAGCTTTCTGATCCGGTAGAACTCCCTTTACCTTTGTACGTTGCTTCCTGCTAAAGCCATTTCCCCTGAGGTCTGTTCCTTAGGAGACTGAGTCAGTCAGGTCTATGCATGTGTGGCTGCAGTAACAAATGCCCGTTACTAACAGTGCTTTTGGGAGCTACATTAATAAAGTTATCACAGCATGTCATGAATGGATGACTGGACGCCAAGGCAAGGTTTTTGGGGTTTTGTTTGTAAATTGATTTGGGGGACTTTTCTACTTAATTTAAAAATCTAAAGAAAGGCAAAGGGAGGAAGAATTCCCATTGCTTTCTTCAGATCTACAATTTGATTGTCCCCATGCACCTCCTGATGTTCTCAGGATTTCGGAATTGTCAGTTTCACTTTTTACAATGAGATAGATATGTCAGGTGGGAGGCTATGTGTTATTTAATGAATACTGAATGTCTTCTCACAATTTGGTCTTTGATTGTTTTCCTCTGGCTCTTCTTACAATAAACAAATTCAACTTTCCCTAATACCTTGCATGAGACTTCTGTTTCCAACTGTGCAGAGCTTTCCTCACACCTGCTGTTTGATACCTTTCTCATGTGAGTTGTCCACGGAGAGGGGCTAAACTCAATCCGGACCTTGAAGTTGAGTATGGAAGCCTACCCAACCTGCCTTTTGGGTTCCAAGAGACCGTTTGCTTCCTTTTTAAAGATTCTGTGGCCTTGACCTTACATGCAATGATACACACTCAGGCAAATACGCCAAGATTCAAAGAAATTATAATGTCTTTCCCCTCACATTTTATCCTCAAGGTCCAAATTATGACAGAAGCGCCTATTCAGTTTCAGCGTCTCCCACGTTCATTTTATCACCCTTTCCAAAAGGCGACTCACCTGCCTAACTAGCTTCCACAGTCCTCAGAAAGATGAATTCTCAGAATAGGTAAATACGCATTTAGCTGCAGACCGTATGTCAGGACTCAAAGCCAATCTCCCACCCCTTTCTAGAAGTTAGCAGTACTCATGGTCATGACATGGGGGGCGGGTGCCTCAAAGTGCACAAAAAGCTTTCCTCTTCACATGCACCTTTCCTGGTTTTCATATTGTAGATGTGCAGTAACTGATCATGAGGAAGGAAACGATCAAAGTTTCCAAAGGGTTGAGGAAGGATTTGAACCTGGCTTTGGATCACTGTTCTTAGCCTGAGTAGATGCCAGGTTTTCAGAGTCCTTTGAGGGGATTTTTTGTGAGGAAGGAGGATTTCAGAGTTAATGAGCCACCGGGGCCCTACCCTGAAAGCATAGGCAATAGGCTGAATCAGGAAAAGGTCATAAAAGGAAAAATAGGGGTCAAGGTTGGGTGGCTTTGTTCGCCCCCGTCTTGTAATTATGCCTTTTTCCTAAAGCTTTCATCATTCTGGGGAGAAGGCAGCAAGACTAAGTGCTTGTTCATTAGGTGTTTTCAGAGGGAATTTTGGTGGTAGCAGACTCTCCCGCCTCACCAGACGCCTAGTGATTCTTTTTTCTGGAGAAAGAACAAAACATTGGCAGAAGCTTGAACAGCATCTGGCAAAAATGAAGGGATGTGAACACAGAATGTGGAAGAACATCCACCCCAGCTCTGAGCTTCACATTTGCAGACCCAAAATAAGCCAACAGCGAGTTATTTTGGGGCTGTTGAGAACCTCTGAAGTTGCTAGCTATCACAAATTGTGTCAGCGATCGAAGGAAGGAAGCTGGGGTTTTCCCCACGTTTGGAAGGGGGGCAGGGAGCGCAGCGAGGAGCAGCACCCCCCCTCCCCCACAGGCCCTGAGTGTTGCCAATGTTTTGACCATCGGCACAGAGCTCTCCTTTAATAACATTTGCTTAATGCTTTACTTAATTAACACTTAACCTTCTCTTTCCCTTTTCAACCCTTTTTCTCCTCCCTTCGCTATATTCCCACGTAACTAAAAAAAAAAACAAAAAACCTCAATATCAAAGCAGGCAATGCATGTGTGGCTATGCCTCACAAAATAGGTCGGATTATTGAGGGGAGTCCTGCTGACCGATGTGGCAAGCTGAAAGTGGGAGACCGGATCCTGGCAGTGAATGGATGTTCCATCACCAACAAGTCCCATTCAGACATTGTCAACCTAATCAAGGAAGCAGGAAACACAGTTACCCTCCGCATCATTCCTGGGGATGGTAAAGTATAACTCTTGTGTCTCTCATTCTCTCTTGAGCTCTTCCTGGGCCTCTCTTTCTTTCTCTGTCTCCCTCTCATCAGGATCCATGTCACTGAAGAGTGTTGATTTAGAGGCAGGCTTACCCATCCCTAACTGAGCATACCCATCCTGTGGTTGTAAGCCATCGTTACTAACCCTTACCTTCCCCCTCCCCTTTACGTAATCCTCTTTCCCTGTGACCCTGTCTTGCTGCAGATACAAACATTACAGAAAATCTTAACTTTCCCCATTTTATTTTGGTTTTGGTACCCTTGTCCTTACAATGATAGAGTGGTTTGAATACAGGTGGTATAAGATCCTCTGATGTTCTAGCTGGAAATGATGATTATTTTTTTTTAATCGCTAAAATTTAACTGTATGTTGGGTGCCTGGCTGGCTCAGTCAGTAGAGCATGCGACTCTTGATCTCAGGGTTGTGCGTTCAAGCCTTACCTTGGGTACGGAGCCTACTTAAAATAAAATTAAATTAAGTTAATAAAATAAAATTTTTAAACTAAAATTTAACTATGATATGGTAACATCACAAAACCTACATAATGACAATTCAGAGCCAATACTTTTTTTTTTTTTTTTTTCAGAATAAGTGAATATATGAAAGGTTTTTGTTGAATAAGAGATCCTTAGGGTTTGTGCTTACTTGGTTTGTCTAATTTTTGCATGTGGATGGAGAAAGAATAAAACCTCTTTTTTGATAGGTTATATCTACATTAAACTAGGTCTAGTCTTGTTTGTTAGTTTGCTTGATTATTTGATTGGTTAAATTCAAATCTTGTTTCTTTTACACCATTGGTGATTCTGCCCCCTAGGGGACATTTGGCCTTGTCTGGGGTGGGTGCTAATGGCATTTAGTAGGTAAAGGCCAGGGATGCTTCCAAACCTCCTACAGTATACAGGATAGCCCCCCACAATGTAAAGTTATACAGCAGAAAATATCAATATTCATTATTCATATCTTTTTTAAGATTTATTTATTTTAGAGGGAGCGAGTGCAAGAGTGCATGGGAGGAGCAAGGGTCCGAAGGAGAGGGAGAGAGAGAATCTCAAGTAGACTGCGCTGAGCACAGAGCTAAAACAGGATTCGATCTCACAATCTTGAGATCATGACCTGAGCCAAAATAAAGAGCTGATGCTTAACTGAGTGAGCCACCCAAGTGCCCCACTCATTATTCATATTTAATAAAAATGAAGTTGATACACTGATGTCACAAAGTATAGATTCTTCAGAGAATTAAGTCCTGAATACTGACTTCATGTTTAGCAGACTTTGCCTTCAGGAGGAAAGCGATACTTGTCTCACATGTTTCAATGTCTTTTTTGTTTAACTATACATGTTATAAAATAAAATACGTATTCTCGAAGTCAGTATTTCTCAGGAAGAAAATGTGGTTTAACGAGATAGTGTGATAAAAATTCTATGTCCTTGGGGCGCCTGGGTGGCTCAGTCAGTTAGATGTCTGCCTTCGGCTCAGGTCATGATCCCGGAGTCCTGGGATGGAGCCTCGCATCAGGCTCCCTGCTCAGCAGGGAGTCGGCTCCTCCCTCTCCCTCTACTCCTCCCCCTCGCTTGTGCTTGCTCTGTGTCTCCCTCAAATAAATAAATAAAATCTTTAAAAAAAAAAAAATTCTATGTCCTTGATCTGTAAAATAGAAAATCAGAGATTTTATCTGAAAGTAATTCACCAAATGAATATTTTTTATAATTGTTAGAAAGTGATCCCTATTAGTTTCAAATTCAAGTGGTATAAACTGTGCCTCTCAGAAAAAAAATAAGTCGTAAACCAAACAATAAATACTTGAAAATTGTCGGTTCCAAAACCAGAGAATTTTCTCTGAGCCAAAAATACCCCATACCAAATGTGGAGGAAAAAAGAGCTCCTTGATTGCTGGTCTACTTCACCCTGCCTCAGATGCATGGTTAGTAATTTACCATGTGGTTTGGAGTCCATTCCACCAGCTCACCACTCTGGAAGGCAAATTACAATTTAGGAATGTGATCACAGGATGATAGAACATAGGTTCCTAATGGAAAGGATGAAGGAAGCCAGAAAAATTAAGTGAGAAGTGGTTGAGAGAGCCAAATGTGGTCTATAAATTTAGACACATCTATCTACATGCTGTAAAGAGATTTCAAAAAACTAATCCAGAAGAAGGCAACACATGCATTGACTTGCTATGTCTATATTGGTCAGTCTTAACGTGGGAAGGATAATGTCCAAAGATGGAAGGAAGGAAAGAATGTATTCCTTGAGGGAAGGGCTTAGAAAAAGAGTTTGAAATCAGGAAAGATACAAATATGCAGAATCCAACTTATGCTACCATGCACATACTAGGTATTGACTTAATAAAGTGCAATGGAAAAGTTTTAGAAAATCTGAACACCAAAATATGCAGTGCAAGGTGAATTACCCAGTAGCAGTTGTCAATAAAAAGGCAATTTTTAAACTTCAGTACTTAGAAAATATAAAATTCAGGTAGACATATCACATACTCTCTTGGCTAGAAGAAAGTAAACACAACAGCTGATTCAATGTAGTTGAGGACCGATGTGCTGCCCAGGATATGATTTCATCCCAAGGTACTGCAGTAGTTCATTGCCATGATAATAAAACTGTTCATCAATTACTTTGTAAATTTCGGAATCCAGGTAAAGGAAATCACTTCTGACAGAGGGTGAATTTCTGATGCTCATCTTTTTAGTGGGGCCAAAAATGGCCATCTTGGAAATTAAAATTGAGGCAGGGGAGTCGGATTTCTGGAGAGCTGCTGGAACAATCCAAGAGAAGTTTGCAAACACCTAGAAGACAGAGTGGCCATTAATGAAGGTCTGATGAAGAGAGACACATGGCAGATCACTTGCTCTCTGCGAAGGTGTGTTAGACGTGGAGAACTGTAGAATAAAAGGGAGTGTGTGTTAGGGACCTCTGCTCTCCTTCAAACCTTTCACACGAATGGTTAATTCATCAGGTAGCCCAAAGACAGTGTTTGTGTTGTGGTCCTTGCGAGGAGACTGAAGTTCTTAGAAACCCATGTTATCCAGAGTACTGTTTTCAGAAACCCTAGGAGGCACTTCAAGGAGATGGGAAAACGCGCTCTTTTTTGGGCAGTGCTCAGAACCCACTCAGGATCCACTTCTCTCCCTAGCTCCTGCTGCCTGATTCTTTTTTCTTGTCATTGCTCACCTGGTACTTTCTCCAACTTACTTATCTCTGTACTTTCCCTAACTCTGCTTCTCCATTTTTCTGTGCCCTCCCTGGCTCCCCATTAGCTCCCTTCAACCAAGACCAGGAAACATGACTTTCCTTTATGTGGCTTACTCTGTTCCTAGAAGGCCTGCCTTCACAGATCTTGGACAGGCCTCGATCAGGGGGTCCTCTCCATCTCTGCTTTTACTATCTTTGGGACTAGAGTGGGAGGTGCATTGGGGGCAGAACATTTTCTCCCATGAGATGTGGGCAAAGCATAATAAATACGTAAGGGCAGCACAGAAAGGCCCAGAGAATAGCCAAACATACTGAATCTGAACTTGAAATTTAACAAGTCAGACACACATGTTTCCTACCACTTGCCTTCTATAGAAATAGTCTGTGAAATCTGGGTGGGAATGAGACTTCAATCAGACAAGGCAGACCCTTGGCTTATTCAGACTGACACAGAACCGTCAGTATGAATCAAGTTCTAGATAATGAAAATACTTATAAACTTAAAAATAAGTTACTTAAGTCTTAAATTTTTACTTCAGATCACTCTGATTCAAAGTATTTGTTATATGGTAGGTAAGGGCAACCCAGACATTGCTATTTCCTTGGCAAAGGCGTAGAATAGTATAAATATTTTAATAGAAGGCTCTGTGGATAGGATAGCTAGCAGAGGGATAGGGCAAAAGGAACAGGGTTGCAACCATAACACATTTTAAGTCTCCCAAAGTTTCGAATATTTATGGCATTCAAATTTTCAAACACTTCCTTTAGATATCTATTACATGTGTGTTTATGCATTCAAATATTTATGAAAGGAATGATTGTATCCTATGTTGATTTGTTTGGCTTTGTAGTGTGGATTCCGGAAGGGATGCTAAAGGTATTAACATGAGGGCTAGGTTGGAATTGTAATCACTTGCCACGGAGCTATTGAAACCCAGGGTAGAAGCTCCTGTCAGAAGTTAGTGCCCTGATTTAGCACCGCACAGTGACAGTACCTTGAGAGCCAGGATACGCTTTGCTTGAGACACGATTGCTATGGAAAGTGTAGTAATATCCATTTTCATTCCTCTGGGAGAGCTACAGTTGGTGTAAACACTGTTTAATAAAGGATGTAGGATACTTTCTGGAATTTATCATAAAAATAGCCAATCTGTCCACCTGTCTTTGAGTTTTAAAAGTCAAATACATTGACATTCATTCATAATACTGTGCTGGAGTAGGCTCTTTTATCAGGCCCTTGTTACATGAGGCAAGTTTTATTTTAGGATGAAGCTATAGATTTGTGATAATGGCCTTCATGTCTGTATTTGAAAAAGCTAGAGAGAATTTCAACACATAAAGTCTTGGTTTAATTCTAAATGAAGACTTAAAAGTTTAATAAAATAAGTATAACTTTATTGATATTTAAAAAGCATCCTGGAAATCCAGGGTATGCTGAAAATTATTTAAGTGCTTAGAAGATGGCTCACGAAATCTAGAGTCAAAGCAGGGTATTTTGCTTTTTAGTTAAGCTATGATAGTTGGTGGTATTTATGTAGTAAAAGGCACTGCTTATTTGAAAGGAACACACCAATTAGAGATGATTTCCTTGATGCCAACACATAATTCCCTTGTAATAAGACTCTGGATGACTTTGGACATGTTACCTGCCTTTCCTTAGCCTAAATGTCTCCATCTGTAAAGTGGGAGAATAATTGCATCAATTTCATTGAGTTGTAAGAATTAAATAGTGCATGTGGAAATGCACTTAGCACAAAGCTTGGCACTTTGTGAATGATCAAGAAATGGTGGTTGTTCATAGATTAAGAAATACAGGGATAGGAGGAAAATTCAGTGAGCTCAAATAATCATTTGCATATAAATGTTAATTTTTTAAATGCTTTAAGTTAATCTTCAATCCAAAACAGATTTGCATGTAAATATGTAGAAAATAGCAAATGAAGGATAGGAGGCAGATCAATAAAAGAATTCTATTTATATGTGTATTGAGTGATTATCTGTCATATCTCATCAAATCATGGAAGCGCAGAAATTAAAAAAAAAAAAAAAAAAACAACTGTTTCAGAATGAGATCTGATCTGCCTTGAAAAACCCTGGCTACCGAAAACACACAAGAACTCGAAAGGGGAACTCCTGCACAATTCAGTAATTATAATCACTTTAATTACAAGGAAATGTTCTTTTTGGTATCCTGATTATGATTTCCCCATGGCCCGAACAATCTTATGATTTCCCAGAGAGTCTCTATAAAATTAATTACAATGAGCAATATGAATTTTTTTTAAAGGACCAATACATGGGTTGATGAAACTTCTGGTGAATCGTATCGATAGGCAGTGCAGTCTCTTAGTCCGTTGTTCTGACACAGTGGGTGTACTTTATGGAAAATCACATAGATTTATCACCTTGGTTGTGCCAGTTAACTACACTCACAAAAATGTACTAATAATATGGTTTTAATATTGTGATAACAGTAATCAGCACGTGCTCCCAATAAAAAATGTGCTAATCATCTTTTGTATGGTTTTTATGTGCCAGGCACTATCCCAAACACTTTGCTCTGAGATAATCTTTACATGAATTTTCTTAGATACACCTGTTGTCCCGCATGTACAAAAGAGAAAACTGATGCGTAGAAAGTTTTAGTGACTTTGCGTAAGTCCCAGCCAGGCAATTGCAGAGCTGGGGGGTGCACATAGCCAGACATTCTGAGCCTGGAATCTGACCTCCTAATAGGACTTTATGCTAAGCTGCCTCCCGTAAAGCCTGAGAAGCACCACCTCCCCAGCCCAGGGGTTGCAAGGTATATTGGCATAGTAAAGGCTCTGAGGACGCTCAGAGGTAAAACAAAATACAGACACACAAAAACACTTCCCTCTGTTTCACGCATTATTTCTCATCCTTAATTGACCACAGGTTCCTTTCCCTCAGAATCTGTAGGTTTAAACAGACAATGGGAAACTTGTCCTAAAAGATGAATTGGATTCACTTTACAGTTTACTTGATCTAGGTACATTTTCTTATTAAACTTGTGCCTTAGCTCTCAGCATCATGGGCTTTATAGGTGGAATACAGACTTTTAAAATCATAATTCCAACTTTCTCATTTTGCAGAGAGTTTAAGTTCCCATGATAATAAGTCAAAAGTAGAAGTGGTAGTAAGGGCCATAGCTACAATAAAGGTGTATTGGGTGCTTACTGTATGTCAGGTACTCTACTAAGCTTTCCATATACTTTTTTCTTTTGTTTTGTTTTTTTATTATGTTATGTTAATCACCATATATTACATCATTAGTTTTTGATGTAGTGTTCCATGACCCAGTGTTCCATGTAGTATGTGCCCTCTTTAATACCCATCACCAGGCTAACCCATCCCCCCACCCCCCAAGCTTTTCATATACTTTTATCAAAGAGCAGAGTTACGTTATCATCCCCTTCTATCAGATGAGGGAAATAAGGCATACAGCTAATGAGTAGGGGAAGGGGGATTGGATCTCAAGCCTGTGATTTTAACTGTGTAATGAAATAAAATAATAGGAAGCCAGACCCAAGCTGAATTAATATCCTTAGGAAATTAAAATGCGAGACAGACCACAAGTAATTGGGATTTCTGGGATGTCCTGTCACCCAGGACTACAGTGGAGAAGATATGTAGTCCAGGTATCCCAGGTGGGACTACTTAACACATTTTCGCACAGAAACTTTGTTATACATTATGGATGGATATATGTAATCTGCAAGCATTAGGATGCCTACTATGAACCACAGGACTCCTAGAAACTTGTAGACTTCATTGCACACTATGAATTAAATAGGCATTCATAGGCTAATCTTAGAACCTAATGACCACATTTAGTATTTTCTTGATGAGAAAATGTATGCCAAGTTCCAAATAGTCAACCTAAAAAATGAGTATTAAAAGAGCAACTTCCTCATAGCTGCTTGTTATCTGCCTTGATCTTAATGGAGAAATAATTAATAAGAGACTGTATAACCATTACTAGATAAGTGATTACATTTTAATATATGCATGTTGGTATGCCATCTATAGGGCATGCTCATTACATTAGGGTGGCTTCATGATTTATACAACTTACATTTACAAACTCTGGCTCTAACTAATGCAAGTTTAGAAATTAATCTTTCGTCAGTGATACCAGAGGAGATCTGTGAAGAACTCCATATTTTCAGTTGTTCTTCATTAAAAGCAATGGGGAAGAAGGTAGATGTTGTGTGTGCATGTAGTTAACAAGATGTTAGCACACTTCTGATTTTAATATTCATCTGAGGAAATAAAGCAGACTCACTAGATATTGCTGGTAAATTGCAGGAAACATTAGCCTGTAACATTCTGGGGAGAAGAGCAGCGCCCGTGTGCAATGTTTTGATGGGACTGCCATTTTTTAAGTGTCAGGGAGGGAGGGAGAGGGGGACAGACACCTCCCTTGGCTACAGTTCTAGAGTAGCATGTTGTGGGGCAAACTCTTTAGTTCATCTGTGGGGATATCATTTGGGAGGAGGGTAATGGGGTCATACACGCCTCATATCACAGAAGATCTTAGAATGGTTCTTTTAAGTCTTCATTGTTTAGAAGTTCGTGTCAGAACTGCTTCAAACAGTGACAGAGAAACTAGACTTGTCATCCACATATGGCACTTTTGCATCCCTCCCGGTTTGATGCTCTCTTCTCCGGGGCCCTCATTCTGTTACGCTCTGTCTCTCCCTACAGAGTCTTCGAATGCAACTTTGCTGACCAATGCAGAGAAGATAGCCACCATCACCACCACACATACCCCTTCTCAGCAAGGGGCCCAGGAGACCAGGTCAGACAGAGCTTTCGTTGCTTTTGTTAGGTTTAAGGGAAGAAATGAACTCCTGGCCTGATGATAATCGTCCTTGATTTTTTTTTTTTTTCTATATCCCCATGGTTTGCTTTTACATTTATTTCTCTCACTTTGGCAGGAATACCACCAAACCAAAGCCAGAATCTCAGTTTGAGTTCAAAGCACCCCAGGCAATACAGGTGAGGGCCATTCTTCTTGTTTCTCTGTTTGCTTTGTACATTTCCTTCCAACTTTCTGAAGCTGGTTTTATGAGATATCTTTTATAAGATACCCTCAATTAAAATAACCTTTTGTGAAAGGATGTACTAAATATGTACTCACATTTAGTTGTCTAGGAAATGACATTTTATTTTACTACCTTTGAAAAATATTCCTAGATATCCTTTTTAGGTGGGAAAAAACAAACAAAATTAAAAAAACCGTAATTGTCTCAGGGACTAGCCATCAGAGAAAGAGCAAAATCGCTAATACCTATTCACAGTATTCATAACTATGTTTATGCCAAGAAAATGTCTTTTTTGGTTAAGGTGTTTCTCAGCCTTGTGAATTTCAGGTGAGACCCATAGAGCTAACTGCCCGTCCCACAGGGTAGTAATAGGGGATGCACAAACATGCACATGAAGCAAATATGGGAAAAGCAAATATGGTTGAGCAGGTTCATTTTGACTGGCCTTCTTAGAGCCTTCAGCAATCCATTCATGCTTCTCAGCCAGGGTAGCAGCCACTCCCCAGATGTGAGGAGGTCGTTGTTGGTGTCCTAGTGATAGACACTGCTGCCGTTTTCCAGGCGTGGGGCACGGAGGCTGAACATCCAGCACTGTGCAGGATGGTATCGTGTAATGACTTTCCCTGCCACGAATATGATTTGTGGCCTCCCTGATTAAATTTTAATATATGCATGTTGGGGTGCAGGCTATAGGCACTCTCATGAATGTTTTCAAATTCTGCATCTGCAAACTTCTAAGATGAATGAATATTAATAAACAATTGAGAATCACCAGGAGAAGGATAGAGACCATGCCTTTTTGTCAAATCACCATGACAGAGAATATTTGGGAGGAGGTGGGAAGAAATATGGCAGATACACGCTCACCCCCAAATGATTACATTTCGGTTTTTTTAAATAGGAGCAAGATTTTTACACTGTGGAACTGGAAAGAGGAGCCAAGGGATTTGGCTTTAGTCTTCGAGGGGGCCGAGAATATAACATGGACCTCTATGTTTTGCGCTTAGCAGAGGATGGTCCAGCAGAAAGGTGTGGAAAGATGAGGGTAAGTAGGAAGAGGGGTCTGGACAAATAAGTCATCTGCAGCGACTTTTTGACATTACGCAGCTAGAACCTTCTTGTTCCTGAGAACTGCGTTTTCTACTGTTTTCAGGACACTCTAAATGCATGACTCCCACCCTAGCGTAAATCTCTCCCTAAAGCATAGTTGGTGGTAGCTGCTCAAGTTAGGTGAGCCCTTTTAACTCTTCAGGGTGGAATGAAGGATTGAAATGACTTATAAATTTACTGAAATAAATACTTTCTCAACCCCAGTCCCATAGTTCTTATACTTAATCTCATAAGGCAGGCACATCACTTCACAGGAAATCCTAGGTATACCAGGATGCTTACAGAGCAGGGAAGGTGTGTAGTCCTGTAGGTTCTGGGTGGTGAGCTCCATTCAGTCTCCAGCTAGTCACCAGCTGTGTTACCCGAGCCTCAGGAGCAGGTCAGCTCTGCCTCAGCAAAGGACCAGCAGCTCCATGGCATGAATATTCCCAGTTGCTCTGTAGTAGTTGAAGTTGCAAATTTCAAATATACAAGTGCCAAAAAGATCACTTTGTTCTGTTTAGATATCTAATATCTGTTACTGTGCATTATGTCACTTTCCTGGGGGGGATCAGGTGGTTTAAAAAAAAATCATGTCATTATAGAGAGGTCACTTAGATTGAGGCATATGCACAGGGAGCAATTTGCTACAAATGAAAAAAATCAAGACAGCCAGATCAAGAAAGGAAAACACATGGAATTGGTCCAGAGCAAAGAGGGGAAAAAAGTGACCAAGGGTAGGGAACTTAATATTTGTACATAAGGCATAATATTGCTTTTTAAGTTTTTTCAGATTGAATTTTTTTAAAAAGATTTATCTATCTATCTATTTATTGAGAGAGAAAGAGCTGGGGAGAAGCAGAGGGAGAGAATCTCAAGCAGACTCTCTGCTGAGCACGGAGCCCGACACAGGGCTTGAGTCCCGTGACCCTGAGATCATGACCTGAGCTGAAATCGAGAGTCAGACACTTAATCAACTGAGCCACCCAGGCCCCCCCAGATTGAATTTTTAATGAGTGGGGTTTTTTTTAACTGAGAAAGTAGACCATGAAAATGGCTATAGAAAATTAGTGAAAAATGGGACGTATTTTAAAATATAGTTTCCAAAGTCAAACTGTATTACCAATTCTTGTATATTCTTTTATGCATATATATGTAGTTTGTGCACATAGGAATAGAGACACTGTATATGGCTTTTGTGTAAATTTTAAATACATGAGGTATGCTTTTCCATGTCCTTGCTTACTGAAAAAAGTTTCTGATTGAACGAACTATCGTTATCATGCTATTTTGTAGTCTGTATAGTTCACAAGACACATTTACGTGTATTATCCAATTTGGTCCTCACACCTTGGTAGGGATGGGTTGTTAACATCCCCTTTTATGGATGAGAAAGTGAGTTCCAGGAAGTTAAAGGATTTGAGCAAGATCAGTTAGCTAATAAGTGACAGAACTCAAATTTAAGGCTTTAATCTCCAAAGCCAGTGCTTTTCCTCTTCTGCCTTCTAGAAAATAAGCTCCATGAGAGTATTTTATCTCCAGTGCCTATAATAGTAGCTGACACATAGTAAATGCCACATCTGTGTATCAGTCAGGGTTGTGGTCTCATCAGAAAGCTCACCCGGGGAGGGACACCTGGGTGGCTCAGTCAGTTGGACGTCTGCCTTCGGCTCGGGTCGTGATCCCGGGGTTCTGGGATCGAGTCCCGCGTCGGGCTCCTTGCTCGGCGGGGAGCCTGTTCTCCCTCTGCCTGCTCTTCCCCCTGCTCATTCTCTCTCTCTCTCTCTCTCTCTCTGACAAATAAATAAAATCTTAAAAAAAAAAAAAAAGGAAAGCTCACCCAGGGAAGCATTTGCTTCTAAGCTCACTCACAGGGTCGTTGGCAGGATTCATTGCCTCTTGGGCTGTTGGCCCTAGCTCTCCCTCATTTCCTTATTGTGAACTCTGTGGGGCAGCTCACCACATGCATCAGAGTGAACAAATGAGACAATAAAAGAGGGGCACATAAGACAGAAGCCAGAATTATTTTGTAACCTTATCTTTGAGCTGACATCCCTTCCCATTTGCCAGAAGCAGGTCACTAATTCCAGCCCACATTTGAAGGGAAGGAGATTACACAGGATATGAATATAGGGAGGAGAGGATTGATGGGGTGGGGGAGGCATCCTAGAAACTGCCTACCACATCTTCTTTTCCTGAACAATTAATACTCCCTTTACTGCTTCATTTTTTTTCCCTTAGCACTTACACTTTCCAACATACACGTATGTCTCTAATTTTCTTGTTAATTGTCTTCCATTAGCATGTCATCTCCATGAGGGCAAGAATTTCTTTTGTTTCCTTACCTGCTGAATCCTAAGCAACAAGAGATTTTTCTGGAATATACTCAATAAATATTTAGTAAATCACTCAATGAAAGAACTTCAAAGCATAAAGCACCTTGATAGCTGGTCAGACCCTTTGTGACATTCTCACTCTCGTCTCTTGCTTTGGCAGATTGGTGATGAAATTTTAGAGATCAATGGCGAGACCACAAAAAACATGAAGCATTCTCGGGCTATAGAACTGATTAAGAATGGCGGCCGCAGGGTGCGTCTGTTTCTGAAGCGGGGAGACGGCTCGGTACCAGAATATGGTGGGTCAAACTATGAAAACCTTCCTTCCTTCCCTGGCATGACTCCATGAATTTGTCTCCAGAACTGCAGCAGGAAAGTCTTTTTGTTTTTCCCCTATTCACCAGTGTCTCACCAGCCTTTTGCACCATGTGATTATTTGCCTCGCTTGTTCTGAAATCTCTACACATTTCATCCTTTTGCTTGCTTATGTGGACCGGGGCGTGGCCTAAGACAAGATCTCGATAGCCCCCTTTCTGATAAGCAGAGAGAACGTATTGTCTAGTCCAACCAAGAGTGAAGGAATGTTTGTTGGAACTGTGCCAAACTGTTTCTCAGATCCAGTTGTTAGCACAAACTGACTATACTCCTTTTCAGAAGCAGGAAAGCAGGTTTCCTGAATGATATGTTGAGGCATAATTCTCCTTTATTATTTTCTTTTTTTGATTACTTGATGTTTTTACTTAAGAGGTGTGAAATTTTTGAGATGATTTGGGGGCCTTGCTCACCTCCTTTATGCGCTGTATACGACACTTCTGCATATCCCCCTTGCTGGTCCCTATCCCCAGTCAGACCACCTGAGCCCACTACTATAAGACAAACAAAACTGTTGATATATTAGCCATATGTTTTTAGATGAAAAAGGATGAAATAGATTCCCAGTGCTCATCATGAGGGAAACATGTTACTATACCTTTCCTATGGGGAAAGCCACGTTATACATAAGAGTTCCTTTGTCATATGTGTAGACATGATTTGAATAAACAGCAATGATCTTTACCTAGCGTAGTCTTCTGATGGCAAAATATTGTATACTAAATGATTATGTCCTATTTATTTGAGAGTCTTGTTTAAAATTAAAAAAGAAAAAAAAAAAAAAAGCTATGCCCTAGATGTAGGGCTTTTCTTCCCAACCAAAGGTCTACAGAAGTTTCTATAGAAACTGTGATTGAATGGTCCCCATATACGTTGGTCCCCTTTATTAGGGATTGATCTGTTATCACCCTCTTTTCTGAAAGTCATTCTGCACAATTCCCAGTTGCATTTTGGACTTGATGAGATCCTTAATTCAGATGCAGCTCGAAGAGAAGGATAACCCCTTTAAAGGACAGCCTTCCCAGGTGTTGGACACTCATATACAGGTGTAAAATACAAGGGGCCCGAGGTGGGGGGAGGGGGGCTGTCAGATGAGGCCCCTGTAGACACGGCCAACCACAGGGGAGGAATTTTGACGTTGAGACGCCACAGCTGTGCACTGTACTGAATCCCTGACCATAGGTGTATCAATGCTACTGAAACTGTAACATTGTCTCCCTTTTCTGTCTCCCCTATGCTTCTGTTGGATGTGATATTTCATTTGAGAATCATCGTCAGTAACCTGTGTACCTTCTCAAAACCTGTGTCTGTTGCACTGAGGATGAAAATCCAGCACTAACAAATGTTCTTTGGGCTAAAAATAAAGATCCTTTAAAAATACTCGTTTTTTCCAAGAAGGCTTGAACATGCCAGAGTTGTGCTGCTGTAATGTCTCCATGTGTCCCTTGGACTGAATCTCTCTATCGATCAGAGTCACAAATGGGTTATAATATGTTAAGTTCCAATATTTTTCTGACTTGATTGGAACCTGCTTCTCCGTGAGGCTATTTTTGTAATGAGTTTTTTGTACTTAATTTAACTGCCGCGGTCTTCAGGGGTGGGGGAGGGCGGGAACTTTGGTCCTTTGTTTGTTTATTGTTAATGCTCTCCTAGGCCAGCTTGTCATTGTTCCAGTTGTTTGAAAAAAAAAAAAAAGAAAGAAAGAAAAAAGGGTGCATCCATTGTCTGGGTTCTTGAGTCACCTTATATGGCTGTCTAAAAAATGTCACTGTTCTGATTGCGGTCTCTGCAGCCTTATTTGAGTTTTGCCTTAGATTGTCTAACTGGACAAATAAACTCTCTTTGCCCTATGTTAACAAATGCAGATTTTTTTTTTCTTTCCTCTTTGTTATAGGGAATCTAAATGTTCAACTTTTTCTCTTTCTCTCTTTCTCTTTCTCTCTGACTGTTCTTGGTGCTGGGCCCTTCCCTTCTACAGCGATGATACCTCCTAATCTCGCTGCATGTATGAGAAATGAAAAGCTCGGGGAGGCTTGCTTCTACCTTATGGGCCATAATCAAACTACGGTTTGTAGCTCAATCAATACTAGGTGTTTCTGTGCTGTGGCCTAATTTCCTCATTGCTTCTGCTTAGTTCTATTTTGATATGTTTGGCAATTCATTCTGAACACCCTGCGTTCTTTGAATTGTAAGTACACCACCGACCCTACTGAAGTCTTCCTGTCCCTTATCTTAAAAGTAGGTGTAAGAAACCCCGAGGTTAGGTTTGTGAGAGTGATCTAAGCACCTATCCTTACCCAAAGCTTAAAACGACTTTGTAAGCCCCTGTTTGTGTTAATTCTAGGACCCAGCATTCAGAAAGAGCAAACCTCCTATCACAGAGCCCTCCCCTAGGTCGGTAAGGCTTTGATAGACAGAAAGGTGACATGTCCTACTCAGCTATCCTTTGGGAAACTACAGCCCATGGGCCAAATCCTGTCCGCAGCCTGTCCTTTTTCTTAGTAAAGTTTTATTGGCACATGGCCATGCCCATTTCTTTTATGAATTGTCTTCAGCTGCTTTTACACTCTTGTCCAGTTAAGTACTTCTCACAAACTACACAGCTGGCAAAGCCAGAAATATTTACTCTTTGGCCCTTTACAGAAAGTTTACAAACCCTGCTCTAGGCTATCTTCCTGTTTTTATTAAAACCCCACCCTGGGTTTTGGGAGATCATTCATGAAACAGACTGTTTAATGTTGACCTTGTTGCCTCATGAAAGATCCTTAAAGAGTTCCTGTGATTCCTTCATCTCTGTGACTGTCACCCTGGTTCACTCGGCAGCACCTCATGTCAGGTGTCTTGCCGGGAATCGTGTAACGTGTCTGACTGACTGGGCTTAGCTGCAACAAGAGCATCCCTGCTTTGAAAAGCGCTCTCATAATGTCAGAGTGCTACCTAAAACATTGGCCATGTCATTTCAAATAGTTTAATAATAAATAGGACCCCCCCCCCCATGGGCTGCTCTGCTTTTAAATCTATAGATATCTTGATGTTGTAAGAAGCAGTGCAGTGAGTCCTCACCTCCTGGATGCAGTTAGGGCGACCTTGTGTAGCATAAGGAAAACTGTCTCTGAAAGGCTGTATCTGAGCCCCACGTGGTGTCAGACATGCCCCTGACAACCTCTGTCCCACTCCCTTTTGTCAGGAAACGCCACATTTTGAAAATAGTTTCTTAAACTTACCCAGAATTAGAGAAAAGTGTTGAATAAAATTCACAAAGGTAGAGAGGATGTTTAATGGACCCTCACATACATGTCACATTTGGCAGTTATCCACATCTGGCCATGTTGCCTCTATAATCCCCTTTGCCCACCACCCTGGAGTATTTTTTTTTTTTTTTTAAGAAAAGCATTTTAAAATAGAAATGTACTTTGCATAAAATGCTTAAAGCCTGAGTGTACAGCTCAGGCTTTTTTTTTTTTTTTTAACCTCTATAAACACCCATTTTAATCACCCAGATCAAAATGTAGACTCTTTACATCCCCCAGGCCCCCAGAAAGTTTCCCTCATCCCCCTCCAGGTCAATAACCTAGATTACTTTTAAGCAAATTAAGTCTTCTTTAAAGAAAAGAATGTTTTCTCTTGTGGGGGCCTGGGCGGGAAGAAGGGTGGGCAGGGGAGAAGGCTTGATGGGTGGGGAAAGAAGAGCAAGAGGCAGTTAAGGTGGGGACTTTTCGATACTGCTAGATGCACTGTTCGGGTTGTGCCTTTAAAGACTAAAATCGTGGCAGATGCTGTAAGTTCCTTAATGATCTGTGTCTGGGGTGTAGCCTTCAGCAGCTAGATGCAGAAAGCCCCAAGTGCTAAGTTTTTAACCTTCCCTAGTTGCAGTTAGACTTAACCAGGACCCAGTCGGCTTTGATTCTGACTGCTTTAACAGTTGTTTGCTCGTTGTGACTAAGGAGATCTCAGGCGTGGGAGTGGGGACAGGCGCCGAAGGCCCTCGATACCAACCTGTGGCTCTCCTTTCTTTTCCTGGCAGACCCCAGCAGCGACCGGCACGGCCCCGCCGCCGCCCCCGGTGCACAAGGGGTTCCGGAAGTGAGGGCCGCGCCCCCCGACCGCCGACAGCATCCATCATCGGAGTCCAGTTACCCACCCGACCTTCACAAATCATCGCAGCATGGGGAAAAGCGGGCACACGGGAAAGACCCAAAAGGCAGCAGAGAGTATAGCAGACAACCCAACGAGCATCACACGTGGAACGGGACTTCTAGAAAACCCGACAGTGGGGCTTGCCGACCCAAGGACCGGGCACCGGAGGGACGGAGGGAGGCGCCCCCGGAGCGCATGGCGACCAACGGCCCCAAGAGGAGGTCCCCGGAGAAGCGCAGAGAAGGCACCCGCAGCGCGGACACCACTTTGGAGAGGAGGGAGAAGCACGAGAAGAGGCGGGAGCTTTCCCCGCAGCGGAGACGCGAGCGCTCGCCCACCCGCCGAAGGGACAGCTCGCCCAGCCGTCGCAGGAGGTCCCTCGAGAGGCTCTTGGATCAGAAGCGGTCCCCCGAGCGCAGGAGGGGCAGCTCGCCAGAGCGCAGGGCCAAGTCCACCGACCGCCGGCGGGCGCGGTCCCCCGAGCGCAGGCGCGAGCCGTCCCTGGAGAAGAGGAGCAAGGAGGACCGAGCGAGCCACCGAGGACGGGAAGCGCCCGGTGCGAAACCCGAGGCCGGCCGAAGCTCCAGACACGCCCCCGAGCAGAGAAGGCGACCTTACAAAGAATGTAGCACCGACCTCAGTATCTGAGACGCGAGGCACAGCCCAGCCTTCACCGTGTCAAAGGTTCTAAGAGGAAGGTCACAAACCTGAAATAATTTAGCTTCTTACCTGGTGAAGCGTCTGACACCCGATGATCCCATGAAGAGCAACAAACATTTTATGCATTTGAAATCTTAAAAGAAAAAAATATATATATGAAAAGTGTTGTGCCTGATGTATAATATCAAAGAAAGTATTTTTAAATGCGTACTTTTTTGGAAATTATTTGCCAAACGCTGCCCCGAAGAGATCTGCATTTTGTTTCTACACAAACCGTAGAATTGTCAAGAATTGTTCCCTTTGGGGGGGCAATCTTTTTCTCTCCTGGTTAAATAGGGCTGTTGATCAGAATTTTCTCTAAGGGAAATTACTGATTAAGTTTAATTAATTTGATGTAGATTGTTATGTAGTGATGTAGTGCTATACTGTAGTTAGAGGAGTTTTTCTTTAAAAAAAAAAAAGAGCAAAAAGGCAGAAGTTATATTTGTAAAAGCTGAGGACTCTTTGAGATGGATTAGGATTGCCGATGATCCTAAAATTAAACTGTATGAAGAGACTACTATTGCAAATGAAGGATATTTATAGCTAAACTACACAGCACAAAGAAATGTTCCCTTCTCGAGTCATAGTTGGTTCAGAAAACAGTTCGTACTCTCCCTGGCCATAGAAAGGCACAGAGAGGAGAAGGTTGGCCACCATTACCCAAATGTAGCCCAAGCACAGGTGGTCAGGTTCATTAGCATCACCAACATCTAATAAGATCTCATTAAGGCAGTGCCATCACAGCTTTGCTCAACTACTAGAAGGAACAGACGGACACTGAACACCTTCTGTGTTGTCTTGTCTGATTTGAGGCTGAGTAGTGGATGGAATGGGGAACAATGTGCCCAGTGCAAGGGAGCCGTGAGAATCCTCCATACAGAAAGCGTGTTCCCCCTTTGTAGCATAAGCCCAAGGTTGCCCTTTGCCGAACTGGGGACCAGGGAGTGAGTGTTGGTAGAAGTTACCTCTCTGTTGATATTTAAAGAAATGAGGGCTGGGGGTGCTTTATTCTTAGAGATGCCGATTTCCCTTTGCAACCATAATAAAAGTCTCCAGGATGGTTGAAAGGGAAAAAGACACAGTCCCAGTGGTGGTAGATGGAGTTGGCAAACTCTGCCCTCATGAAAGTGTCCCTTGAGTCCTTGGACAGCCGAACAAAGCATAACCATTTTTCTTTTTAAAAACGACCCATTCTTTTGCAGTCCCGCGGGAGGTGTGGTTGGGTCGGCTTGTAGCCCCAGGATGTGGTTGAAATGGATTACTGCCTAGCTGAGCCAAATGTTTGCTTGTACCTGTTGGATCACTATAGCAAACCGCTGCTTACAATGCATTGTGTATTTCTGTAGTACTGTTCTGCATTTTCCATACAGACACAAAACTTTGCAAGTCAATCACTGTTATTCTCATGGTACTGTTTAGAAAAAAAGGAAAAAAAAATGGAGAAAACCAGCCAATCATTGTGTGTACAGAGTTAAAAATTGTAATTAATAGAGCCTGTTTAAGAAATTAAAAAAGAAAAAACAACTGTTGCCTTTTTTTCTTGTATAAAAGAGAATTTATGACAAAAAAATTTAGCTGTGAGGAATGTGATATGTGTTTATATTTCTGACTATGGAACAAATGGATTCATTGGGATATATTTTAATGTAAACTAATCAGGTATGTAAAGCTGTTTTAAAATGGGAGACTATGTAAGTAATTCTCTAAAGCTTTAGTTGGTTTGAATATCATCATTTCCTCCATGGTGAGCCTGCTTGTGAATTATTAAGCACTTGTTCGCATTCTCTGTTCTTCACTCATTTCTTGCAGTGTGCTATGGACTTAATGCTCTTTCTGTATTGATGAAAAGCAGTATGTGGGCCAATCTTTTTATAAAACACTATGCATATATAAATATTACATTGTTCATAGCTTTATTTGACTTCTGGGTTGATACATAACATAGACTGAGTTCCTGTAGTTGTGTGGACATGCACAAAACACGTTCCTTTCCTGGAACAGAGACAATGTACTTGCTGTAGCTGAAAAGGAGGAAGAGGGTCTGTGACTGCTACTTTTATCATCAGAGTTTTCCACACAAAGCATACATTGAGCTGTGGTAGTAAGGCTGAGGGAAAACACAACGGAATAATGACATTTGTTTTCATCAGTTTCCTTAGGAGCCCACTTGGGGATTTTATTCCCCAGGCTCCGCTGCTAGGAATGTTTTGCTATTTCTAGCAAAATCGGTGATGTTAAATGATCGATGCTCTCACTTGTGGTCCAGAGTTTTAAATAAATGAAATCAAGGTGGATTTTTGGAGTACATCGCGAAGGTAACATCTTAATGTCTTTCTTGTTGTCAGAGGTGATATTTGACATTTTAAAATCTGTGTGCTACCCACTTGGGCTTGGCTCAGTCTGCGAAGACTTGGTGTGGCAATTTCCTCTGAGTTCCACACATCAGATTTGCTTTGGAAATATTGTACTGTACAGGGACTATGCATTAAGCAGAAAGATCTAGTTTTCTCTGAACTACTGTAACCTTAAATTGGAGACTGATTCTTGTGAGCCTACTTTCCCTAATCCCCCACGTCATGTAAATGTCTTGATGGGAGATGATGGATGAGTATTTTGTATGATTAAATCAAACCATTGAAGAATCCCCCTCGCACCCATTACACAGTTGATGCCTGAAAGAATGTTGGGGGGAGAACTCGACACCCTACTTGTATTTTTTAAGTTTCTTTTGTGAAAGATTTTTTAATGCATTTTTACTGTAAAAATACATGGAAATGTATGCATTCCATAACCACTATTGCTTCTGGATTGATATCTTTCTTGTCTCTGCGTTGTCTCAAATGTATCAGGGTCAAGTAATCAGGTGAGGGTGCCTGGCTCCAGCTCAGTGCAACAGCAGGGCATTCTGTTGAAAGAGAAGGAATTATGCCTTTGCATCGATGGTACACTGCCTTGCTACTCAAAGTGTGGTCCGCAGACCGCCTGCCTCCGCATTACCGGAGAGGGTATTAGAAATGTAGAATCTCAGGCCCACCCTAGACCTACTGCGTCAGAATGTGCCTTTAACAAGCTCCCCGGCTAATTCAAATGCACCTGAAGTTTGCACAGCACAGTATAGCAAGGAGCCCTGGTAAAAAGCAAGACCTGCTAAGCCAAGTGCTTCATCACTTCCTGTGTGATCTTGAGCGAGTTCCTTAACCTCTCTATAGGCCTCACTTTCCTCGTCTTTAAACAGGCATATCTCAGAGTTGGTAAGAATCAGGTGCAAAGTGCTGAGCACAGCTGTGGCATCAGAACAATCCTCAGTAGATGCCACCAATTTTTTTTTTGAGGAGGAGGAAGATGTTCTGCCTGGCAATGGATGTTCTCTTCTCATTGTCCCAGTTTATTTTCCAATGAAAATGAAGAAACAGATTCTCACTCTTATTAAAATGGGGAAGAAGGCCTCCTGTTTTAATTATAAAGTTAATGAACGATGTGGCTCATGCTACTTCCTTCATGAGTCTAATTACACTTACGCAGTGATTTGAAATATAAAACTGAGATGCTGTGCCGTGAAAGTTAAGATGGAAATGGTCTCAAAGCAGAACCTTTAGAGATGTGTGTGGAGTTAGATATGCACCTAACTAGTCCTATTAGATGAAAAGGTTAACCAATTAGTGAGCAGCTTAACACATGTCCTGGTCCATCATGTCATTTCTAATGACTTTCCAATTTCCTTCGCACAGTTTTTGGATTGTTCCTGTAGTATGACTTGGTAGTTAGGGTTTTCCTATACAACCTGAGTTCCTGGTCATTCAAAAAGGCATTGTGTTTAACAATAGCCTTCCTGCAGTCCATCCCTTTTGCTGTATTTTGCTTTATTTTGTCACCAGCATGGTAATTAGAGACACTGTTCGCTTCCCCAGATGGCACCTAAAAATGGTCCCTGGCTTACCTGATAATTGAAGCTATTTGTAAAGCCCATATGTCCCACAAGTTCTTTGCCTGCCATAAATAGTCACATGAAAAAGAATGTGCGATGACTCAGTTATAGCTGGACTCTTCCTGCTGATGGGCAACCCAAGAGCACCTTTGATGGTCTGCATGCATCTTGAAAGGAAGAGCCCTTTCAAGTTCCCCAACGGGATTTTTCTTATAATCAAGCAACAGCATCAGCATTGTGGGTATTCAGCACAATAAGATTCTAGTGTTTTTGGAATATGCATCATTACACGCTTCTAAGAGAGGAAATGACAAAACTGGACCCTTCCCAACACAATTATTTGGGTTGGGTTTTTTTTGGTTTTTGGTTGTTTTTGTTTTTGTTTTTGTTTTTTGCAGGAGCATGCCCTCTGTGAGAAATTTTTGACTGGTTCCACCCATCGATGTGTTTATGCATTGTGCTCTTCATCAGGAGCTGGTTGTATGTTTTTTCTTCTCTACTGCAAGTATTAGAGGAACGCTGGATCCAAAATACAAGATCTTCTTGGAAGCACATGCCTTGAAGCAAGATGGCATCAACAGTAAATACTCAGGTGCCACAAGTGACTGTCACCCTCTAATATATCGCTGTTCTTCCCAACTGGAAAGTCTTCATTGTCACATCCCTTGAAGAAATAACAACTTGATCTGCACAGCCTGGAACACTACCCACCAATAAGCACTGTCCTTTTAAGTATATTCATCCCTCAGGGAATGAAGTCTGATCTCAAAGGATCATAGGGTTGAAAAGAAAGTAGCTCAGAAAGGCTGCTAATTCTTACCTGCATAATAGGCAAGGCCTATTACTCATTTATTCCTCCGACACATACTGAGGACCAACTCTGTGCCCGGTGCACGGTGGGGCTAGAAATACCTGCTTCCTGGTCTCCAGAGTTTATGGCTGGGTGCGAAAGGCAAGCACACAAACACAAACTATATACCAAGCAGAAGTTCAGGATCTGTGAGAGTAATTAATAGGGGATGTAGCCAAATTGAGAAAGGTTATAATTCTAGAAGGAAGAGGAGTTAACAGGTGAAAGAGGGAGAAGTATAGCCTGAGGCAAGGGAGGGAGTGTGGTCCAACAGGGAAGGAGGCACACCAGGGAGGGCCAGGCAGCTCTGTTCTGAATTTTAGCCTTCAGAGTAACGGGTCCTTTGAAGAGTAACAGAGCTCCTGGTGAGCTGTGTGTGCTTTGGGCCACGGGGAGGGGGGCTGGGGAAGGAGGGCCAAGGGGGTGGGGTGGCCCGCGTAGGTTTGAGCGGCAGGAAGATGACCTTGCACCGCTGGGACAGTGGTCTGAGGAGGGTGGGGCTGAAGCCTGTGAGTTCGGGAAAACCATTCTAGATAAGGCAGGATTTCTCAGCTGCAAAGTCCCCAGGCCCTTGTTCATCATCCTATTACAAGAACTCATTTTCTTTCCAACCTAAATCCTTCTACCCCCTCTTCTCTATACCTTTGTAAATACCTGCAGAACACTCAGTACCTGATTTCTTCTGGTAAAGGCAATCCTTTACTATTCCACCTGGTTTCCTCTGAGTTTACAAATTCCCACCTCCCTACCGTTTTGTTTTTTTTTTCAGACCCTGGTTTCAAACCTTGTAATCTTGTTTTTACTTCTTTTCTTTTTCTTCTTCTTTTTTTTTAGATGAACCACATTTTTCTCAACCTATAGAGCCCAATTAAGTGATAGTTTTTGTCAAACATGCCTTGTGTCTGAGTGTTGAAAAAGGAGCCATTCCTATAATAGCCTACTTTGAAAAGCAGTTTTTTTTTTTTAATTTATAAAACAATTCATACTTAATAAAATATTCAAGCATGTCAGGAGCATATAAAGTAAAAGGCAACTTCCTTCCTTACCATCTGTCAATTCCAGTCCAGAAAAGTAACTATTACTAACAGCTTGGTTCATGACATTTATGATTTTTTTATATTTATATATAACTGTGTATATGTTTATGTAGTTTGGTTTTTTTTTTTAAGATTTTATTCATTTATTTGATAGCATGAGTAGGGAGAGGGGCAGAGAGAGAGGGAGAAGCAGACTCCCCGCTAAGCAGGGAGCCTGACTTGGGGCTCCATCCCAAGATCCTGAGATCACAAGCCAAGCCAAAGAGCCAGCCGAAGGCCGATGCTCAATCAACTGAGCCACCCAGGGGCCCCTGGGGTTTTATTTTTATGCAAAAAAATGGACAAATATGTACATACAATTTTAGGCTTCTAGGCACTGTACCTTTATCTTATATATTGTGGACAGTTTTCCATGTTAGAATATATATATGTATATGTATATACATGTAGAATATAGAATATATATATATATACATATATATATATATATATATATATATATATATATATATATATATCAAATACCTCATTTATTCTATTTCTCTACCAATCCTCTTTCCCTTCCCTCCTGGATTACTGCATTGGCATTCTTACTTTTCTCCCTCCTGTTACCCTTGCCTACCTATAGACTCTTCCACACAGCAGCCAGAGTGATTCCTTTAAAACATCAAGCAAAAGGTCAAAGTCTGACACCAGGCTACATACAAGGCCCATGAGGTCCCACCTCTCCTTTCTGGGTGACCCTTCTTCACCATTTCCCTTCCAGCCACACTCCAGGCACACTCCCAGCCTTCTTAGGGTCTTTGCTCTAGTTAGTCCCCCTGCCTGTGCCTGGAAAGTTCTTTCCCCAAAGATTCATGGCTGACCACCCTATTTAAAACAGCAACTGGATTTCCCTTCCACTCTTTTCCCCTCCATAGCACTTCCACTTCTAACACCGTGTTTAATTTATGTTTACTTATTATCTTTATGGTTTATCACCTGTTTCCCACCTCTAGAATCTGGGCTGGCTTTGTGGATGTGGAACCTGTGCTTAGGTTCCATGGGGCCCTGCACTTAGGAGGCCCCCGTCCTTGGTTTAATGTTCCACCGTCACCATCTTAAACTTTTGGTAATTTTTTAACAAGGAAGAGCCACATTTTCAATTTGTGCTGGGTCTCAAAAATTATATAGCTGGCCTTGTCTTGAATATAAACTTCATGAGGACAAGGATATTTGTCCTGAACTCTGATGAAGTCCAACTTCCTGGAACAGGATCCTATTTATAGTAGGTGCGCATAGTAGGTGCTCAGGAAATAGAAGTATTCTGCTTTCTCTTAGTAGTTTCACATTCTGAAGTTGACTTCCATCTATTTTCCTAGTCCCTATGGATTAAAAAACGTGGGGCAGTGAGCAACCTTATATATAAAACTTGGTACCCTTGAGTGGTTTTGGCTTAAATACCTTTGAAAGAATACATTGTGCCTGGTAGTTCTTTTTTACTTCTGATGACATTGAGATTATTGAGACTTTGCATGTTTTCATTGGGAACAGCTGTTTTTTAAAAAGCAAGGTGCTGGGGCGCCTGGGTGGCTTAGTCGTTAAGCGTCTGCCTTCGGCTCGGGTCATGATCCCAGGGTCCTGAGATTGAGCCCCGCATCGGGCTCCCTGCTCCGCAGGAAACCTGCTTCTCCCTCTCCCACTCCCCCTGCTTGTGCTCCGTCTCTCACTGTGTCTCTCTCTGTCAAATAAATAAATAAAATCTTTAAAATAAATAAATAAATAAAAAGCAAGGTGCTTGCAGGCTCCAGACCTCTGTCTCATCAGATGAGAGTTACTACCACACAGCATAGCCACTAAGCCAAATGTGGATGGCCTTGACGACACATTGGTATCACCTGGGCACTTTAGAGATGCTCATGCCTGGGCCCAGCCCCAGATATTTTCACGTAACTAGGCAGGAATGTGGCCTGGCTTTTTTAAAGTTCCCAGGGGTTCCCAACAGGCAGCCGTAACATTCTCCATCTGCTTTAACCCCATAGACTGTGTGGGATGGAATGGGTCCGCCTTGCTCCTCCCTTCTTCATAGTGTCCACAGGTTGTATTCTTTAGTCTGCAGTATAACAGCAGCTCGAAGGAAGGACGGCTAGAGAGTATTTTCCCAAAGTAAACAAAGAAGCTTTTCAAATTTCAGGAAGTTATTAGCCAGACATACAGATAGTGGACATATATGTATTGATTGTGAATTCTATTCAACTTACCTAGAAACTCTGGTATTAGCATAAGAGACTCTAACGCTGACCCAGCCCAGGGGTGCAGGACCCACCATTGATACACCTAGCCCTCACTCAGGACCAGAGGAAAACTCAAAGATGTATGTGAAATAGTCATCTAGAACTAAGTAATATCCTTCTTCGTTGGCTGTGGAATGCAGCAAGACCAGTAAAAATGTCGTCTGTCTCTCCAACCCGACAATTTGACAGTCCTCCCTATAACCACTTCTTCTAGAAGGAATTTTATGAGGCAGATGCCCAACTGATCCTTGGAGATTATATCTTAGTTGACTTTAACTCCTTCCATTATCTCCTGAAACTATAGTTTCATTCAAAGCAGTCTGTTAGCAAGTATGTGCCGAGGACTATTTTTCCAGGCATGGTGCTGGGCACTCAGTGTCAAGCAAATGTCACAAAACCCCAAACTTCCTAAAGTTTAGAGTCTACCAGACAGACATTAAATCATTGTGTTAAATTGTCATAAAAGCTGTGAAGGGGCGCCTGGGTGGCTCAGTTTGTTAAGCGACTGCCTTCGGCTCAGGTCATGATCCCAGGGTCCTGGGATCAAGCCCTGCATTGGGCTCCCGGCTCATCAGGGAGCCTGCTTCTCCCTCTGACCCTCTGCCCTCTCATGCTGTTTCTCACTCTCTCAAATAAATAAATAAATAAATAAATAAAATCTTTTTTAAAAAAAAGCTGTGGAGGTGTATGTGGTGCCCATGAGGGTCTGTAAAGAAGGGAGCTTGATCTGAATTGTGCAAAGAAGGCAAGGGGGTGAAAGGCTCTCCCAGACTGGGCAAAGGGAGTGCAGCATATTCCAGGAGTGGGGCCGAGACCCATGGGACTAACGATCTAGGAAAGCCAGACCTGGCAGGTGTCTGTGAGCCTTAGAGACAGACCCACTGTCTATTCCCAATGGGAAAGAAAAGACCAAAGGAGCAGTTTATGGGGGACCAAGAAACATCTTCCCCATCGCTGAATTATTCCCCACAGTGAAAAGCAGTGAAAACGGCCCACATTCAACGTTTCTACAATCCTAAAACCCACTAGGATAACTACAAATATGGGAAGGGAAAAAAAAATCACATATTGGTCTCCTTTTCACAAAGGAGCAGATATTTTATTTATTCTTCCTTTGAAAGCCAACATTTGGGTTTTAGAAAGCAGGCTCAGGCTGGGAATACTGCTGCCAGTCACTTTCTGTTAATGGGCAGGTGTTATTGGAAACTTGTAACACAGGGAAACATTTCCTGTAGATAGATGAACAAAATTATTGAGCAGTGTCACGAACCCCATGAAATCACTAGTCTGGCTTCTAACGTCTTTTCCCCTCAACCTATTTCGGTTTTATTTTAGCAATCTATTTCATGGGGGATTATTTTTATTTCTTTGGTGTATTTCATCTGGACTGTTTTTGTTTCATTCTTCATTTTTATTAAGCATTTGTTTTCTCTCTCTTTCTGATTTCCACTGAAGTGAATTGAATGAAAAAATCCCAACAGCCCATGCCTAGAGAATGAAAATGTCTTTATTGTCCTTCTTTTTTTTTTTTTTTAAGATTTATTTATTTATTTATTTGAGACAGAGAGAATGAGAGAGACAGAGAGCACATGAGAAGGGGGAGGGTCAGAGGGAGAAGCAGGCTCCCTGCCGAGCAGGGAGCCCGATGCGGGACTCGATCCCGGGACTCCAGGATCATGACCTGAGCCGAAGGCAGTCGCTTAACCAACTGAGCCACCCAGGCGCCCCTTTATTGTCCTTCTTATTAATGAACTTTAATTTGGATTTTGAGGAAGATGGTGTTCCTTCGTGCCCCTCCTCCACAACATCATGGAAGGTTATGCTCAAATGTTGGGAAAATGGTCTGGTCCATTTATAGACGTTAGAGCAGAAATAATTCCATATGCTCTACCATTTTATGCTACTTTTAGGAGGGGCTGGAAGTGGGCATCACTGAGAACATGACTCAGACTTTGAAAAGACTAGAAAAGTGGATGAGACAAAAAACCTTAATTTTTTGTTTTATGATACGAGTAATACATACTACATTAGCTTTGTTTAAAAGATCCAAAGAGTATAAGCTGAAAACTCCTGTTGACCACGCCCGTCTCCAATCCTAGTGTTCCCTAGGGGCTAGCCACCGTTAGGGGCCCTTCTCCCCGACACATCACTGTATGTGTGCAAACACCCCAGCTCCAAATACAGCCACATGGGGTTCAGGCTTCAACTTATGAACTGTGGGGGTACACAGTTCACTCCATAACATACAATAGGGATGTACTATACTTCATTCAATCACTTTATCTGCCATAGGATAAATTCCTTTACATTTTCTTTTAAGTGCATGATTTTGTCCCCTTGGTCTAAAACAGACCAAGATTTCCTTCGCTTCTGGGGCGCGTGGGAAGGCTGGGGAGAGGGCATGGAGATGGGGGAAGGATAGGGAAGGGAGAAACTGATTTCTAAACGGCTGATATCCAATTACTCATTCTCACTAGCCCACGGAGTTTTCAGCTGCTTCTCTCCCCGCTAAGAAAGTGGGAGAATCTGGCATTTGAGGGTGCAAAGTTGGAGGAGGCAGGCAAGGCCAGAAATGTCCTGTGTGGGCTACAAGGCTTCCCTGAAAAGTAGCATTGCCAGTGAGAGGCCTGGGAACCTAAAAATGCTCCAGGCCACAGGCAGACACCCCCAGCTCAGGCTCCGGCCACTACCGGACAGAGCTCTCCCTGGAGTGGGGGTGGGGTTGGGGGGGGTGCTGTTTGGGGGGGGTTGCATCCAGTTACCAAAATGCAACATTCACCCTTTGCACACCATTTAGGAACCCTGTGTGTGCAGGTACACACAAGTCCCCTTACACTATGGGAAAATCTGGAATTCTCTGTCCATTTAGGGCAATTTATTTTTCCCGGTAAATCTACAAGGGCCCTCTGGATGTGTGCCTACTGGAAAGAAATATTTTGACCTCTTTTCTAAGCCACTGGTTCTCACCCAGCAGGGGTTCTGGCCCCCAGGGCACAGCTAGCAATGTCTGGAGACATTCTGGTGGTCACAGCTGGGGGAGGGGGAAGGGGTATTGCTACCGGCATCCAGTGGGTGGAGGCCAGGGATGCCGCTGAACATTCTACAGGGCACAAGACAGAGCCCACAACAAAGAAGCATGTAGCCCAGGGCTTCCTGGCCCGCTCATTTGGAAGAGCATTTCACTCTTGATCTTGGGGTTGGGAGTTCAAGCCCCGTGTGGGGTGGGTGGTTTACTTTTTAAAGAAATTAATTAATTAAATTTAAAAAAAACGCATCAAAAAAAGTATCTAGCCCAAAGCAGCCGTTGTGCCAAGCTTGAAAAAAGCTGCTCTAAGCCAAATGATAAGATTTGCTGGGGTCTTGCCGCTGGGGAAATAATTTCAAAGAATACTGACATCTTGTTTTGCCTAAAATGTAATTCGTAGGTAAGCCTGCACGCCTCCAAAATTGCCGATTTGGATGTTTCTTTGAAATGGTGGATATATTAGTAAACAATTTCCTTTTATTGTTTTCAGATGACTACTGAAGCAGTCTGTTCAGTTTCGGAGGTGTAACACCCAGGATTCTTGGAGAATGGTTCATGACTCCTATAGCCAACCTGAGGTTAGTGACTCAGTCGGATTACTTCTCATTATCAAGTGGCCTTGATTTAAATTTCAGCCCCCCCACTGAAGCTTCGCCTTGAGTTAAATAATAATACATGCTATGAGGACTAATTAGTTAACTTTTGTAAGGTGCTTTAGAGATAAGAAACCCCTGCTTTGAGTGCTAACTACTACAAGTAGGCAAATTAGGCACTTTTTAGCCATTACTGGTCGCTTTCATCCTGCCTGCCTTCTCACTCGCCCCAGCAGTGAGAGGGAGGGAGAGTATGGGAATAAGCAGTGGTGATCCACAGTGGAAAGATGCAAAGCTCATTTGTGATGGCTATTTTCAGATTCTCTTTTAGTGGTAAGAGGAGGAGAAAAACATCCCCAAGGGTAATTAAAATTCCTTAGTAGTGATGGCAGACTTGAAGGTATTACCTCCGAAACACCAATAAGTAAATTAGGGAGATGGTGTGTTTCCTCACTTACATTCATCCATTCTGTGTGTTCCTTTCGCCCCCCTACGCCACCTGCACCTCTCCCCTCCCCGCCCCGCCAGGAGGAAAGCGTGCTTACCAGACTCTGCTACAAATCTCCCAAGTAAACCACAACATGTGTTAGGAGATCTTTGTGTTCTGTGTAGACTCTGTCTTTTAACCCCTTTGGAGTTGGCTTCCTTCTTCCTTTGTAACAACTGTTATTGTCACCTTCATCCTATATTTGCATCACCTTTGTCGTTTGGAAAAAAATGAAGCCAAATGGGCCAGGCACTCTCCTGGGAGCCCCTGAGATAGATATGATTAGCCCCAATTTGCAGATGAAGTAACTGAGGCTCACAGAAGCTGCTCTCTCCACCATGGACACAGAGCTGGGAAGCAACGATGCTAGGATTGATGGTTTCAAAGTCATTGTTGTATTCGTTCTAGAACCTCGAACTTCAAGAAATTTCCCTGCACTCTTTTTTTCATCGACTTTTGTCCTCCTGGGAGTCTAGCAGGGAAGGTGGCATTGTCTTTTCTTCCGATAGAGATAAGAGATAATGAACTTGCCTAGAAATACCAACAAGTCTGTTGGTGAATTCACCTTGCTGATCTCTCACACACTCGCTCCTCAGCCCCCACAGTTTGGTTTTCCCATGGACCCCTTGTGAGCCTGAGCCCACAGAGGCCATCTGTCCTAATAGATGCGTCTACTGCCACTACCCTGCTTTTCATCTCTTCCCTTTCTGGGGACCTGAACACAGCTGGCCACTCCCTCCTTGGTTCTCTACCTTTGCCTTTGGTGTTTCCTGCCTTCCCTCCGACCCTTGCTTCATCCGCCTTTGTTGTCTCCTTGTCCCGATGTACCTTTCAGACACTGAGGGCTCCCTGGAGGACCATCTTGCACATTCTTTTCCACTTTGGTGATTTCATCTATTTCCATGGCTTAGATCAGTGGTTCCTAAACTTTGCTGCATATCAGAATCATCAGGGGGAGCTTTAAAACATCCCAGTACCCAGATTGCACCATAGACTAATTAGATCAGAATCTCTGATCATCAGTGTTTTTGTTTTTGTTTTAAAGCTCCCTAAGTGATTTCAAAATGCAGCCAAGTGCAAGAACGAGGGGTATGAATCATCCTCTTGATGCGATTCTTAGGCACGCACTTCTAGCTGCCACCTTTCCCCTCAAGATGAGATGTCTGTCTCGGCCTATAGGCCCTCTGTCCCATGGACACCTCCAACTCAGCACGTCCAAAGAGTAGGGTCATCAGATTTAGCAAGTAAAAATACAGAAGGCTCCGTTACATTTGTATTTCAGATAAACAATGAATCACTTTTTAGTAGAAACAGGTTCTAAGTATTCCATGGGACATTTAGGGACATCCTCCTAAATTATTTGTTGTTTATCTGAAATTCACACGTAACTGGGTCTCCTGCATTTTATCTGGCAATTCTATGGGAGAAGAAATGACCTGTCTTTGAACTGCCTCTCTGGCTACGGCCCCAGAGCCTTCTTTGACCAGTTCTTTCTCTTTCAACCTCACACCCAGTCGCAGCTCTTTTGACTCTGGCTCTGCAGTCCTGAAATGCTTCTCAGATCTTTCCTTCTCACTTCTCCGTCAATGCTTCTGCCCTCATCCTAGCTTGCCTTTGGGATTGTGTTCGCTCTCTACCCTGATCCCTTTCCTCTTTCCTCTGATCCTCTCCTTTCCATGATTTCCAAAATGACCTCATAAAACACAGATCTGCTCTTGTCACTCTGCCCTGCGGGAGCATCCAATGGCCACTCATTGCCAAAGGCAGGGTGGGGTGCGCCCCTCAGTACCAGACCCCCACCTCACTTTCCAGCAGCTGCGCCCCCGGGCACCCAGTCCAAGGGACACCATGTCCTGGCGTTTGCTGATGCTGCTTGACCTACGGTATCTTCCCCTTCCTAACAACCAGCACAAACAGAACGGAAGCATCTTAGAGCCATCCTCGTCACTTTCTAACCCATTCATAATTGCGGTAGGCTTTCTTACAACTCTTGCCACCTGCTGACCACTTCTCTCCATCCTCTCCACGAATGCTCGTTCAACATGCCAGCATCTTGAGCCTGGACTAATTGAATAGATTTCCGATTAGTCTCGCTGCTTCCAACACTTGCTCCCCTTCTAGTGTTTGCCTTTATTAGAAGTAGGTCAGACCTTGCGCCTTATCTGCCTGGTGGCCCCTCCCTACTTCATCACACCCAGTCCTCTCTCTGGTTACCCCAGGCAACTGCAGTACAGAGCGGCCTGACTTTCCATGGCCGGAACCTGACCTTAGGTGCCTGTGAGCTTTCTTTGGCCAGCGGAGCTGGTTCTTACTGAGAGCAACAGGCTAGCAACACCAGGGAATTAAAGGTCCCAAACCTAGTGACCTTCAACCCATGCTTCTCAAGCCTTTGGTGTATGACCTACACTGTTTCTTAGTGGTCCCAGCAAGATTAAGTGTCCGTGGCTTATATTGGTCATTTGCTTAAGCCACAATTCATTGGTTCTTTCTGATCTCAGTCTCATTTTCCCACTCATCTATTGGCTCTGCCTGGGATCACCACCCAAATAAGTTATTCACCCTGGAATCCTTGACTCAGAGTCTGCTGCTGGGGATTGCCGACCTAAGACAGTAGTGAACTCTTAGTAATCTTTTCTCAGTGTGTTAGGTCATTAACAGCCATTAGTGAGTGATGAGTAGGAGAACATAAAAATTGAAGGACTGCACAGAATTGAGTTTGAATGAATGCCTTTTTATGATACCTCCAGATCAACCTATTTCCTCTTTCTCACTGAAACTCATTGAAAGCTGGGGAGAATTCCTTTTTTCTTTTTCTTTTTTTAAAAGTAATCTCTATGCCCAATGTGGGGCTCGAACTCACCACCCCGAGATCAAGAGTTACGTGCTCCACTGACTGAGCCAGCCAGGCACCCCTGGGAAGAATTTCTATCATAAGCATTTTGGGGGTAACTCCCTGCCTGTGTAACTCCCTGCAACCTCTTAAGTCCCCTTTTAGCCACAGAATTTGTGCCCCAGGGCCCCATGTTTATAGTTTCTAACCCTGGTCACAGATGATTGGACCAAGGTGGCCCTCTGACTCAAGTCGGACCAATAAAATCCACTCTGTCAGGAATGTGGACTTAAGACAGAGACATTCTAGTTCAGTCTGATTTAAGAAAAATAAAACATAGCAATAACGGGACAGCAATTTTCCATCCCATATTTCCTCACCACATGAGCTAGGTAACAGAAAATGCAAGTCTGAAGAGAGAGACTCACAAGTAGACAGAGATGAAAGAGAGCAAAGACTAATCTTGGTTCCTGGCTCTTCTCCAGCCTCCTCCTGAAGCCCAAGATGCATCTCTGTCCCTGGGTTCTAAGAGGCACCCTGCATCTGTATAATGCTGTGTTGTTTTTAACGCCTTACACAGCTCAAGTTGGTTTCTGGTATTTGCAACCAAAGGGTTAGAATGAAAATAGTTTCCATGGAGCTTGCTACAAAAGAAGTTAAACGTCTTTGATTTACTTTCCAGGTGGAAGATTTTTTTGTCCAGATCACTCAGGTGGCCAAATACAAAGCATCCTATGCCCACAGGAGGACTGTCTGGATGACAGTGAGGAGCACAGTGCTTTGCGTTTTTATTTCCTGATGATAGCCTTTTTGTTTTTTGAAATTTTCCTCCTTTATTTGCCTACCCAAATAGAGTATTTTGAAGGCATTTTATTTCTTAAGACTTCGTGTCTCTGGTAAGACCTAAATTTGGGAAAAAAGTGTATTCTATAGTGATCACCCTTGAAATTAGAAATTACTTTTCGCAAGCATGGTTTCACAAAGGATGGAAGCAATGCCATCTTTCAGCTATCCCAGAAATTTGATACACTGGGGGATGCCTGGCTGGCTCAGTTGGTGGAGTCTGTGACTCTTGATCTTAGGGTTGTTAGTTCAAGCTCCAGTTTGGGTGTCGAGATTACTTAAAAAATTTTTAAAAATCTTTTAAAAAAATTAAAAAATGAAAAATTGATATATCAGAACACAGGCTTTCAACGAATCTGATCAATCAGTTGATTTTTCCTACTCTTCCCCTGCTTACGCGATACCATGAGGTGCTCCAGTCCTGAGAAAGTGTGTTGCTAGTAACATGGTATTGGAGTGGCCACAGTGGTTGACAGGCTTCACTGGTCTCTCTGTATTCATCCTTTCTGCTCTGAAACTTATAGTTCCATTTCAATGTGATTCTGGGCCAGCTCGGTGGCTTGCCTCAGCCCAAAGAATGTAGTGGACAAGATGGCCCAACAATTGAGAGCCTCAGTTTCAAGAGACTTTGCATGTATTATTTGTTTTCTTGCATAATTTGTCTTGCTTACTTTCGAACTCCAGCCACGCCAAGAGAACCAGCCCTGGCTAGTGTTCTGAAGGATGAGAGATGACATGGCGCAGAACCAAGTCATCCTCATGGAGGCTATGGGAGACCAGCCAGCCCCAGCGAACCTACCAGCTGACTACAGACACATGAGCATCCCTGGCAAGATCAGCAAACCAGGCCCAGTTAGCAGAACCATCCAGGTGATCCATGGACTTTGGAGAAATGATACACTGTTGTTGCTGTTGTTGGAAGCTACTAAGTTTTGGGGGAGATTTGTTATATAGTCTCATTGTAGCAATAGATAGAGCTGGTATGGTACCAAATATTTCTTCTACTGGAGTTACAAATGCTTGAGTCTCTAACATAAAACTTGAAAGGAAAAGATATTACAGTTCCAACTGTGTGTTACTATAAATTTTCAACAGATTTGGAGGCTATATTCTAAATGAATGCCTTAATATGGGCTAGCATGTATACATGAAAGTCACTCTACAGATGACTTGGTGTCATCTGAAAAAGATGAATCCTGCAGAGCCAAACTTGACAGACTACAGCCTATGGGTCCAAATCCCAGCCGTGGCCAGTTGTTGTAAATAAAATGGGGGGAACATATCACACTCATTTGCTTGCACGTTATCTATGGTTGCTTTTGTGCCACGGTGGTGGGGTTGTATCACTTTGACAGAGACTGTAGGGCCTGCAAAGTCTAAAATATATACCATGTGGCCCTTTATAGAAGAAGGCCAACCCCTGCTCCAGAGAATCTAAAACTAAGGTTCCTTGTGCTAATAATGGGAAGAGATGTGTCGTATGGACTAAGACTGCAAGGGCAGAGAAAAAAAATAAATTCAAATAAGAGGCAAAACCCTGAAGTTGCTGAGGTATATGCTCCAAAGAGCAGCCACGCACTTGGGTGGAGGTGCTTTGCACAGGGACACCTGCATGCAGCCTGCTCCACAGAGGGAGGCAGCAGGAGTGCATTTAATTAATGACCAATAGCAATTTCTCAACAACGGGGAGCACAGCTTGTTCTGAATATAAGCATCATCCTTAAACTCCTTGAAAACCCCTCTTCTCTGTAGTCAACATCTCAGAGTCTGTGATCCTTCTCTCTGGGGTGCAGCTTTTTTTGGAATATAAGAAACGATAGAGAAAAATGTCGTCAAGAGATTGATTCCAATTAACTCTGCTACTGATTTACTGTCTCACAAATAAATAGAGGGACAGTTATTACGAGGGTTAACCCAGCTTCTCACAGGTGATGGATCCCAGATACTCAAGTAATTCCTTCTCTTGACTATCCCATTTTATCATGAAAATGCTGGGAACAAAAAGGGATGGGTAAATGACATGGGTAAAATTTTCCTTCCAAATTGGTCTTCATTGAAATGTATGAGGGAAGAGCATCATCTAAAGGAACAGTTCATAAGCCTTTGTAAAGTAAATAACTCTACTACCCAGTGTGTCTGCTTCCCCCCCTCTTCTGGCCCCATGGGCAAACAGAGCAAGAACTCCTGCTATGTGTCAAGCATTGTGCAACCTCCCCTACCCCCGACGCGAATGCTGAAGAAGCATGTCAAGGTCAACATATCCAAGTTGGACTATTGATTCCTCCACCCAGATCTGTTCTGCCCAGTCCTCCCCAGTGCAGTGTAATGGTGGTAGCCCCACTAAGTGCACCCCTCACTAAGCACTTGGTTTCTGTTCCCCTTATTTCTTCCATCCAATACATCCTTGAATTCTGGTGTTCTTCCATCGAAATATAACCCATATCTGGCAACCTCTGCACATCCCTATTGCCATCGCCATCACCACAGTCTCCGGCACCAGCATCTCCCCTAGTTGCCTGAGCATCCAAGAGTAGTTCCATTGCTTCCATTCTACCCTCTAGGATCAGTCCTCCTCACAGCAGCCAGAGTGATCTTTTCAAGATTTTTTTTTTTTTAAGATTTTATTTATTTATTTATCAGAGACAGAGCACAAGCAGGGGGAGCTGCAGAGGCAGAGGGGGAAGCAGGCTCCCTTGGAGCCTGACATGGGACTCGATCCCAGGACCCCGGGATCATGACCTGAGCCAAAGGCAGCCGCTTAATGACTGAGCCACCTCGGCGCCCCTCTTTTCAAGATTTCAGTCAGGTCAGATCCTTACCCTGATCAAACCAATGGCTACTCTTACTCCTCAAATTCCAAACCTTGTAGAGCCCCCCATCATCGCTCCGACTTCACCTTCAACCTTCAGCCTTCTAGTCATCTGGACTTCTTCCTGTTCTTCCACACCACCTGCTTACTGCGCCTCCTCAGTGCCTTTACACTTGCTCTTCCTTTGATCTGGAGGACTCTGCCCCTGAACAAGTTCATCGCTCGATCCCTTACTCTGCTCCGGTAGTTCTCACCTGGGGGCAGTTTTGTCCCACAGAGGACATTTGGCAGATGTCCAGAGCCATATTTGATTGTCACAATGGAGGAGGTTGCTACTGGCATCTAATGGGTAGAAGCCAGGGATGCTGCTCAACATCCTACATACACAGGACAGCCCTATGACATGTGGTCATCTGGCCCTCAGTATCAGCAGGGCTAAGGATGAGAAACCCTGCCTCACTCAATTCTTTGCTCAACTGTTTCCACCTTAGAGAAAACTTTTTTCTCCTTTTTTTTTTAGAGAGAGAGATTGAGAGAGCGTGAGTGCAAGGGGCTGGAGGGGCAGAGGGAGAGAGAGGGAAAGAATCTTAAGCAGGCTCTAACCTCAGTGCAGATCCCGACTCAGGGCTCGATCCCACAACCCTAAGATCATGACCTGAGCTGAAATCAAGAGTCAGCTACTTAACCAACTGAGCCACCCAGGCATCCCCAGAGAAAACCTTTTTGATGATCTCTTTCCAAAATAACTTTTTCCTTCTTCCGCCATCATTCCTTATCCAGCTTAACACTACGTAGAATTAAAGAGTATATATTTATGTTTTTTGTCCCTCATCCCCACTTGTATGTAAGCTCCCTGAGGGTGGGAGCTTTGTCTGGTTCACCACTGGTTCTTCATTGTCTAGGATAATGCCTGGCACACAGTAGGTCTTCAATAAATGTTGATAGATCTCTGAGGTTTGGAGAGGTTAGTTAACTTGTCCAATGTCACACATGGTAAGTAAGGAGCAAGTATGCCCATGTGTCTATCAGCCCCTTTAAGCCATGGTACAGATGAATACAATCCAAGGACAGCATTGTGTTTTTTATGCAACTGGAGCTTTAAGACAAATTTCTCAGCTTTCCCTTTCCAGTTTCCACACTCTCTGCATGCTCTATTGTAATCCCCTCCTATATAGAAATTCTAGATCCATTAAAACCCAGATCCTCTGACCCCTTGACAAATGCTTATTTCTTGTACCTTTCTGACTTTGCTTCCTAATCTGAAAATGGCTAATACAAGTTAGGTGGAAGTGCGAGGCAGTCGGGAGCCAGATTACACATGACCTGTCAGTCTATCAACAAACCCCATTGTCAATATTGGATTAATTGCTTGCTTAACCTCCAGTGCTCTGTAGCTTTTCCCTCCCAGACAAAATTACCAGTCTCCTTTGGCACCAACTTGGCAATAACAGAGGAAGACTTGAAATGATTATCCTAATTTAAAGACGGCATGAATTCCTGGCTCTTTTTTATGAACATAAAATGGTGTCCTTTGTTTTTGCAAAAGCAATGAGGTTAAAAAAAAAAAGTCATTTGTTTTCCCTTCTGGACTTTTCTGTACCTTAAAATAACTTCAAATTTTATTTTTCAAAGACTTGGCATTTCTGTATTTTTGCATTGGACATTTTCACTTGGCCTTCGCCCATTTCTCTGGATTCCACCTCAGCTCCCGAGTCCACATGTGGGCACACGTGTGCGCACATGCATGCTTCTGCATGCACGTGTGCCCACGGCCACGCATGCACTGACTACTCATTTCTGATGCTAGTTAATAGCCATTGCTACCATGGAAAGGAGCTTGCCCCGAGAATGCCGGTTGTGAAAGGGAGCCCCGAGCTGGATGGACACTACCAAGGTGGTGAAATGGAGAACGCTACTTCCTTTTTGGAAGGAGGATCCCAGACTTTTGGCCGTGGGCTTGTTTTCTGCCCTTATCAGGAGCCGTGTGCTTCTCATGGCACTGAAGCCTGGTCCTTAATGAATTAATTTCTTGACAACCCTCTTAGCGTGCATCTGAGCACTTCTGTCTCTCTTTTGGGATTTCCTGTCAACATTGACCTCCCAGGGCTCTGGCTGGGGAAGTAGCCTGCAGACTAGCCTGATTCCAGCCTCGCTTAGTCTGAATTACCTCTTTCTTAGGAGACAAGCCGCATTTCTTCCCCTCCATAATCCTTCTGAGGTCTTCAACTTGAGAGAAGCCCTGAAGTTCTTTGAATTACATTTGAACAGCTGTTGTGTTGGCTGCAAAATTTAAATTAGCCAAGCCCAGGAGAAAGTGACTAAGGCAATTAATGTTTCAAGGAGGTAGTATATATTGAACATGAGGCAGGATGTCATGGAGTGGAAAGAATTCAAACTTCGGAGGAAGGCATTGGTTCAAATTTTATTCCACTGTGTATGAGCTACGGGACCCAGGCTAAATCACGGAACCTCTCTGGGCTTTAATGTCCCCCACAGAACAGGATTTATAATACCTGCCAGTCTAGAGTTTGGGAAAAGATGAAGAATAAAGTATGTGTAATGCCTAATAAAGCTACTGACACCTAGTAGGGGCTTTGTATTTTTACTTAAAATCTCAATTACAGGATATTTATTTTCTGCGAAAACCCCAGTGCCCGTTGGCATGTAGAGACAATCCATGATTGGGTTCTATTAGGTTTCTTCCAATACATATCTTGTGACCTTGGGTCCTAAGTGTTTCCTCCTTGGGCTCTGAAATGCCACTCTTTGAAGAATCTAAGGTGCCTTTTTAGTGTGTGCACTAATTTAGATCCCCTCGGTCTTGTGGCCTTGTGTGTGCTCAATTATTTGAATAGTAGACCAAGACTCTAGCCTGACTCTTTGAGTACTTTGGTCCTGCTTATGACTGAGCTCCCCCCGGCCAGCCCGTTCTGCTGGAAACCCAAAGCAGAGCAATTACAATGGACTCTGAAAAACAACAGTCCCCACCTTTGGGTTGAGTTTTTAAAGCCTTGCCAAGTAATATGACAATAAAATGTCTCATTTATAATTCCCCATAGCCTTGAGAGGTGTATATGATAATTTTGAGCCCATTTTATACAAGAGGAAACTGAGGCTTAGAAGTAGTTTGCGCGGGGGTGGCTGGGTAGAGGATTAAAGCCAGATTTCCCATCCCCAAGGGCTGCCCCACTACGATATGCAGTATGCGGGGTGCTCTGTTGTCCCGAGCCTCAGAACCATCTGACATGCCACTGACCGTGGGCCTCATTAAAGCGCTGCCTGCACAGCTTATATTGGATAATGTCACCAGGCCACATCCCTTCAGATCTGTGTCTTTTTTTCTGGCTCTCACCCAATTATAGTTAGTAATGGCTTTTCAACAGAGGGCCTTAATGCCTTTTGGCAGAGTATGGATGGATAATAATGGTGACAATGGTGAGAATAATAGCACCTGGTATTTATTCAGGGCTTGCAAAGGCACTGGGGTAAGTGCTTACCAGAGGTGACCCAATTGAACCCTCATCTCATGAGCTTTATAACTGCCCTGTGCAGAACTTGGTGAGTCTAACCCCATGTGACAAATGGAGAAACTGACGTAGACAGGCAGGGGACTTGTCCAGCGTCACACAGCAGGTGTGTGGAAGAGCCAGAGGGGAACTTGGCTCTTTCTGATTCCAGAGCCCGTATGATTGCCAATTTTAGGCTGCCCTTTCAATAACAGCCTAGACTTTCAATGGACAAATCCATGCAGCAAAGTTTTCTGTGTGCGCTAGGTGCCCAGTACTCTATTACGTGTTGGGCAGATGTCATCTCTGCCTGGAGAAGCTATGAATCTGTGGGGAAAACAGACTCAGGTTCAGTCCACCTCTGCAAATGAGGTATTATAGTAGATGGATCACAAAGCATGCAAGAATGCAGAGAAGGGAACAAGTAACTTTCTGAGAGCATCAGGGACTGTTCTAGAAACATTTGAGGAGGAGAAATTTATTTGGAGGAGAAGCAAAGTGTGTTCCAAGGAAGAAGAATAGTAGTTACAAAGGCATGGCGAAAGCATAGCATATCTTTTTTTTTTCTTTTTGAGACAGGGAGAGAGCGAAAAGCATAGCATATCTTTTTAAATATCAATTTTTTTCTTTTGGTGTGGCCCAAACACAAAGAACAGGGAAGAGAGAGGAAAAGAAAATAAAATGGAGAAAAAGAATCTGAAGGGAGACAGATTATATACCAATCTAGAAGGTTGGACTGACCACTTAAAGACAGAGAAGCACACAGTGTTTTGAGCAGGGAAGTGCCAGGATGAGACCCAGGTTTGGGAGATCATTCTGCTGACTGGAAGGCAGCAAAGGGGAGCAATGACAGAGAGCCCAGTGAGCAGGTGATTATCAAAGTCCAGCAATGATGCGGGCCAGATCTAAGACTGTGGGAACGAGCATGTAAACAGAGAAAGAGGGTTCAGCCACATGGGATAGAGTTTGTTGATACGGAAGTCAGGTGGGAGAGATGAAGAAGCTGAGGTGATACATGCACTCTGGTTTGGGGAGAGATGGCAGATGGTTTTACTCTTCATCAAGCTAGCAAAAACAACAGAAGAAGCAGGCTCAAAAGGAAATAGCACATTTGGTTTTGGTTTTACGATATCTAGATAGGGGTATCCAGGAGGCATCTGAGAGTAAGACTTTGTTTTTAAGTAAGCTCTATGCCCAACATGGGGCTTGAACTCATAACCCCCAGATCAAGAGTCATATGCTCTACCCACTGAGCCAGCCAGATACCCCTGTGAGTAAGAATTTGAAGTTCAAGAGAGAAATCTTATTAGTAGATACAAACTAGGATGGCTGCACAGTTCACTTCAAATTTCCCAATGGCCCTGTTGGTTACCTGCTCCTGGTCCTAGCTAATCATTCTAAGGCAGTAATTCTCAGGCAGAGATGATTTTGCTCTACAGGGGACATTGGGCAATGTCCAGAGCAGGAACTACTGGCATTTAGTGGGTAGAGTCTGAGATGCTGTTAAACATCCTACAATGCACAGGACAGGTCTCTGTAGCAAAGAATTATCCAGACCAAATACCAATATTGCCAAAGTTGAGGAATGCTTGTTTAAGGGTGATTTCTTACCCAAGTAAGGCCAATGAGATTTTTTTCTCTGAGGCATTTGAAGACTCAAATGGTGGTACTTATTTTTTTTTTTTAAAGATTTTATTTATTTATTTGACAGAGAGAGATCACAAGTAGGCAGAGGGGCAGGCAGAGGGAGAGGGAGAAGCAGGCTCCCTGCTGAGCAGGGAGCCCGATGCAGGGCTCGATCCCAGGACCCAGGGATCATGAGCTGAGCCGAAGGCAGACGCTTAACTGACTGAGCCACCCAGGCGCCCTCAAATGGTGGTACTTAGAGATGGAAAGCAACTGGACCCAAGGATATTTTGGCAATATTCCAGAAAGAAGGTGAGTAAGCACCTGGTAATGCTATCTCTAAACATGTTGTTTTGTTTTTCCTTTGCTTTTGTGTTTTACCCCAAGATCCTTCCAAAAAATTTATGTTCAAGCTAAGCTTTTGTTAGTCCTAGTTTATTTATAATTGAAGAACTTGTATTCATCGGTACTCTCGCTTGCTGATGGCAGAAATCCAATCCCAGATAGTACAAGTTAAACAAAAAAAACCTTAACGACTTATGATCCTGGGAAATCTGGATATTTGCTGCGTTCAGGAATATGTGGATCCAGGATTTCAAGTATGTCATCAGACATCTATCCCCTCTCTCCTTACCTGGGTTCTGCTTGCATTCAGTGTTGCTTTCAGAGATTCGTGTTCTGTGACCAGAAGAGAGAGAGAACGAACTGGACAAGCATAGTCTATAGTTTCTACTCTCCTCTATAGCAACTGATATATTGTTAGCGAGCATAACTATCGCATTGTTTTTATATGCATGAATATTAATTGTTGGAAGAGCTAAAACAACCCTAGGGACCTGCTATTGCCAGATTATTTCCACTTCAGCAACCCAAGATGGCACACACTGCCATCGGTGCCCAGAGCCCAAATCGAGTGATTCTCAACCAGTGACTCACTCCTGTGCAGCCACGTTGGAATCTCACTTGGTGGGGGAGGGCCAGAGAAGTCATACTGGATTCTCACTGTGTAGCTTGAGAAATTCACCCAGGAGACTTTCATGTAGTCTCCATCCATGTTGTAAGAACAGCCCAAGTCTCTCATTTTGACTCAGAGGCGTTGAGTTACTTTTTTACAGCTAGTTGCTAGGGTTTGAAGTCATGGCTTTTGAATCAAAATCTGGAGTTCTATGGAAAAAACTCTTGACTAAGTAGCAAAATTCGTATCTTCTTCTTTTTAAGTACCACGAGACCATGAAATCTAGTTCTAGTCAATGGGATGTAGATGGAAGCTATGCTGTCACTTTAGCCCTGGCCCATAGCCTCTGCACACATTCTTCTTTTCCCTGTCACCTGGATCAATTGAAGACAATTCCCAGGCATCCATGGAAATCATGTACTAAAGATGGTAGAGCCTCTTTGTAGAGGGTCCCCAAATGACTGAATGAGAAGGACCTTCTGCCACTCTGTTTCCCTACCCAGAACTGTCATGCAACCAGGAATTAAGCCTCTATTGTGTTGTGCTACCATACATTTTAGGTCATTTGTTACAGCATTAGCTTACCCCCAACCAGAAGTTATTTGTTAGTTTGTTTCCCTCTACCATGCTCATTCTATCAGATGGGCTTTTTAGTAGGGTTACAAATAGTACTTCCTTCTCTCTGCACAGCAGAGGAATTCTGACTCCACCGTAGTCATATTTTGAAACAGGTATCACGCTGTTCATCTCCCTGTTGAATTTCCTGTGTGGGTTTGACTTGTCCTGACTACAAAGACAACTAAGGAGAAATGACATCATTTCTTCAAGATCTTCAGCAAGCGTCGCTGAAACTTAAATTAGAAGTAGGGAACCATGCATCATTTTTGAAGGAAGCTTTAACCTTTGTCACAATAGCTTTTTTTTTTTTTCCTTGGATTTTCCATGGCTCTTGGTTTTGTTTCCAAGGCCTCTTCCCTTCAGGTTTGTTAGCACGCTGTTTCTATTTTCAGAGGACTCTCTGTTTCCCTCCTCCCTCAGTTGCTCAAAGAAAGACCCTAAATGAGTCTTTCATGATGAAAGGGGAGGAAGTCTTGCTTCTGTAATCCTCCGCTGAAGAGAGTCTGCCACTCAGGTAAGAGTCTTGGGAGGGTTTGACAGTGGGAATGAGGGATAGCATTACAACAGCGACACAAACAGCACCCCCCCCCCCCCCGCAGTTACACCCCTCTCCCCCCAATAACAACAGCAACAACAGGGCCAGCACAGGCCTAGTTCCGTTACCGCTGCCGAAGCATTTTCTGTGTGCCAGAATGTGTGTTTTACGGACACTGTTTTGTGGGATCATCACGACTTTCTTTGGGGCAAGTAGTAACCCCCCATTTTACAGCTGAGAAAACCCAAGATCAGAATGGTGAAGTAGCTTATCCTGTTTCGCAGCGGTACCGAACCCTGGCTCGAAAGCTTCAGCTCAGAAACAGTCTGAACGATTTCCCTCGCCACGCATGTGCTGGGAAGGCAAAATGGGGGGTTGCGTTTCCTGAGGTTAGGAATTTATATTTGGGGCTCCTGGGTGGCTCAGCCGGTAAAGCGTCGGCCTTCGGCTCAGGTCATGATCCTGGAGTCTTGGGATCCAGTCCCACATCTGGGCTCCCTGCTCAGCGGGGGGTCTGCTTCTCCCTCTCATGCTCTCTGTCTCATTCTCTTTCTTTCAAATAAATAAATAAATAAATAAATAAATAAATAAATAAATAATCTTTTTTAAAAAAAGGAATTTATATTTGAAGAATACACAGAGGGAGGAGGGGAAATGTTTAGGGAGAAGGAAAACAGGGTATTTTGAGTTGGCAAAGCGGGAGGTACTTATTGATGGAGAGGGGTGCCGTGTTGTGCTGCGCAACTGTCCATGCAAAAGATACGGTGTTTTGACATTGACTGAAGCACTGGCCCCGAGACATGCCAGAGCACTTGAACTTGAGTTTCTCTAGTCTGTGTATCTCCTATGACCAGTTAGTACTTTTTGACTCTAGTCTCTGTGATACGTAGATTGTATCTGTATACTCTCCAAGCAACGTGTTTATTTTGTACTTTTTTCCTGTTGTTTTATTTCTACATTTTCCCCCTCTTTTTTATTTTATTTTTATTTTTTTTAAAGATTTTATTTATTTATTCATGACAGAGAGAGAGAGAGAGAGAGAGAGAGGCAGAGGGAGAAGCAGGCTCCCGAGGAGCAGGGAGCCCCATGTGGGACTCGATCCCAGGACCCTGAGATCATGACCTGAGCCGAAGGCAGACGCTTAACCATCTGAGCCACCCAGGTGCCCTCCCCCTCTTTTTTTTTAAAAAAAATTTATTTATTTGAGAGAGACTGCGCATGTGAGAGAGGGTGTGTGTGTGCGTGCGTACGGGAGCGCACGCGCAAGAGCGCGGGGAGGGGCAGCAGGAGAGGGAGAGAAGCAGACTCCTTGCTGAACCAGGAGCCTGCAGAGGGGAGGGACTGCTCCATCCCACCATATGAGATCATGACCTGAGCGGAAACCAAGAGTCAGACAGACAATCAATCGTCAGAGCCACCCAGGAGCGCCTTCGAGAACGACTTTCTAATCCCAGTTCTGCCTCTACTAGACGGGTAAACTTGGGCAAGTGACTTGCTCTCTCTGGGCCTCAGATTTTCTCGTCTATAGAGAAAGGAGCTTGGGTAAATGATCCTGGAGGCCTCTTCCTGCTCAGAGAGTCCATGATTCTTTGACTCAAAGTCCTGTGATAGAATCACAGAAGCAGGACGATGTTCCCCACCAGCGTCTTAACCAGAAGGGTGAATTATGCTTGCTACCTTCTACTGAATGCTTTGTCTGCGCCAAAGTCTAAGTTGTGGGCCTGTGGTATTTTATTTCATCTTCTCCACAGTACTAGGGAAACAGGCACTGCTTTTATTTCTGTTTTGTAGAAGAGGAAACAGTGTGAAGTTGACTAATTTGTCCACACTGCCTGGCTAGTAACTGATAGAGCTCATGCCAACCTGACTCATAAGCACTATATTCTGCTGCCTCCCACTTTTGCAGTGTTGGCCCAGAACATCTGTGCCGTGGAATCACATGTGGATGCCTACCTGGGAATACAGTGGAACCCTTTGATCTGTAGTGTGCAATAGGACATAAGAACACCATCCAGATCCATACTACCAGCTGTGACCCAGGGTGGGAATCCATAACTCGAGCACACTTTCCCCAACATCCCCATCGTTGTCTTTCTCATCACGTTATCAGTCGCTTTTTGATGACTTACTATGTGCCCGGCACTATTCTCATTGGTCAGCTTGTTCCATCTGAACAGCAAGCCCATGAGATAGGTCCAATTATTATCCCCATTTGCATATGAGAAAACGGAAGCACAGAATGTGTTGGGTGACTTGGCTGGGTTTCACAGCCATGTCTGGCCCGGTACGTGGCAGAGCAAGGAGTCTGGCTTCAGAAACCATGCTTTTCCCCTGCCACTGCTCTACCTTTGCAGAGTCTCCAATACGTGGCCCCTTCGGCATTTGCATTGGCCTGGCGGCCTGTTAAGTTAGCGCTCAGGCTGCATTTCACTGTGCTACCTAGAAATCCCAAGAGCAATGAGAGCCATATGAGTCAAGGTTATCTGGGTGCGAACATGTGGTTTAAAAGGGAGCGATCCCAGGTTGTCTTTGTTTCCTGGTACATTTGACTAATTGCAAATGCTTTTTGCCTGAAAAAAGTGGGTAAAGTCCAAAAGTCCACACTTTTTAATGTTAGTATTCTTTTTTACCCTTTCAGGGACATGGCATTTGTCTGGGTCCTTATTATTGTCTGAAAGCTGTGTTGCCCCCCCCTGGTGTTCTCAGAGTATCTTTCCTTTGTCTGCTCCCAATTAGGGCCTGAGCTGGGGCAAAGCCACGTTACCCTATACACTAAGCAAGTCCCATTGGTAAGTGTGTTTCCAGCTGCAGGACCTGAGAGCATTCTTGAAGTGAAGACACACAGGCCAAGACTGCCCATTCCTTAGGCACCTGTGATGACCCTTCATCGACTCTGTCATCATTCATTCATTCCCATTCATACATTCATTCAAGAATTGCACGCTAATTCACAATCAGATTCTTTATGAGGCACTGTGGTGAACACAAAAGGTGATTAAGACTTATGCAGAATTCTCAAAGACCCACTGGACAGCTTCCTCAGATATGGAACTGAGGCATAGATGAGGGAAGAACCGATTAATCATGAATAAGATTAGGACACAGTTGTATTATTCATGAAACAAACATTAAGTGGTGAAAAGTCACCATGTTAAGCATTTGGTCTTCAGACAACAATAGGAACATTTTGGCTGTGAAGTAACAAAGCTATTCTTCAGACTAGAAAAAGAAGAGGAATAAACATGGTATGTTTTCAAAACATACAACTTTTAATTGTAAATTAAAAGACATCTTGAGTATTTTTTTTTTTTTTTGAAGTTTGCTTAATTTTTTCCCTATAGTTATTTAGCAAGGTTAAAAAATAGGTCAGGTTGTACTGGTATTTCATTCGAACTCAACCTCTGATCTTAGCCTTGAGGGATCTCAAGGCTCATTGTCTATCAGGGATAGGTACAGTTCCTTAGAGGGATCTGAAAGGAATTTGTAATTAAGCAAGAAGAGGGAGAGAGACTGAGGTTGTTCCTTAAGGTGACATTACAAGTGTTGGACTGCAGACTTCCCTCAGCAGTGACAGATATGTTTGTCCTCTGGAGAGGAGACAGCTGAAGGCAGGCAGGGGGACCTCTAGGGAGCTTTGCCCACCCTGACACCTGCAGGTGGCTTGCTGGATTATTTCAAGAGCCTAAGAGATAGCAATGATGAAGCAGTTCATGGGTTTCATGACCCACTGAGATAAAAACTGATGACACATTCACATTCACATGCCTCTTCTCCCTGAGTTTCTAAGAATCTCAAACTGTAAATAGTAAGTGTGCACCAGGTTTCTCTTACTTGTTTACCACACTCTATGGATGTCATCTACCACTGATGTTGTCATGTTCTGTCCACTTACCTTCTTAACTGGTCTCCTTCCTTTCTTCCTATCCACTTACCCTCTTCCAATCCCAGCCACAAAGAGACTTTTATCCCACTCCTATCTTTATTTCTGATAGTTGTGTCCTATATCCTTTATCTTCATAGACTGGCAAAATAGAATTCTGAGTTAAGGAGGCAATTTTTATGTGGTAGAGGTGATACTGTAGCTCACTTATCTACAGGCCATTTACCTGGCAAATTCATTGCTTTGAAATAACAATGAACAGACAAGATGAAGGAAAAAAAGATCTTTAGGGGTCAGGAAGCCCAGACACTCGATCTCCTAGGAGAATTCTTCAGAACTTGATTGACATTTAGTTTGCTCTTGTTGTGTATAGTTTTAACATGCCGATGCAGTTGGCTTCTCAAATCAGTAGATTAATTATAGTAGTTACTTTTGGGTGGTCAGAGTGGATCTTCTAGAATAATGCTGGCCAACAGAACTTTCTTCAATGATGGGAATGTTCTGTATCTGTGCTATTCAATATGGCAGCTGCCAGCCACATGTGACTATTGAACCTTGAAACATGGCTAATGTGACTGAGGAACTAAATTTTTCATTTAATTTTCATTAGTGCACATTTGAATGTAAAAAGCCACATGTGGCTGAGAAGCTACTGTATTAGCAGTGCAGCTCTGAACAGACTAATTGACTACAGTGAAATAAACCAAAGCATTATAGTGTAGGGTCATTTAGTGTAGAGACGAAGTAGCTTTTAAAGTACCAACAATCACTGAATATCATTGAATTATAGCCCTGATCATCCATTTGTTTATCTAGTCTTCATGTGATAAATATTTATAAGCAGTCACTACGTGCTGGCACTGTTCTCAATGCTGGGGGTATAACAGTGAACAGAATGGAGAGAAATCTCTGTCTTCATGCAGCATATTCACTGGAGGGATGTAGCCACTAAATAAATAAGTAAAAAAATAGGTAGGATGTCAGTTGATGATGAACGATATGTGCAAATCAGGGAAAAGGGATCAGAAGAAGGGAAAGATGTGACAGCTGCAATTATAAAAGGAAGGCAGAGGGAGGCCTCATTGAAAAGATGAAGGAGGTGAGGGGTAAAGCCAAGGTTACCTGGTAAAAGAGCATGCCAGCTAGGGAGCACTAGGCTCAAAAATCCTGAGCTGGGAGGGTTTCTGGCAGGTTTGAGGAACAGCAGTTGGGTGAGTATCCATTCCAAGAGATGGAAATAAATGATGATGACTTTCATGAGGGCAGAAGCCATGAAGGAGGATGTAGGCTGCTGGTAGGGCCATTAACATTTGCTAACAATTTGGATGTGACCTGTAAGAGCAAAAGAGAAGTCCAGGATGATTCCAAAGATTTGGCGCAAGCAAATGAAATGATGGAGTTATTCTTTACTGAGATGGTGGGTCATATTTACTATGTAATTTTGACATACAAGAAGAGGTTGAATCAGACATGGTCAGCCTCCATTTCTTCAGGCTGGGTCTATGGAAGACATTAAGCATGGACTTGAATGTGGCCTGAGAATCATTCCTAGCATAGTTCTCCTGGAAGCCAGTATGTGTCCAGTTGGAAATCAAGATGAAACCATCACTGGATTCAGTTACTCATGTGATTCAGTTAGGAGGCTAGGGAAATGTATGGCCCATCTCATGAAGAGCTCTAACCAAGAAATGACTTAACTTTTATAAAATATAGTCAACTCTTACTATGATTCACTTCTCTGCAATTCCTTCCTCTGGGAACTCATGCAAGGAAAAGATTGGCAGAACTATGCAGAATTATGCTTGGAACCCTCTGCTTCTGACTGTAGAATCTTTCATTATAGAGTGGAATCTTATATGATATGGGGCCACTGTAACATGATTCACTGAAGGGCAGGACCCATGTTCCATGTGTATCCTCCTGTCCAGTGCTTGGATCATTGTAAGTGATCAATAAAGTTGGCTAACTTGAACATTTTTGAATTAACAAAGGACCTAATTTTAAAGTGAACTCACCATATTATTAACACCATTAAGCATTTATTAAGTACCTACTGTGTGCTGAATATGAGAGGTCTAGTAGTGTCAAATATGAGAAGAACAATATGGGTAATATGTAATCATCATTAAGCCAATATTTCTTTTTATTTATTTACTTAAAAACATTTTTTTTATTACCATATAATGTATGATTTGTTTCAGGGTACAGGTCTGTGATTCATCAGTCTCACACAATTCACAGCACTCACCATAGTACATACCCTCCCCTATGTCCATCACCCAGCCACCCCATCCCTCCCACCCCCTTCCACTCCAGCAACCCTCAGTGTGTTTCCTGAGATGAAGAGTCTCTTATGGTTTGTCTCCCTCTCTGGTTTAGTCTTGTTTCATTTTCCCCTCCCTTCCCCTATGATCCTCTGCCTTGTTTCCCAAATTCCTTATATCAGTGAGATCATATGATACTTGTCTTTCTCTAAATGACTTATTTCGCTTAGCATAATACCCTCTAGTTCCAACCACGTTGTTGCAAATGGCAAGATTCCATTTTTTTGGATGGCTGCATAATATTCCATTGTATGTATATACCACATCTTCTTTATCCATTCATCTGTTGATGGACGTCTAGGCTCTTTCCATAGTTTGGCTATTTGGACATTGCTGCTATAAACATTGGGGTGCATGTGCCCCTTCAGATCCCTACATTTGTATCTTTGGGGTAAATACCCAGTAATGCAATTGCTGGGTCATAGGGTAGCTCTATTTTCAAATTTTTGAGGAACCTCCAAACTGTTTTCCAGAGTGTAAGCCAATATTTCTTGAGAACCTACTCCACGTCACACGCTAGGCTAGACATGGGTACAAAGAGTTGTGTAAGATTGCATCTGGTCCTCAAGTAGCTCAGAGTTTCATAGAGATGCTCTCAATCTAACCTAATGGCTTCATTAAGCATCACAGATGCACAGAAGCATGAATCTTGGGCAGAGATCTCAGAGAATCATATTATCTGACTTCCTCTCCTAAGGCATGCGGGATAACATCCCCCCATCCAGATAAACAACTGAGGGCCAAAGAGTATTAGTAGCTTCCCACAGGGCATATACCTGAGCCTCGGTAGAAGGTGTTCTCAACTGGGGGCCATTTTGCCCATCAAAGGACATTTGGCAATGTCTGGAGACACTTCTGGCTGTTACACTGGGGAGATGCTACTGGCAGCTAGTGAGTAGAGGCCAGGGATGCTATTAAACATCCAGTCACAGGTGAGCCCTCACAGCAAAGTCTTGTCTAGGCCAAAATGTTGACAGTGCCACAGCTGAGAAATGCAGCTTTATACTTACACTGAAGAGCAACAGAGCTGTGGCACAACTTACTTCAAGTCCGAAGGAGAGGATGAAGCAAGAAGCACAACTTTAGAAAGCCATATATGACACAAAGCCGCCTGAAACTGTAAGGACTCCCTGTGTGTGCACTGGATGGTGGGGGGGTGTTTGCTTACACAGGTGCTCCGTTGCCTCAGCTTTGTTTTCATCTGACTGGGCTTTAGACTTCATTTTGGCTAGCGTTTGTGTGTTCTCAGTTAAACGGGATGGTGTTTGTTCACAGAAAAATCAGGACGTTTGCTTAGAAAAAGAATGGGGAAAAATATCCCTTTTCTGTTTTGTTGGCAACTTCTGCTGACCTCCCAAATGAAGCCAAGAAGAGAAAATGGGCAGAAGCTTCGACGCAAGGAGACTAGGTTCGCGGTGGTGAACCCTAGTGTGGGACTGGGTCATGTGCTGATGACTTATAAATTCTCCTTCCTTTGAAATAGATGAAAAAAATCTGTCAAAGTCAGGACAATGGTGAGGGTCAGAAAGAGGCTCAAAAGCACTTTGGTCTCTTACTATATGACTGGGTCTTACAAAGAGATCTTTTAACCCTCCCATGGCTTCCTGACACACCAAAGTTCTTACCACAGTCTGCAAGGCCTTGTCAGCCTCTCTGACCTTCTGTCCCTTTTGTTCATTTCCCTCACACCAACCTGGATTCCTTTCTGTTCCTTGAGCACACCAGGCTTAGCCCCTCCTCAGAGCCTTTGCATGGCTGTCCCCTCTGCTTGGAACTCACTTCCCCTCTATCCGCACATGGATTACTTCCTCACTTCCTCATGTCTGTACTCAGGGAGGTCTTCTTTGACCATTCCCTCTCTCAACATCTTTCTTTGTTCTTTTACCTTGTCATCTGATATAATTTCCTCAGCACCCAGGACAGTGTCTGGCCCATTAGAGGCTTCCAATACATATTTATTACAAGGATGCATATGGCAAGACAGAGAACACCAGCCAGGTACATAGGTGGATAGCATTTATGCTGTATATCAGTGTAGGAATACTGGAACTGTTATGTGTATCTGTGTTCTGTTCCTTCGCACCCTTGTATTCAGGCAGCTTCTAAATGGCTCCTCATGATCCCTGCCTCCTGGTTTTAATGCCCTTATGCAACTCTCTCCTTTGAGTGAGGGTTGGGCCTAGTGACTCACTTTAATGAATAAAACGTGGCAAAAGTGATGGCATTGTGCTTCCAACATTAGATTTTTTTTTTAAGATTTTATTTATTTATTTAACAGAGAGATAGAGAGAGAGCACAAGTAGGCAGAGTGGCAGGCAGAGGGAGAGGGAGAAGCAGGCTCTCAGCTGAACAGGGAGCCTGATGTGGGGCTCAATCCCAGGACCCTGGGATCATGACCTGAGCCGAAGGCAGCTGCTCAACCGACTGAGCCACCCAGGTGTCCCTCCAACATTAGATTTTGAAAGCTGGGCTTCTTCTCTTGCTGGCACTTTCTCTCCTTGACATCTCCCACTTGCCCCCTCTGAGGCAGCAAGCTGCCATGTTGTGAACTGCCCAATAGGGTGGCCTGTGTGGCAAGGAGCAGATGAAACAGTCATCAAAGAAAGGATGAACCTCAGTCCCACAGCCTGCAGGAACCTCACTGTGCCAACAACATGAGTGAGCTTGAAAGTGGCCCCTTCTCCAGTGTAGCTTCCTGATGAGACTGCAGCCCCGGTGGCCCTTTATTATAGCCTGGAAAGAAGTCAGCCAGAGATCCAGTGGTACTCAGCTTTCTGACCCATGAAAACCGTGAACAGTAAGTGTTATTGTTTTTTTTTTTTCTTCCAATTTATTTTATTATTTTTAATTTAAAATTTTTTCTTTTTAAATTAACATATAATGTATGATTTGTTTCAGGGTACAGGTCTGTTATTCATCATTCTTACAAAATTCATAGCTCTCACCATAGTACATACCCTCCCCTATGTCCATCACCCAGCCACCCCATCCCTCCCACCCCCCCTCCACTCCAGCAACCCTCAGTGTGTTTCCTGAGATGAAGAGTCTCTTATGGTTTGTCTCCCTCTCTGGTTTAGTCTTGTTTCATTTTCCCCTCCCTTCCCCTATGATCCTCTGCCTTGTTTCTCAAATCCTCATGTCAGTGAGATCATATGATACTTGTCTTTCTCTAAATGACTTATTTTGCTTAGCATAATACCCTCTAGTTCCATCCATGTTGTTGCAAATGGCAAGATTTCATTTTTTTGGATGGCTGCATAATATTCCACTGTATATTTTTACCACATCTTCTTTATCCATTCATCTGTTGATGGACATCTAGGCTCTTTCCATAGTTTGGCTACTGTGGACATTGCTGCTGTAAACATTGGAGTGCATGTGCCCCTTCGGATCACTACATTTGTATCTTTGGGGTAAATACCCAGTAGTGCAATTGCTGGATCGTATGGTAGCTCTATTTTCAAATTTTTGAGGAACCTCCATACTGTTTTCCAGAGTGGCTGCAACAGCTTGCATTCCCACCAACAGTGTAGGAGGGTTCCCCTTTCTCCGCATCCCCGCCAACATCTGTCGTTTCCTGACTTGTTAATTTTAGCCATTCTGACTGGTGTGAGGTGGTATCTCATGGAGGTTTTGATTTGGATTTCCCTGATGCCAAGTGATGTTGAACACTTTTTCATGTGTCTGTTGGCCATTTGGATGTCTTCTTTGGAAAAATGTCAGTCATGTCTTCTGCCTATTTCTTGATTGGATTCTTTGTTCTTTGGGTGTTGAGTTTGATAAGTTCTTTATAGATTTTTGGATACTAGCCATTTATCTGATATGTCATTTGCAAATATCTTCTCCCATTCTGTCGGTTGTCTTTTGTTTTTGTTGACTGTTTCCTTTGCTATGCAAAAGCTTTTTATCTTGATGAAGTCCCAATAGTTCATTTTTGCCCTTGCTTCCCTTGCCTTTGGTGATGTTTCTAGGAAGAAGTTGCTGCAGCTGAGGTTGAAGAGGTTGCTGCCTGTGTTCTCCTCAAAGGTTTTGATGGATTCCTGTCTCACATTTAGGTCTTTCATCCATTTTGAGTCTATTTTTGTGTGTGGTTTAAGGAAGTGGTCCAGTTTCATTCTTCTGCATGCGGCTGTCCAATTTTCCCAACACCATTTGTTGAAGAGACTGTCTTTTTTCCATTGGACATTCTTTCCTGCTTTGTCGAAGTTAGTTGACCATAGAGTTGAGGGTCCATTTCTGGGCTCTCTATTCTATTCCATGGATCTATGTGTCTGTTTTTGTGCCAGTACCATGCTGTCTTGATGATGACAGCTTTGTAATAGAGCTTGAAGTCCGGAATTGTGATGCCACCAGCTTTGCTTTTCTTTTTCAACACTCCTCTGGCTATTCGGGGTCTTTTCTGGTTCCATACAAATTTTAGGATTATTTGTTCCATTTCTTTGCAAAGTTGATGGTATTTTGATAGGAATTCATTAAATGTGTAGATTGCTCTAGGTAGCATTGACATTTTCACAATATTTGTTCTTCCAATCCAAGAGCATGGAACATTTTTCCATTTCTTTATGTCTTCTCAATTTCTTTCATGAGTATTCTATAGTTTTCTGAGTACAGGTTCTTTGCCTCTTTGGTTAGATTTATTCCTAGGTATCTTACGGTTTTGGGTGCAATTGTAAATGGGATCGACTCAATTTCTCTTTCTTCTGTCTTGTTGTTGGTGTATAGAAATCCAACTGATTTCTGTGCATTGATTTTATATCCTGCCACTTTACTGAACTCCTGTATGAGTTCTAGCAGTTTTGGGGTGGAGTCTTTTGGCTTTTCCACATAAAGTATCATATCTGCAAAGAGTGAGAGTTTGACTTCTTCTTTGCCAATTTGGATGCCTTTTATTTCTTTTTGTTGTCTGATTGCCGAGGCTAGGACTTCTAGTACTATGTTGAAAGTAGTGGTGATAGTGGACATCCCTGCCGTGTTCCTGACCTTAGGGAGAAAGCTCTCAGTTTTTCCCCATTGAGTATGATATTTGCTGTGGGTTTTTCATAGATGGCTTTTATGATATTGAGCTACATACCCTTTATCCCTACTCTGTGAAGAGTTTAAATCAAGAAAGGATGCTGTACTTTGTCAAATGCTTTTTCTGCATCTATTAAGAGGATCATATGGTTCTTGTTCTTTCTTTTATTAATGTATTGTATCATATTGATTGATTTGTGGATGTTGAACCAACCTTGCAGCCCAGGAATAAATCTCACTTGGTCATGGTGAATAATCCTTTTAATATACTGTTGGATCCTATTGGCTAGTATTTTGGTGAGAATTTTTGCATTCATGTTCATCAGGGATATTGGTCTGTAATTCTCCTTTTTGATGGGGTCGTTGTCTGATTTGGGGATCAAGGTGATGCTGGCCTCATAAAACGAGTTTGGAAGTTTTCCTTCCATTTCTATTTTGTGGAACAGTTTCAGAAGAATAGGTATTAATTCTTCTTGAAATGTTTGGTAGAATTCCCCTGGGAAGCCATCTGATCCTGGGCTCTTGGTTTGTTGGGAGATTTTTGATGACTGCTTCAATTTCCTTAGTGGTTATAGGTCTGTTCAGGTTTTCTATTTCTTGTTTTGGCAGTTGATATGTCTCTAGGAATGCATCCATTTCTTCCAGGTTATCTAATTTGCTGTCATAGAGTTGTTCATAATATGTTCTTATAATTGTTTGTATTTCTTTGGTGTTGGTTGTGATCTCTCCTCTTTCGTTCATGATTTTATTTATTTGGATCCTTTCTCTTTTCTTTTTGATAAGTCTGGCCAGGAGTTTATCAATCTTATTAATTCTTTCAAAGAACCAGCTCCTAGTTTCGTTGATCTGTTCTACTGTTCTTTGGTTCTATTCATTGATTTCTGCTCTGATCTTTATTATTTCTCTTCTCCTGCTGGGTTTAGGCTTTATTTGCTGTTCTTTCTCCAGCTCCTTTAGGTGTAGGGTTAGGTTGTGTATTTGAGACCTTTCTTGTTTCTTGAGAAAGGCTTGTATTGCTATATACTTTCCTCTTAGGACCGCCTTTGCTGCATCCCAAAGATTTTGAAGAATTGTGTTTTCATTTTTATTTGTTTCCATGTATTTTTTTAATTCTTTAATTTCCTGGTTGACCCATTCATTCTTTAGTAGGATGCTCTTTAGCCTCCATGTATTTGAGTTCTTTCCAACTTTCCTTTTGCGATTGAGTTCTAGTTTCAAAGCATTGTGGTCTGAAAATATACTGGGAATGATCCCAATCTTTTGGTACCAGTTGAGACCTGATTTGTGATGCAGGATGTGATATATCCTGGAGAATGTTCCATGTGCATTAGAGAAGAATGTGTATTCTGTTGCTTTAGGATGGAATGTTCTGAATATATCTGTGAAGTCCATCTGGTCCAATGTGTCATTTAAAGCCTTTATTTCCTTGTTGATCTTTTGCTTAGGTGATCTGTCCATTTCAGTGAGGGGAGTGTTAAAGTCCCCTACTATTACGGTATTATTGTCAATGTGTTTCTTTGATTTTGTTCTTAATTGGCTTATGTAATTGGCTGCTCCAATGTTAGGGGCATAGACATTTAAAATTGTTAGATCTTTTTTTTTTTTTTAAAGATTTTATTTATTTATTTGACAGAGAGAGAGAGACAGCGAGAGAGGGAACACAAGCAGGGGGAGTGGGCGAGGGAGAAGCAGGCTTCCTGTGGAGCAGGGAGCCCGATGCGGGACTTGATCCCAGGATCCTGGGATCATGACCTGAGCCAAAGGCAGACGTTTAATGAATGAGCCACCCAGGCTCCCCTAAAATTGTTAGATCTTCTTGTTGAATAGACCCTTTAAGTATGATGTAGCATCCTTCCTCATCTCTTATTATAGTCTTTGGTTTAAAATCTAATTTGTCTGATATAAGGATTGCCACCCCAGCTTTCTTTTGATGTCCATTAGCATAGTAAATGGCTTTCCACCCCCTCACTTTAAATCTGGAGGTGTCTTTGGGTCTAAAATGAGTCTCTTGCAGACAGCATATCAATGGGTCTTGTTTTTTTATCCAATCTGATACCCTGTGTCTTTTGACTGGGGCATTTAGCCTATTTACATTCAGGGTAACTATTGAAAGATATGAATCTAGTGGCATTGTGTTGCCTGTAATGTGACTGTTACCATATATTGTGTCTGTTCCTTTCTTGTCTGTGTTACTTTTAGGCTGTTTCTTTGCTTAGATGACCTCTTTCAATATTTCTTGTAGGGCTGGTTTGGTGTTCACAAATTCTTTTAGTTTTGGTTGTCCTGGAAGCTTTTTATCTCTTCTTTCTTTCTTTCTTTCTTTCTTTCTTTCTTTCTTTCTTTCTTTC
>NW_023270855.1:26705966-26784598 GCF_011800145.1 Mirounga leonina
TTCTTTCTTTCTTTCTTTCTTTCTTTCTTTCTTTCTTTCTTTCTTTCTTTCTTTCTTTCTTTAAAAAGATTTTATTTATTAGAGAGAGAGTGAGATAGTGAAAGAGGGAACACAAGCAGGGTGAGTGTGAGAGGGAGAAGCAGGCTTCCCACTGAGCTGGGAGCCTGATGTGGGGCTCAATACCAGGACCCTGGGACCATGACCAGGGCCGAAGGCAGACAGTTAATGACTAAGCCACCCCGGTGCCCCTCTCCTTCTATTTTCAATAATAGCCTAGCTGGATATAGTATTCTTGGCTTCATATTTTTCTCATTTAGTGCTCTGAATATATCATGCCAGTCCTTTCTGGCCTGCCGGGTCTCTGTGCATAGGTCTGCTGACAACCTAATGTTTCTACCATTGTAGGTTACAGACCTCTTGTTCTGAGCTGCTTTCAGGATTTTCTCTTTGTCTCTGAGACTCGTGAGTTTTACTATTAGATGCTGGGGTGTTGACCTATTTTTATTGATTTTGAGGGGTGTTTCTCTGTGCCTCCTGGATTTTGATGCCTGTTTCCTTCCCCAAATTAGGGATGTTCTCTGCTATAATTTGCTCCAATATACCTTCTGCCCCTCTCTCTCTTTCTTCTTCTTCTGGTATCCCAATTATTCTAATGTTGTTTTGCTTTATGGTATCGCTTATCTCTCGGATTCTGCCCTCGTGATCCAGTAGTTGTTTATCTCTCTTTTTCTCAGTTTCTTTATTCTCCATCATTTGGTCTTCTATGTCACTAATTCTCTCTTCTGCCTCATTTATCCTAGCAGTTAGAGCCTCCATTTTTTATTGTACCTCATTAATAGCCTTTTTGATTTTGACTTGGTTAGATTTTAGTTCTTTTATTTCTCCAGAAAGGGATTCTGTAGTATCTTCTATACTTTTTTCAAGCCCAGCTAGTATCTTTATAATCATAATTCCGAACTCTAGTTCTGACCTCTTACTAATGTCTGAATTGATTAGGTCCCTGGCAGTTGGTACTGCCTCTTGTTCTTTTTCTTCAGGTGAGTTTTTCCATCTTGTCATTTTGTCCAGAAGAGAACAGATGAATGAGAGAACAAAATGCTATAAAAACGCTAAAAGGGTAACAATGACCCCAGAAAAAAATACACCAAACAAATCAGAAGAGACCTGAAACTGGGGGGAAAAGAAAGGGGAAAAAAATAAAAAATTAGAAAGAATATGATCAGGCTGGTGAATAGAACAGAGCCACACACTAGATTTTGGGTGTATTTTTGTCTGTTAGAAGAAATTGTCTCCCAAAACCTTAAAGAAAGAAAAACTTACATATATACAAAAATAAGGGTAAATATGATGAAGGGATGGAATATGACTGCAAAGATGAAAATTAAAAAAAAATGTTTTTATAAAAAAGATTTTAAAAAAGGAATTGATAAGAAGTTCATTGAAAAAATAATGAAAAAGATTTAAAAAAAGAGAGAATGTGATCAGGTGGCAGACTAGGACAACGTCATACACTAGATTTAGGGTATATTTTGGTCTGTTAGAAGAAACTGTATCCCAAAATTTTAAAGAGAGAAAAACTTATATATATACAAAAAATAAGGTTAAATACAATGAAAAGATAGACTATGATTGTAAAAATGAAAAATTAAAAAAGATTTTAAAAAAAAGGAATTGATAAGATGTTGGTTGAAAAAGGGAAAAAGAAAAATTCAAAAAAAAAAAAAAGAAAAAGTAAAAAAAAAAAAAACTTTGAAAGACTAAAGAATCATGATAAAAAAGCCATGAATTCTATGTGCAGTGTTCCCCTAGCATTGGAGTTTGGCATTTTTCATTGATGGGTAAACTTGGTCTTGGTTGGCTGTTCTCGCTGATCTTCTGGGGGAAGGGCCTGTTGCCGTGGTGCCCAAATGTCTTTGCTGGAGGTGGAATTGCTCCGCCCTTGCCCTGTCAAGGCTAAGTAATCTGCTCCGGTTTGCTCTTGGGAGCTTTTGTTCCCTGCAAGCTTTCTGTGCCACTTTGGAGGCCAAGAGTGAAAATGGCGGCCTCCCAATCTCTGCTGTGGAGGAGCTGAGAACTCGGGGCCCCACTCCTCAGTGAGCCCCCAGAGAAAAGCAGTCAATCACTCCCGTCTCCCCAGTCTCTGGCCACACTTCCTGCTCACCCAGCCTGTGACGGAGCATTTGTATCTCTGGCCCCCGACCCCGTGTGTAGTCTCCAAACCCAGCAGATCACTGTGGTGCTCTCCCACGCCGCTCCTCCCAGGCAAAGAAGGGGAGTCTCCCTGGATCTGCTGCTTGTTGGGTCCCTGCTGGAGGAGCAGTGGCCCGACTGTGCCATGGATCACGGCTTATGGCAACCCTGAGCTGAGAGCCCGCTCCTCGGCTCTGTCTCTGCAGCCGGCTTCCCTGCTCTGATACCTGGGAGCTCTGCTGCACTCAGGCACCCCTGGTCTTTCTGTGACCCCGAGGGTCCTGAGACCACACTGTCCCAGCGAGGGTTCCACCCCCCGCTTAGCCACTGGAGCGACATCCCTCAGCGGAGCAGACTTCTAAAAGTTCCGATTTTGTGCTCTGCGGCTGTATCACTTGCCAGAATTGGCTGACAGAGGCCCCCACCCGCCCCCCGCCGTCTATCCTCCTGAATATCACCTTGGATTCACTTCTCCATACGTCCTACCTTCCAGAAAGTGTTCGCTTTTCTGTTCAGAGAGTTGTTGCTCTTCTTTTCTTTGAACTCCTGTTGAGTTTGTAGGTGTTCAGAATGGTTTGATCCCTATCCAGCTGAATTCCTGGAACCAGATGAAATCCAGGTCTCCTACTCCTCCACCATCTTGCTCCTCCTCCAGTAAGTATTATTGTTTTAAGCTACTAGTTTTTGTGTAGCAATAGAGAACTAATATATCTCGAATGAGTTCTTTTTTTTTTAATTTAAATTTTATTAGTTAACATACAGTGCAATATGGGTTTCTGGAGTAGAATTCAGTGATTCATCACTTACATACAACACCCAGTGCTCCTCACAACAAATGCCCTCTTTAGTACCCATCACCCATCTAGCCCATCCCCCACCCACCTCCCTCCATCACCCCTCAGTTTGTTCTCTGTCATTAAGAGTCACTTATGGCTTGTTTCCCTCTTTCCTTTTTTTTCTTTTCCCCCTTCCCATATGTTCATCTGTGTTCTTTCTTAAATTCCACATATGAGTGAGATCATATGGTATTTGTCTTTCTCTGACTTATTTTACTTAGCATAATACTCTCTAGCTCCAACCACATCATTGTAAATGGCAAGATTTCATTCTTTTTGATGGCTGAGTAATATTCCTGTGTGTGTGTGTGATGTTTAAACATATATAGTATATACATATATACACACACTCTGTATATATAGCATATATATATATGTAGTATATATAGTACAGTCTCTCTATATACTATATTTATATATATATATATATAAAATGCATATATATGTATATATATGGATATATATATATCCATTCATCAAGGGTGGACATTTGGGCTCTCTCCATAGTTTGGCTATTGTTGATAATGCTGCTGTAAACATTGGGCTGCATGTATCCCTTCAAATCTGTATTTTTGTATCCTTTGGGTAAATACCTAGTAGTGTAATGGCTGAATCGTAGGGTAGTTCTATTTTTAATTTTTTGAGGAACCTCCAAACTGTTCTCCAGAGTGGCTGCACCAGTTTGCAATCCCACCAACAGTGCGAGAGGGTTCCCCTTTCTCCACATCCTCGCCAACACCTGTTGTTTCTTGTGTTGTTAATTTTAGCCATCAAATGAGTTCTTAATCAGAGTTTCCTTACCTGTAAAATGCAGATGATAAATGATCCTCTCATGTAGTGTTGCTCTGAGAAGTAAATGAGAAAAAGATGGGTAAGAAACAAGCCTTCCCATCACGGAGGATACAGACTAGTGGGAGTTTTCATGTCTACTGTGGTGCATCAGTGGACATGCCAAAGGCATCCCCAGGACAGGAAACAGCATGAACAAAGGTCCAGTGACATGACCATGCACAGCAAACAGTCTGAGGCAGAAGCGTTTGTGAGATGAGAGACTGGTGTTGCAGCTGGGACCAGACCAAGGCCAACCCCCTGAGAGGACTTTATGTCCTGAGAAGGGCACTGGGAGAGTTTCCTGGGGTTAAAGGGGCCCTGATGTACTCTGAGCACTGGAATATGTTGGAAGAGGCTTTGGACATTAAGGATTTTAAGTTTGAAAACAACAGGATAGGCCCTTAAATTGTTTTTATTTTGTATTTTTAAAATGCATGAGCAGTGTGTATATTCTCATTGTAAACAATTAATACAAAGTAAAAATCACTATTTTTATTTTGTTAACCCTCATTTCCCTTCTCCTCAGGGCATCATAATTTTGATTTGCTGTAATACACAGGGACACAACAGTGATGTGCTCAAGCTGGCTCCTAGAAAACCTTGTCTTCAGAGACATCACATTAGTAGCTTTAAATGGGGCATATTTGTGCTATGGAAATTGGCAAAGGCTACAAATCAGAGCCAGCAACCCCCCCCTCCAGCCCTGCCCCATAAAAGCTTGCTTACAAGGACACCACATGTGTGGTGTATCTATTAAGGCCCTTTTCTATTTATTTACATGTAGAAATCCATTTTGGGTTGATAGCTAGAAGCATGCAGTAAGTGGTATAGAACATGAATCCTGCAGTCAGGTGGCTTGAGTTCCAAATTTGAATTTATCCTATGTTAAATGACCTTGGGTGGACTATCTAACTTCTCCGAGGCTCAGCTTCCTTCTCTGTAGAATGTAGATGATAGCAGTGCCTACTTCATAAACTTATAGTGAGGTGTGAGTGAGTAAATGTTGGTGAAGGGCTTGGAACAGTGCCTGACACCCAGTCCATCTCTATAAACGTTAGTTAATACTGTTCGTATAAACGGGGTCATATTGCAGGTAATGTCCTACAACTTATACTTTTGAACAGTATATGTTGGAGAGCTTCATGACACTGTTTCCTTTTTTGCAAATGAAACTTTTAATTTTAAGATATTATAGATTCACCTGCAGGAAAACTCACATGCAGAGATCTTGTGTACCCTTCATTGGTGTCATCCAATGGTAACATCTTGTAACACTGAAGTGTAATAAAAACTGAAATGTTGTCATGGACGCAGTCAAGATACAGCATTTCCATTCCTGCAAGGACCCCTCATGTTATCCTTTTATAGCCATACCTACTTCCTTCCTGCCCCCTACCCCCTCCTTAAACCCTGCAACTACTTATCTGCTCTCTATTTCTGTAATTTTATGACTTCAAGAATGTTATATAAATGGGATATTACAGTATGTAACCTTTCTGGATTGACTTATTTCCCTCAGTGGAAGTCTCTGGATGTTCATTCAGTTGTGTGTATGGATAGCTCCTTTTCATTGCTGAGTAATGTTCCACAGTATGGATGTACCATAGTTTAACATTTTCACCCATCTAAGGGCATCTTGGTTGTTCCCAGTTTTTGGCCACTAGGAATGTTATAAACATTCATGTGCAAGTGGGTGTTGACTTCTTCAGCTCCGATTTAGGGATATATAAGATAAAAGGCAAACCCAGAGCAAGACCACCATGTCATTCTTTTGATTGTAAATTTTTAGCCGGTCTGCCCTCTTCATTCCTTTGAGTGTTTCCTTATGTTTGTTTTATATCTAGTGTCCAGGATTCTTGGTTATACTTAACAGGATGGATAGGGAAGTCTCAGGACTCCTTTTAAGCCCATGGAAAAATCATGCTGTATTTCATCCATCTTTGACATTTTTCCAAATTTTTACTCTAAATGCCATGCTCCATTGAATGGCTATATATATATATATATATATATATATATATATATTTGCTATATATATATATATATATATATATTTGCACCTGTGAGGGTATTTTTCTATGACATTACTTAGAGTGGAATTGCTTGGTCAAAGTGTATAAACTCATATTTTGATAGATACTCCAAATTGCCCTGAAAAAAGGCTGTCCCAGTTTATAGTCCCATCCATCTTAATATGCACTGGATAATATCTTGTGGCCATTGGAGGCCAACTGTACACTCACCTGATGTTTAGTGGATGCAGGTGGAGTAAAGTGAGGTAGATCTATTGTGACCTAGATGTGGACTCAAACATGGTTCATCTTTTCCTGCATTTGAGTACTGAGTGTTTGAAAAGGTGGCTGGGTGCTGGATGAGAGGCGGGTCTGAGTGCTGTTTGCTCCATTGTACCAGTGTGAGGGCCTTGTTGAGCTGATTACAGAGCTGTACCCCCTGATGGGAAGAGCCATACTCAAGCCTGCACTACTTCCTCCTGAGCTTGTGAGAGAGTGTTTGGTTAGCTGGGGAAATCAATTTGGGTTCAGAGCTGAGAAGAAACCAAGCCACAAGTCTAAAGCTGGGGTCTCATTAAAGTTCAGAGAGATGCTAGAAATTGCCTTTCTTGTGGAGAGAGGAAGGGAATTGAGTGGTAGGAGGAGGTCCCAGGGAAGTGGGACCACAAAAGCCATAAAGACCTTATCAGGCAGAGGGAGTGGGTTATATAGATGCTCATGTGAAGTCATGGCAATCTACATGGAAACATACAGAGAAGTCCCTGCAAGACAATGAGGCCAGAGTCATCCATGTGGGAAAGGGGTATTAGGAAGAGGCTAAAAATCAAACTTAACAGGATGGATAGGGAAGTCTCAGGACTTCCTGGGTTAAACCATCAGCTTTTAGGTGGGGAATGAAGAAGGAGACATTTTAGATCTGATTCTTGACAAAGGGACAGGATTCAAAGAAGGAGGGAGAACGTTCCAGAAAAAGAGTACAGTACTACCTGCACTAGTTTTCTCTGCTGTTTAAAAAACTCGGCAGTTTAAAACAACACACATTTACTATCTCAGAAACTACAGTTACTATCAGAAACTACAGTTTCTGCGGGTCAGGAATTTGAGTATAGCTTGGCTGGTTCTCTGCTCAGGAACTCTGGTAAGGCTGCAGTCAAGGTTCGACCAGAGCAGGGTTCTCATCAGAGGATCAACTGGGGAACAATCCACTTCCAGGTTTTATTAAGAGGTTGGCAGAATTCACTTCCTTGGGGCTGTAGGATTCATGGCAGCTTGCTTCTTTTAAGTCAACAGTGGACACACACACACAGAGAAAGAGAGAGAGAGGGACAGAGAAAGAAGTATTCCAGAATGAATCTGCTAGCAATATGGAATCTTCCATAACAAATCATGAGAGTAACATCTCATCCCTTTGTCATTTTCTATTGGTTGGAAGCACACTCTCAAAGGGATAGAATGATACAAAGATGTGAAAACCAAGCATATTGGGATCATGAGGACCACCTTGTAGCCGATTTGTCACAGTAGCAAAGACATGGAGGGTTATTAAAACTCTCATGGGTTCAAGAAAGAGGAAGAGATTAAACTGGCTATTGAAGAATGTTGGAGATGAGGATAGATCTGAAGTTTAGTGCCATATTCTAGGAAGCCTTGAAGGCCAGTGTGAGAGATTTGCCCTTTTGGCATTGCAAAACTTACTAAAGCGTATTTCCTTCCGTGGTCTCCTGTTGCTTTCCGAAGCCAGCATCCTTGCTAAGAATCCCATTTTTTGTTTCAGTTCTCTGCTCAGATACTCATTTCCCAAGCAAGCCTTTCTTTTTAGAAGTGTTTTAGAAATGAAATGGCAATTGCATTTAAAGTGAAGTATCTACATTGAATTAACCTTGACCATTTTCTATAGTTTCATTATTTTGGGAGTTGAAACCAAACACAGAAACTGATCCTGCATTGAGAAGCAAGACAGTAGATTACCTTTTCAACCTTTTCACTAATACAACTCCTCTGTGGGACTAATTGTAAAGAATAGAATGTACTACTTGATAAATACATCATGTCTTTAACTGCTCCTGTGAGTGTCTGTTTAAGGAGCTATGTTAGAAAAGAAAAGAGTCTTGTGGAAATATTCAGGAAAGTAAAAATTTATGGAGATGGAGCTCATTTGGACTCTGTCATAAATAGTTCTTCATTATTATAGAAAAGATTGAAAAATCACAGCAGTACCAAGTGAAAAAGTTCCTTGTAGGCGGAATTTATGAGCCTCTAAAACAGTTATTTGCAGTTGTTTTAATTGCCAAATGTTTTGTGAACTTCCCTAAGGTGGTGGGTGTGTGCCTATTAGCATCTCTTGGTTAATAAGGTATATATTGACCAAAGTAAAATCTTTACTAAATATTTGTAATTTTTTGAAAATGACAACCAACCACATTGGTGATTAAATTTTTTCCCTTCTTTTTGTGATGCGGACTCTTTTGGAAATCTTGTTGAAAGCAATGGACTTTTCTCCTGAAAATGCTTATAGGTAGAAAATTACCTACAGTTTCAGGGGGTTCATGACATGTATTTGAGTATTACATATATTTGAAAAAAATAATAAATTCAATCATAAATTACATAACTTATTTAACCTACACTCAATGATAGATGTTCTATGGATTTGAGGATTTCTCTAGGGATATTTTGGGTTATTAAATGACAAGAAGGAGGCTTCATTACATCTTTGGGTCCTCATGTCAAACCCAGGATGCAGAGGATAACAAAGTACTGCCCTTTGGCTTATATTAGAATTTTGTTTTTTAATGTATGACATTTCTCTGCATAGAAACTTGTTTTTCATTGTAATAGTCTGAGAGACATGTAAATTCTATTGGGGTTAATAATAAAGGTAGGACGATAATGCCATTGGCTGTTGATGTATGCATGCACACGGATGAGAGAGAATAAGACAGACGGAGAAAGAGAGAGGGACAGAGAAAAATAGAGAGACGGAAAGATATAGGTAGAGAGGAACACCAAGAGAGTGACAGATGTGCGAACAGGAAGAGATAGAGACAGAGACACATAGTGATCAAGAGATTAAATTGGAGGAAGGAAGAGTGAGAGATAGAGAGACACAGAGACAGAGTCAATCAGGCAGATTGTTGCAGAGATGGACAGACGAGCATGAGACAGGTAGAGTGAGAGGCAGAGAATCTCCAAACCTACAAGCATCCGGGGTGGAGGGCACCCCTACCTGCTGACCAGCACTGGGGCACCCGTAACGTGCTTTATCATCACGCCTGGGCTGTGAAGGGGTTGGTGGATGATTAAACAAAGAGGCAAGTCCCCGCTGGGTGAGTTACTTCTTGGGTATAAATTAGACGATCCAGAAAGGACAATCAGTATAGACCTTGTGCCACTATTTGTTAAACAGTTGTCTGGGATGCTGCTATTGGCCCGGGAGAAATCAATTCTCAGCTTTCCAAGAGTTTTGTGGAACTTCTGAGCAAGTTTTGCTGAGCTTTTGGGAATGTGTTTATCTCCTCTCTCTGTGAACGAGAGGATGAATGTCTAAAACAAAACATACTTTCAACTCTTCCCAGAAATTTGCTAAGGTTTTTCTGAATACCTGGTCTGTGAGTGTTACAAAAGGTCATTTAAAAAGACATTATACTAGTCTTTCATGGGGGATCAGCCAAGGCCGACATTAACGTCGAGAAAGAGATGGAAAACTTGGTCGCAGCATCTTTGATGTACAGAGAATTACCCACCAGTTCTGCATGCAGCGGATGGCTGTAATTCATGCAGTGAATGCTTGGATCCTTTAATGTCTTGTAACATGAAAGTACTTGGAGTTTAAAATCTTGCTTGGAAAAATGATAGCTCACATCTTAGCACATATGTCCCTGATAAACATATGCTTTGAGCAGATATTCAAGCTCTCCTACCTGCTGAGTTGATGAAAATTCTAAAGAATTTCCTGGGAAGCCTCCTTTTCATGTGTCATCAGCACAGTGCTTTAGGACCTTGTTTGTGTCAGAGGAATGACTTATTGTTCAATCACACTTTGACATGAACAGCTTTCCAGCCGCCAAAATTAAGCATCAGTACTTCTATCTGTCCTGGGACCTACTAACTCGAGAGACTATGGATTGAAGAATGGAAGCGGAAATCAAAAAATCTTGATGAATTGTAATCTACAAATAAAGATGGGAGTTTAGTGGATACTCACCTTTTGGCCATCTTTAAGGGATGAAACTTTAGCATTGGCTAGGAAAGTGCATGACGTGAGAGGGAATGGAAGACATTGTGGACCATGGGTGGAGTAACAGCCTTGACCAAAGCCCCTGGGCTTAGGAACCATGTGTGTCTTGGTGATATTATTAAATGTGTTTAATTTAGACCACTGCCTGGCTCTTAGTAGGTGCTCAAACCATGTATCTTTGAGTGAGTGGACAAATGAACAAAAGCAGTGGTATGTTAAACAGAAATATGAATGCGTTAAAAGAAGGACCTAGAAAATAATGCTTAGCACTATAGAAGTATTTTGTATGTTTTTTAAAATTGAAGTATAGTTGATACATAATACTATGTAGTGATTAGACAAGTCTATATGTTATACTATGCTTCCCACAAGTGTGGCTACCATCTATCACCATACAGTGTTGTTACAATGCCATCAACTATACTGACCGGGATTGTTTTGTTTTATTTTATTTTATATTTTATTTTATTTACTTTTGAGCATTAAGACTTTATTTTAAGGGCATTTTTGGTTGTGCTGAATAATTTTATTATTTTTTTGAAGAATTCTAAATAGAGAAATGACAATCCTAGTTCAAAAGATCACTGTTAGCTTTTGGTACAGATAGATTAGGGAGTGGGGTGTTGCATGTATTCATATTTGAAGAATTACATGCAAATACCATGGACTCTTGAACAAGGGTATGAACTGTAGGTCCACTTACATGTGGATTTTTTTTTTTATAAATACCATACAGGACTGTAAATGTATTTTCTCTTCCTTATGATTTTCTTAGTAACTTTTTCTTTAGAATTGCTTATTTTAAAGAAAAGGTGAAGGGAATAAGGTATTTTACAAGACTAGCAGTTGAAAACAGAAAATGGATATAACTAATTTAGTGCCTGGCAAAAGCATTTGAAGAATCGCTTAATTTTTTTCCTATGCTTTCAGCCCCCATACTATTTGCTTAAATAAAACATTTTGCCTTGATGAGAACTGAGTCATTTGGGACAATTTAGGGATCTTGACTTTGTTAGGAGAAAGGTAAGTCTCTGAAATTCAAATATACATGCAGTATGCATACCCTTGACTTTTCTATTGAGATTAATATTGTTCAGGCAGTTGTCATAATTGTAGAAGCAGCTGTGAACAGCATTTTCCACTTACTCCATGCTGGGCACTGTGCTATGTATTTTAAAGGCTGTTATTTTGTCATTAAAGAATTTTCTTTTTCTTTTTTTTAAAGATTTTATTTATTTATTTGACAGAGAGAGACACAGTGAGAGAAAGAACACAAGCAGGGGGAGTGGGAGAAGCAGGCTTCCTGCTGAGCAGGGAGCCCGATGCGGGGCTCGATCCCAGGACCCTGGGATCATGACCTGAGCCGAAGGCAGACGCTTAACGACTGAGCCACCCAGGTGCCCTCATTAAAGAATTTTCAATGTTAGATATCTTTGTTTTTCTTGAGGAGAAAGGCTCACAGAGGCTCTGCAACTTGCCCAGGATCGCTTAGCTATACCAGGCTTAGAAGTTCATGTAGAAATTCATTTCATTACATTTCCAATTACTCTTATTTGCAAATATTAACTTCAATGCTAAGCTAATTTGTCTGTGACATAAATACTTAGCCATCAGAGAGTGTCCTGGATTAATTATTTTATCCTGTGCCATGAGGTATTTGCATGTATATCAGTGTTAATACTGGACTATTAACCTTTAGAGGACAGAGTTGGCTCTTTAAACGTCCTCACAAAGTGCCTGGCTCTGTGTCCCCAAAGCCTAACGCTTAGAAGGCACTCAATAATTTATCTAACAGGTAAATAGATGAGTGAGCAAGTGTCATATGTAAATTAGGACCTTTCTTTGGGCACATGAAACCATTTTTTTTAACCATTTTTAATATATAAGTAAGCTTGTACTTGACATGCTCATTATACACAAAATCAAAAGTTATTAGAGAAAATGATCAAAAAAACATAATTTCACATCATAAAAGCTTTTGTAGTGCTGATAAGGGACATGGTTTGGCTCCCTCTCATGGGACCAGGGTTGGGATCTGTGGCTCACGTCTCATTTTCTGGGTCGAACACTGGAGATTTCAAAGTTCTTTGGGGAGCAATTACGAAAGGTTCCTTGGGAAGGGACTGGCAGTGTTTTCTCTAATGATTCCAAGAGCTTTGCTATAGCTATCCTTTGAGGTTTAGTCAACATGTTAAGCCACAGTAGCCAATTTTCTTCACTATTCAGTATTCTTAATGTAAAATGATAAGATGTAGGGACACCTCATAAAAAAGTTTAGTCCTAAATGAAACCTTGGATGTTATTTCTAGGTGCCCATGAGGTGGTCCAGACCAGGGTATTAGGATTGTCTCTGACTGCTTGTGTGATGGTTAATTTTATGAGTCAACTGCCCTGGGTCGCATTGTGCCCAGATACTTGGTCAGACATTATTGTGAGTGTGTCTTTGAGTGTGTTTTGGGAAGAATGATTGTTTGAATCAGTAAACTAAGTAAAGCAGATGGCCCTCCCTGATGTGGGTGACCCTCATCCAATCAGTTAAAGATCTGTATAGAACAAAAAGGTTGACCTTCCCATGATTAAGGGGGAGCTCTTCCTATCTGACTGGTTGAACTGGGACAGGTCTTTTCCTGCTTCAAAGCTAAATTAAAATGCTGGCTCTTCTTGGGGCTCAAGGCTGCCAGCTTTTGGACTGGAGTGTAGACCATCAGCTCTGCGGAGTTGGGTTGGACTTTCCCTCTCAGTTTCTCAGCCTCCATAATACATCTCTCTCTCTCTCTGTATGTCCCATTGGTTCTTTTTCTCTGAGGAACCCTGACTAATACAGCTTGTAATGAAAAAAATCTATAAAACTTAAATTAGTGAGAGGTCTGTCTGTCTCACAGGAGATCTGTTCCAAGAATAGGTAGTACTAGGTTAACATGGCAGCCCAGTGAACCAAGACCCAGGCTCGCTCTATGCTCCTTTTCTTGCCTTTTTGTGTGGCTTTGTTTTCATGCTCACAAGGAGGCTGTTGCACGTTCAGGAGTTGTATCTGCATTCCAGGGTGGAAGGAGAGGGAGGGGCAAAAGGCCAAAAGGGATTGTGGGGAGCTTCATGTGACAGTGCAACTAATACCTCACTGGCCAGATTTATGCCATATGGACGCCTCTGGCTTCCGAGATTCCGGGCAATAAAGCATTAGCTTAATATATTACTGCCACAAATAAATTTTGGGTTCTGTAATGAAGAAGAGGGGATGGATATAGGGCAGGACACTAGCTATATTGTCTACAAATTGTTAGGTAACCATGTCAAAACCAAAGGTAGATGTCAGTACTTCACTGGCTTTGGAGATTATGTGGATTCACCCTCAATTATGTTAAATATTTGATAGAAGTTTCTCCAAGCCCAGTGCATCAAAAATGACTTCAGCTGATGAGACAGCACAGTCACAATTACTGAGCATCTACTCTGTGCCTGGCACACCACCACTGCTTTCTGCACATTACCTTTTTTGACTGTGTTGTCTCCGTTTTGCAAATAGAGAAAATGAGCCTCAGAGATACCATGCGTAAGGTGTCTGAAATTGCACAGTGAGCCGTAGAAAAATCAGATTAGAATGCAGGTCCAATTTCCTTACACCACACACAAAAATAGACTCCAAATGGTTGAAAGACCTCAATGTGAGACAGGAGTCCATCAAAATCCTAAAGGAGAACACAGGCAGCAACCTCTTTGACCTCAGCCGAAGCAACTTCTTCCTAGAAACATTGCCAAAGGCAAGGGAAGCAAGGGCAAAAATGAACTATTGGGACTTCATCAAGATAAAAAGCTTTTGCAAAGCAAAGGAAACAGTCAACAAAAACAAAAGACAACCGACAGAATGGGAGAAGATATTTGCAAATGACATATCAGATAAAGGGCTAGTATCCAAAATCTATAAAGAACTCATCAAACTCAACACCCAAAGAACAAAGAATCCAATCAAGAAATGGGCAGAAGACATGAGCAGACATTTTTCCAAAGAAGACATCCAAATGGCCAACAGACACATGAAAAAGTGCTCAATATCGCTCGGCATCAGGGAAATCCAAATCAAAACCTCAATGAGATACCACCTCACACCAGTCAGAATGGCTAAAATTAACAAGTCAGGAAACGACAGATGTTGGCGGGGATGCGGAGAAAGGGGAACCCTCCTACACTGTTGGTGGGAATGCAAGCTGGTGCAGCCACTCTGGAAAACAGTATGGAGGTTCCTCAAAAAGTTGAAAATAGAGCTACCATATGACCCAGCAATTGCACTACTGGGTATTTACCCCAAAGATACAAAAGTAGGGATCCGAAGGGGTACGTGCACCCCGATGTTTATAGCAGCAATGTCCACAATAGCCAAACTGTGGAAAGAGCCAAGATGTCCATCGACAGATGAATGGATAAAGAAGAAGTGGTATATATATTCAATGGAATATTATGCAGCCATCAAAAGGAATGAGATCTTGCCATTTGCAACAACGTGGATGGAACTGGAGGGTATTATGTTGAGTGAAATAAGTCAAACAGAGAAAGACATCTATCATATGATCTCACTGATATGAGGAATTCTTAATTACAGGAAACAAACTGAGGGTTGCTGGAGTGGGGGTGGGTGGGAGGGATGGGGTGACTGCGTGATAGACACTGGGGAGGGTATGTGCTCTGGTAAGCGCTGTGAATTGTGCAAGACTGTTGAATCTCAGATCTGTACCTCTGAAACAAATAATGCAATATATGTTAAGAAAAAAAAAAAGAAGAAGAAGGTAGTGGGAGGGGAAGAATGAAGTGGGGGAAATAGGAGGGGTAGAGGAACCATGAGAGACGATGGACTCTGAAAAACAAACTGAGGAGGGCACATTCTGCATGGAGCACTGGGTGTTATGCACAAACAATGAATCATGGAACACTTCATCTAAAACTAATGATGTAATGTATGGGGATTAACATAAGAATAAAAAAAAAAAAAAAGAATGCAGGTCCATCTTGCCCCAACAAAATCCTTAGGAAGTTCTTGTTCTTACAAGAAAGGACATATAGGGGGCGCCTGGGTGGCTTAGTCAGTTAAGCATCTGACTCTTGATTTCGGTTCAGGTCATGATCTCAGGGTCCTGGGATGGGCTCTACGCTCAGCAGGGAGTCTGATTGAGGATTCTCTTTCTCCCTCTGCTTCTACCCCTCCCCATACCACACGCACATACTCTCTCTTAAATAGATAAATCGAGCCCCGTGTCTAGCTTCTCACTCACTGGGGAGTCTGCTGGAGATTTTTCTCTCCCTCTCTGCTGCAACCCCTGTCCACACCTCTCCCTTCACCCCCTGCTCTCATTCTCTCTCTCTAAAATAAATCCTTAATAAAATAAAAAGTTTTTTAAAAAAGAAAGAACATGTAGTTTGTGATAACATACATATTTTAAATTGATGCTTAGCACAGTGTTTTGCAATTGGCTCTCTATCAATGTCGGTTGAGGGTATCAAATTTTCCAGTTCTAGCTATCAAAATTGAGACTCTTTTTACAGGATCTTCTTCAAGTCCCAGTCTAGAAGAGCCAGCTCACAGCTGAAGCCAAACAGTAATCTTACCAGTAAAATCAGTGTGCCTTCAGTTTTAAGGATATCCAACAAATATTTGTTGAACACCTATTCTGAACCAGGCCTCCCCACTAAGCCTCTCTTTCTGGTCTGTTATTTGTTCTGTGTGCTGCTTTCTGGACGAATGTCTCCTACTCTCTCTTCCAGTTCACACTCTCTTTTTATGTGATCCACTGCCCACTCTGTATGTTACATTTTAAATTTTGGTTATTGTATTTTTTATTTATGCAAGTTCAGTTTGGTCCTTTTCCCAATCTATTATAACACTTTTTATAATTTCCTGTGCTCTTCATTTATTTTCAGATTTATCTCTTATTTCACTAGACAAAGAACAGTTGTTTTTTTTTTAAAGATTTTATTTATTTGACAGAGAGACACAGCGAGAGAGGGAACACAAGCAGGGCGAGTGGGAGAGGGAGAAGCAGGCTTCCCACAGAGCAGGCAGCCCAATGCGGGGCTCAATCCCAGGACCCTGGGATCATGACCTAAGCTGAAGGCAGAAGCTTAACCGACTGAGCCACCCAGGTGCCCCAGAACAGGTTTTTTTTTTTTATAATTTGTGTCTGATATTGCAGTATCTGAAATATGTAGGTGTCTTTTATTTCTGTTGATTTTCACTCATGGTATATTATATCCTATGTGCTTATTATCTTTGTGTATCCTTAAATAACTCTGTGTGTGTGCACACGCACGCACGGTGGAAGGGCTATTCCTGATGACTGAAAAACTATTTTTTAAAAGATTTTATTTATTTATTTATTTATTTATTTATTTATTTATTTATTTATTTATCTATTTATTTTAGAGAGAGAGAGTGTGAGCAGGGGGAGGGGCAGAGGGAGAAGGAGAGAGAATTTCAAGCAGACTCCATGCTGAGTGTGGAGCCTGATGCAGAGCTGGATCTCACAACCTGGAGATCATGACCTGAGCCGAAATCAAGGGTCAGATGCTTAACTGATGGAGCCACCCAGGCGTCCCTGAAAAACTATTTTAAGTTAAAAATCATTGTTTATATATTTTTGGATGTAAGATGCTATAAAATTGGGGCTATAAATCCTTGAGAAAGCCTAGACATGATTTACATGCTCTCATGGACAATTATTTCTGTTTTCTCCTTCCTTTCTTTTCTCCTGCTCTGCTCAATGCCAGCATACCTCTCCCTGAAAACTGCTGGGGTGGAAGGAGGTGGGTGGATAGACTGCTTGGTTATTCTTCCCTGAAGCCTGGCCCTTTGAGATCTCAGCTTAATGTGTATGCGAGGTGGTTCACCACACACACAACTTGGAATGGGCCCCATGCTTTAGCTCTTGTTTCCCTCATCCCACAAGGCCATCAAAAACACAGATTGGCAAATGGCTTCAGAGCGAACGCAACTCTGAACTCTTCCATTTACCTTTCTTCTTTCAGCGCTTATTTGGTGTTTCCTTTCTATTCTGTTAGCTCCTTGATGCAGTTAAAATAATTAAAAATGTTTAATGCCGCCATTTCAGCCGTTTTCAGTGGGAGAACTAGTCCAGATAACCTAGGCTGTCATTGTGACCTCATCACCTTTTAAAAGAATCATCTTTAATTACTTTTTCCTTTTATAATCAGAAAAAAAAAACCCACCCCAAGACATTCAGGAATTTTTCTCTCCTTTGACTTATTCTTTTTTTCTCTTTTTAAAAAATTTGAGATTATTTCTAACTTCTTGGGGTTTGTATTTTTTTCTAATGGTATCATCAATTTGAGAGTGCCAAGGGGAAATGAGGTGAGCATATGGCAACTACCACAGTGAAATTTGGACTTTTGTCTATACCAGATGTGGGACTGCATACATAATCACTGTGTCTCCATAAAATCGACCAATTTGCCTAATGTCCTTAACTTATTTAACATGTTTCCATAAAGAAACTGATCTGAGCTGGAGTAATCCAGTGGAGAAACCAGAGATACCATGAAGAAGTAAATGAGGAGGGGAAGTATGTGCCACCCACTTCCTTAAGATGAATGCAATTCCAGATGATATCGATTTTGCAGGTCTTACAACTGACTTCCTTCACCTTGGCTTTCATTAACCTTTAGCTGTATTTTTTCATTCTTCATGAAATGCACTTAGGAATTCTGTTTCGTTATTATTGGAATTTTACATTAGATGTGTTATTCTCTGTTTAGTAAGTTTTTTAAGACTATGGCTTTCTCTCTATTATAAATGTCTTTTTGTTCTTTTTAAAAAATTCTCTGTGGCCCCATTTAGACTTTTTATGTTTATTACTCATCTGACACATACTCATTTTACTTTTTTCTAAATGGAGATATTTTTGCTTTTATTTTCTCATTATTTGAGTGATACATCCCTATAAAATGTGGAAAACCAAAGCACTTCTTTAATGACACTTTTCAGAAAGAACTTCTATTCTCCTTCATTAGGAGTTTTGCTAAATACCATTCCAAACTTCTCTAACTCTCTATATGCACATGCATATAATTTGTGTGTGTCACATATGTATTTATTACATACACACATGTGCATATACATGTGAAATGTTTGTATATGTATGCACACATACACACACACACATCTCCATAAACCACACTATATGACTGTATAGAGGTATGAGAGAAATAAAACTTTTTCTTTTACTAATCAAACATATGCAGTAATATCTGTCTCTTTAAGGGGTGGTAACATTTCTTTGTAGATTGGTTAACTTTTTTTTTTTTTTTTTTTTTTTTTTAGAGTGAGAGGTTGGGGAGGGTCAGAGTGAGAGGGAGGAATCCTAAGCAGGCTCCATGCCCAGCATGGAGCCCAATAAGGGGCTTGATCACATGACCCTGAGATCATGACCTGAGCAGAAATCAAGAGTCAGATACTCGACTGAGCCACCCAGGTGCCCCAGATTGGCTGACCGTTTGCTTATTAAAACACATGAAGAGGCCATTTATCAATAAAATGGTGGTCTTCCTTAGGTAGGAAACTGGAACAAAGAGAACTAAATTCTGCTCATGACACAGGATGAATCTGAGAGCTTTCAGGAGCCACCATGGAAAGAGGCAGAGAGGGCTCTGGAGGAGAGAAAGCTAGCCAGCAAATTAGTTACAGACAAACTAAAGGCCACTGGCAGTGGCAGAGGGTTTAAAACAAACAAACCCTCCCCCCCTTCAAAGCTGTGATGGCCCAATCTAATCAATCTCTGAAGGTGCTGTGAGAACTCACTTCCCCACCACAGCTCCCTCACTCTTTTCTAAACCATCTGGAGAGGAGCTCATATATCTTTGGTTTGAGGCACTTTGCGGTGTGAAGGCACTGGGGTTGTATCTAATGTGACATGACATTCTCCAGAAAATCACACACAAGGAAGAGATTCAGGGCAACCATGTGAGACAGAGATGGAGCCAGAATTGATGGGAAGACACATGAGCTGGGACTCAAACTCAAATCTCTTTTAATCACTAGAGTCCTGAGCGTGGTGGCCTCTCTCCTTCCCACACATCACCCCTGCTGCCCTTCTCTACCTGCTACCTCTAGTCCAACACCAGTATTATTTCACAGCCAGGATTCCATCCCTGGCCATTTAGGGGTTTCTCAACTCCAATTATTACTGCATCTTCACCCCATTCCTGTTCTAGAATTCTCCACGGCAGCTTTGGCAGACTATTGGCAAATGCTGTCTCTTCCTTTTCACATCATATAAGGACATTTTTAGTCATTCTTTTTTTTTTTTAAGATTTTATTTATTTATTTGACAGAGAGCACAAGCAGGGAGAGTGGCAGGCAGAGGGAGAGGGAGAAGCAGATTCCACGCTGAGCGGGGAGCCTGATATGGGACTTGATCCCAGGACCCTGGGATCATGACCTGAGCCGAAGGCAGACGCTTAACTGACTGAGCCACCCAGGCGCCCCTTGAGTCATTGTCATCATCATTCCAAAAGCAGTATTTGAGGGGAACATTTGGTTGGTGGGGGCCTCAAATGGTAGAAATGGAAGTTAAGTTGGCTAATGTGCTGGATGCACACTAAGCCCTAAAAAATAATAACTACTTTTCTACCCTGTATTCATCCAACAAGCTATTACCAAGGGCAGGGGTGAATAAAAGGAGAGGTAGGTTGAAAAAAAATTATATGGTGTTACGAGAGGTCAGATTCCCTGTTCCATCCTGCTCTGCTGGCTACCTACCCCTGATGAGAGCCTGGGCGCTTATTTTCTGCAGAGATTGAACATGAGAAGTGGTTTATTGTGTCATCACCCTGCAGGGCAGGTCCCCCCAAACCAACTCCATCCCTACACATAGAGACTCCAGTCTGCTTTTGTAGTATCTCACTTTTTAGGAAGGACAACAGAGAATCGCTCCATCTTTGCAGAAAGTCTTCAACTTGCCGAAGAGATGTTTTCATCTTCCTGGAAGAAAAAGAGACGAAGCAAGAACCAAGGAAAGTTTAAAAACCATAACATTAGTAGAAGCAACAATAGCCACTAGTTAATATCCTCAGAGATTTTAGAAGATACTGCATCCACGGCATGAGAACAAGAGGCTATTAAAAAAAGGAGACTCTCAGGAAGAGAAAGGATGTTTGGAGATTCAGTGCTGAAATGAAGTGGAAACAGAAGCTGAAACTGAAATTTCATAGGAAGGTATAACCAAAAAGAAAGGAAAGGGCTAGCAGAGAAAAGATGAGAACAGTTGAGGATGATTGCAGGATGCCCAGGATACAAATCACAAAAATTTCAGAGAGCAAAACTAGAGAAAAGAGAGGCAAAGAAAGCATCAATTAATTAAAAAAAGCATTGGGAAGTGAAGGAGGTAAGTTCTAGAATGAAAGGGACCCATGAATCCCTGTTTGGGTTGAATAACATACCCCCCAAGTTTATGTTCATCTGGAACCCTAAGATGTGCCCTCATTTGGAAATACAGTCATTAAAGATGTAATTAATTAAGGAGTGCCTGGCTGGCACACCGGTTGAGCATCTAACTCTTGATTTTGGCTCAGGTTGTGATCTCAGTGTTGTGAGATCGAGCCCCGCATCGGGCTCTGGGCTCAGCGGGAGTCTATTTGAGATCCTCTCTTCCTCTCCCTCTACCCCCCTTTGCCAATAAATAATTAAATCTTAAAAAAGATGTAATTAGGGGCGCCTCGGTGGCTCAGTCGGTTGGGCGTCTGCCTTCGGCTTGGGTCGTGATCCCAGAGTCCTGGGATCGAGTCCCGCATGGGGCTCCCTGCTCAGCAGGGAGCCTGCTTCTCCCTCTCTCTCTCCCTCTGTGCTCTCTCTCTCTCAAATAAATAAATAAAATCTTTAAAAAAAATAAAAATAAAAAAGATGTAATTAGTTAAGCTAAGATGCAGTCATACTGGTTTACAGTGGGCCCTAAATCCAGTGACTGATGTTCTTATAAGAAGGCCACATGGAGACATAGAGGAGACACACAGAGCAGAAAGCCCTGTGACCACAGACATAAATTGGGGTGATTAAGTTATAAACCAAGGAACAGCAAGGATTTCTAGAAGTCACTAGAAGCTAGAAGAGAGGCATGGAACAAATTCTCCCTCAGAGCCTCCAGAAGGGACAAAGTTTATTGACATGTTCATTTCAAACTTCTAACGTCCAGAACTATGAGAAGTGAAATTTCTGTTGCTTTAAGCCACCAACTTGCAGTATTTCATCACAGCAACCCTGGGAAACTAATACAAGTCCCCAGCCCCAAGGCTGAGATTGGACCCATATAAAAGCACATCATCAATCCAAAGATTGAGGAGTGAGTACAGAAAGGTTCAAGAGGGAAACAAATAAGTCATGTGTAGAGTGTCAGGAGTCAGGAAGGATCAGATCTCTCATCATCAGTAACACTGGAAACTAGAGGCAATGGAGCAACAAAATTCTGGGTAAAAATGATTTTCTTTTTTTAAAGATTTATTGATTTATTGGAGAGAGAGAGATAGCACAAGTGGGAGGGGCAGGAAGAAGGTGAGAAAATCTCCAGCAGACTCTGCCCTAAGTGCAGAGCCTGATGCAGGGCTCCATCCCACGACCCCAAGATCATGACCTGAGCCAAAACCAAGAGTAGGGTGCTTAACTGACTGTGCCACCCAGGTGCCCCTGAAAACAATTTTCTAGCTAAAACTCTACTCAGTTCCTCAAAGAAGAAAGACAGATGACACTCTCATGTTTGCAAGGACTCAAAATACTTACTTTTAGGGCAGCCCTCCCCAGGAAGATTCTGGAGGGTGTGCTCTTATAAACAATTGGGTAAACAACAACAGCAAAAGCAAACATGGAATTCAGGAGTATGCACACCAAAATAGCAGAATTGCAAAGGAAAAGACCCAGAACGTCAGCTGAATAGCAGGAGGTCCAGAATGGAGCAAAGTGGGTGGAAAGCTCTAGGAGAGAGGTGTTTGAGGGAGAAAAAATGGAAACTAATGAGTTTGAGTAAATGGAAAATATTATTCATCAGAATGTGGCAGGGATGTTGAAGCATTTGGGAAATATTAACAACTTGTACTTAGAGAACTTTTCAACACTGAGGGAAAATGGAGATAGTGCCATGATATAAAATTCAGTATTTTTGACTTTGAGTGACTTAAGAGATTTAACATAATGATTTTTAGGACATGCATTTTTTTCTTACTGTTATTAACAATTAAGAAACTAACCCCACGTGGGATGGGACTTGACACACCAGTAGAGACTAGGGCTACCAGATTTAGCAAAATCAAGCAAGCAAGCAAACAAGCAACAAACAAAAAATTAGGATAACCAGTTACATTTAAATTTCAAATAAATACCTTTTACTCTATGTCTCAAATTCTTCATGGGACATAATTATATCAAAATATTGTTCATTCTTTATCTGAAACTCACATTTAATTGGGTGTTCTGTATTTTATGTGGCAACCCTAATAGAGGCTCAGTAGATAATTGTTAGACCTCTTTCTTTTCTTAATAAACCATTATGATCTGTCATCCAAGAATTATCAAAACCTGCTTGTGATCTATCTCTATTTTCAAGCTCTATCAGCTTTGGGGATTAATGAGTTCCATAAGGTGACTAACCACCTACAGCTCCAGAAGAATGAGTCTATCTGTGCTGCTCTGTCATAAATCTACCTGTACCTTGATGATGGCTCAATTAGTGACTTAGATGCAAAAGCTTAAGGACAAATCCAGGTACATATCATGGTCAACAAATCTGATAGCATTTATAAAACTTTGGTGGTTGAATAAAGGATATATGAAATGGAATATCATATCTGAATAAGTCGGTATGTACTTGGTAGAGGGTGATGACCTTGTTTAAAGATTGTCAAACATAAAGTTGCTCTTGTCCTCCCTTTGAACTCAGGCTCAACATCTCAATAGTCATGGCTGTCACCAATCAAGCTTTTATCCTATGTCAGTCCATTTTTTGTTGTTGTTGTTAGAATTGTTCCCTGGGACCTCTTTCACCTTTAATATAATTGCAGAGTTATTAATTCTTCTTCATTGGCAATTAACTGGTCAGGATTGGTATGGACAGTTTTCACATTCTTTCCAGAATTCAACCCTTCAAACAGCCTGGAGAAATCAAAGAAGTCATAAAGTGGCCAGTGGCATGACTCTGTTTTTCAATTATTTCCAGCATGGGAAAGATTCTATCTGAAATGGACTTAGGGGTATTAAATCTCTTACTTTATAATGTGGTGTTTTCTGGTTATCAAAGAACTTTTCCTGAGACTAGATGTATCCTAGTATAATTACTTCCCTGGCTTATGCAGCAATTTTCCCTCCTCATTTTTAAAAGGCAGAATCATTTTCTCATCATAATCAAATAACTCTTTGATTTTCCATATCTATCCAAAATGTCAGTAAGCTTCTCTGTCCCAAGATTATTGGCTTCTAAAAGTTTTGTAGCTTCAGCAACTTTGCCCTTTTCATTTTTTTTCAGTGTATTCTGTTTTAGTCACTTTATTCATCTTCTTTTTTTTTTTTTTTAAAGATTTTATTTATTTATTTGACAGAGAGAGACACAGCAAGAGAGGGAACACAAGCAGGGGGAGTGGGAGAGGGAGAAGCAGGCTCCCCGCGGAGCAGGGAGCCCGATGCGGGGCTCGATCCCAGGACCCTGGGACCATGACCTGAGCCGAAGGCAGACGCTTAACGACTGAGCCACCCAGGTGCCCCCACTTTTTTCATCTTCTGATAGTTCACCCCAAACAATAAGATCCAAAATGGTCTGTGTTTGTGTATATGCATGTACGTATGAGCGTGTGTGTCTTTCTAAAATAGTGAATTTGTCAGAAGAGGACAGAGATATTGGAGTAAGTTGTTGAGTTTTGTTTAAAGATTCTAAAATATTGGGGCACCTGGCTGGTTCAGTGGGTAGAGCGTGTGACTCTTGATCTCGGGGTTGTGAATTTGAGCCCCACATTGGGTGTAGAGATTACTTAAAAAATAAAATCTTAAAAAAATAAAGATTCTAAAATATTACTTTGGGCAGATCTGACAGTGAGATATTTTGAAAAGTGGACAAGCTAGAGAATATAAATATAGACACTACAATCATGTGTGTGTGTGTGTGATTCTGAACTGTAAACAATAATCCCGTGGTGGAAAGAGCCATACAGACCCAAACCTAAATCTTAGCTCGATGATTTTCTATCTATATAATCAACACTAAGTGACTTGAGCTCTTCTAATCCCCAAGTTCCCCAACTGTAAAATCTACTAAGTAGATTGCCCTCAAATGAGATGAGGCTAAAGAGCACATTGTAACATCTTTCACAAGCTTGCTGCAAAATACAATGTAGCTACTTAGAAAGCACTTCCTGCAAAATACCATATTTCTTTGGTCAACCCCATGCCCACCACCCAAATTTATGGTGTTGGCAGAAAATACCTCAGTCTTAGCGTAGATGCATTGCTTCATGCCTCAGGGCTTGTAGCTAGACAAACATGGCTTAGCATTCAGGAATTCTGATTCTTTTGTTCTTTCTACCATACCACATCGCCTCATGATTTCAACCACAAGGAGGTTTTTTAAAAAAAAATCATCCACTTTCTCCTTATTAATTTAAAAATTCTCTGATTGTGCTTTCATTTCACCATCTGAGAAGGTTCTACTTTTTGTAAAGTCTGTACGTTTGTTAGTTTTTGAGAACTTTTCCACTCTAGAATGCATCTGGGGTCTCTCTGGCCCCACAAAAAAATGGAAAATAGTTACAAAAAACATCCAACTTGAAAAGTAATTTAAGAAATGATCCATTCGATGCTAAATGTCGACGTGTCTGATACCTGTGGCTTGGGATTGTGAGAACGTTTGTTGCCACCTGCTGAGGGTGATAAGTGGCATCGTGAATTAGCTGGGATGCACATAGTGGGCAGTGCGGTTGCACAGGGAGGGAAGTTAGGTCGGAGTCCGCAGGGCAGTAAGAGGATATTCCGTTGAGTTACAAGGGTGTTTTATTGCCTGGTGCCCTTTAAGAGCTTTCATTAAGATGAAGTCAGGTTTCTCTTCTCTGCTCCTGAGAGATCACATAAACGAGGTTAAGTGCTTCCAGTGTTCAGGTGGGCATTTGCCCAAGGGCTCATCTGCAATTTTCATGTCTCTGACATAGACACAGGCAAATTATGGTAACTCTTCTCAGTTATCAGGTACATATTTTACTGTGGATGGATTTAACCTGGTAAGTGAGGAACAAACAGTCATGTGTTATGGGTACTTCTTTGTGGGGGAATCCACTAACTGTGGCAGGACCTATCGGTTTGGGGCTCCTCGGTGGCTCAGTTGTTAAGTGTCTGCCTTCGGCTCCCAGGGTCCTGGGATTGAGCCCCGCATCGGGCTCCCTGCTCAGCAGGAAGCCTGCTTCTCCCTCTCCCACTCCCCCTGCGTGTGTTCCCTCTCCCACTGTGTCTCTCTCTCTGTGTCAGATAAATAAATAAATTCTTAAAAAAAAACCCCACAAAACTATCGGTTTGCCTAAGAAAGACATGAGACATTTCTTCTTTCTAAAAACAGAGCCCAGATTTTATTTGGGCAGTAATGTGTCTAGGTCTGGGAGTGAATCATGATTGGTTGATGCTATGCCCTTGTCACCTACCCTTGTATTAATAGCCGTCGACGCAGCTCTAGACAATGAGTAGAAATGCAAGTCAGCTGGGGCATCTTGGGAAGCAGAGCTGGTGGTCCCTCCTTCTCCCTTCCTGAACTGTGGCGGTGAGGCCAGAAGCTACAACACTTATCTTGTAACCTTTGGGCAGCAAGCACAAAGACAAAAAGCCAAAAGGTAACTGTGATAATCAAAGCTAGCAATTATCTACCGCCGTACTTCTTGCTGAAGCCACAGAGAATTAGGTTTTCTATTTAAGCTAAAAGTACTCCTGACGGTCCCATTTGGTTATTGCCAGTAGGGTACATTTTGAGTCTTCTTTTGTCTTTCTTTCCTCACATAATTCTAATTTTCTAATTCCTGCTTCAGATTAATCTTCAAAACATTTATGCTTCCTTCTGGGGTATTGCTGAAGCATCTCACTGAAGAAAAGAAGCTACTGGATTTGGAAAGCTTGACAGTGATTATCATCTGTTTCTGGGGCATGAGCATCAGTGAGTAAATCTTAAAGCCTGTTATCTCTAAGATGAGGATGATAATGACAATCATTAATAATAATGATAATGGTAATAATAGCTAACAGGTATTGCCCATTTACGGAATGCCAGGCACTGATTTAAAGAAATTTACTTGCATCATCGTAGTCTTCTCAACATGACAACAGTACAGATATTTTGAAAATTTCTAGTGTATAGATGAGAAAGCTAAATTTATAAAAGTTAAGTGACTTGTCTGAAGTTATGTGACTTTGAACTCACCTCTTTCAGATATTTACTCAATGTCAGGGTTTGCCAGCCTCCAAAGAGGTCCCCAGTGATCTGGCCTCTGGATAGTCACTCCTTTGTGAGTAACCTCCCACAATGTTTCAGATTGAATCCATGAGACCAGGAGAAGGAGTGGTATGTCACTCCTCGATTAGGTTCTAAAAACTTTGGTTTTCATTTTGGGTTCTCTCTCTCTCTTTCATCCTTTGCTCCGGGGGAAGCTAACTGCCATGTTGTGAAGGGCTTTTAGAAGCACACAGAGAAGTTGCTGTAGCAAGGAACTGAGGCCTGCCAACAAGGGTGGAGGCAGGTTCTCCAGTCTGGGCAAGGCGTACAGGCCTGTGGCCCCAGTGAACAGCTCGACTGCAAACTCACGACAGACCCTGAGTCAAAACCACCCAACTAATGCACAGAAAACAAGTTTGTTGTTTTAAGATGCAAAGCGTGGGGCTACTTTTCGATGGAGCAAGAGACAATCAACACAGTCACCTTCTTGGAAAGTCTTTCCCTGATGACCCTACTTAAACCACACTCTCACCCCAGCCCCCTGAAATGGTTTTCTTCTTAGCCCTAAGCTCCACCTAAGAGCTTTGAGGACAGGGCTTTGTTATCTGTTTGATTTAATGCTACATCCTCTGCACCCAGAGCAGTTCATGGCACATGGTAGGAGAAATCAGTATTTGTGGAATGAATGAATGAGTGTTCTGCTCCAGAATCTTTACTCTTAACAGCCTTGCTTCGTCCCCTACCTGTCTCATATGCAAAATACTATATGAAAATATTTACTGGAGTGTCTGGCTTTTGTTTTTGAATCTGAATGGCCTTTTGCAGGAGGAGAATACCAATATTAAGGCATATTTCTTTTGGTGCTTACCCCTAGTATATATGTCTTCTCAGTCTAGAAATCAATACAATGGAAGGCATTTTGGGTGGAATGTCTATTCCAGCAAGTAGATCTGAAATCCAATTCCAACTCTGCCTCTAATTTACTTCTGACCATGAAGAACAATCTCTTCCTTCTTATTTTTTCTCAATACTTAAATTTCCTCTTTATTCAAAACATGTCTTATTCCACTTGGAGTTATCTTCTAGAAAAAACAAACTCCATGCAGTTTTCTAAAAATTGTGTTTATTTCATCTTGGTTTATATTGTTAAGTTGTGCTTAATAACTTGTTGATGATGATCTTAGGGGAAAATAGAGGCCAGAAGGGTCATAATTGCTTTAATTGCTTGGCCTTGTCACCAGGGCCATGAGTTAAAGGAACCTGAAAGCAGGTACTCGGAAGTTTACCGAGTTTATTTTCAAGTCCTCACATTGATGACCACAGTAGAATCTGTGGAAGAATCAAGGCCAGGGGCATCTACCCAAGGCTTTGACCTGGAATAAGTGCTAACCTAGTAAGGTTTTTGTGTTCAAGGCGTGATCTCACCCAATAGTCTTTTCTGTGCAAGAGAGTGGAGTAGAGTGTGGTGTGATGGTGGCGTTCTATCCACAAGAGCAATTGGGGGAGATAATTATTTAAAACATACTTCTTGGCTTCTCAATACTAGCTATGCTTTGTCACCTATTCTTCATTCTAACAAGTTTTCATGACATTTGGGTCATTCCCTGCTTTTGCTAATATTCAGTGCCTCTGTTTAAATAGTTGCCCACCCGTCATGTCTCTGAAAGTAACTTTTGTCCAGATGTTGTGTTCAGGACCATGTGGCATCTTTCATCATTTACCTCGCAGTCTGTATCCCCACTCTCTTTCTGTGTCCCCTGCTCACTCTGAACCTTAGGATGTTTTGATTGCTAACAAGAACATCTCAATTCAAGGTTTTTCATAAAATGTGAAGAATTTACTGGCTGACATAGGTGAAAATCTGGAGCTAGAGCTCCAGATGGGGTTTGATCCAGAATTTTCTGATGTTACCAGATACGTAGATATTCTTCCCTGGGATTTGTTTGATTCTCCTCTCTTCTGTGTGTCATCTTTGTTCTAATATTGGTTTCCTTATGGTTGCAGAAATTGCTACTGTCATTCATGCATCCAGAGAGAGAATATGCACATGTTTTCCTGGATTCTGAGCCAAAATATGAGAATCTGGAATAGTTTAGCTCACATGCTACAGGTTGACCTCTACTGTGCATTCTCCCCTTCTTTCCTAGTAATAGAATTTTAGCAAGGCACACATATGCCTGAAAAAACACCATATTTTCTAGCTCCCTTTGTTGCTTGTGTGGTCCTGTGACTTGAGTTCTAGCCAATGAAATGTAAGTGAAAGCATTATGTGCAATTTTGGCATTTTGTCCTCAAGTAAAGAAGAGGAAACACGGGTGCTCTCCTTGTTGTAAGCAATCTTGGGACCATGCAGACAAGAACAGAACTCTAGAAATGGAAGAACAGCAAGACAGAAAGAACTCAGGGCCCCTGAAGCCTGCACAGAACAGAATCCTTACACCAGCTTGAAGTTTATGTGAGAGAGAAATAACCCTTGGTCTTATTTGTCACTGTTAATTTTGGATCTCTGTCCCATTCATAGTCACGTGCTTTTTTTCAACACCGACTTACTCCTGAACCCATCACTGACTCGGAGGATGGAATGTGTGGGTTGGCCTCCGCTGAGGTCACATGCTCCCATGCTGGAGTGTGGGGTGCACTCAGCTTCCCAGCACCATGTGGGTCTCCAAATGCAAGTGGAAGGCTGTTGAGAAACAAGAGGGAGGACGTAGGGGGAGCTTCCACCCATTGTTCGTTAAGCTTTATTTTCCTTTTACTGTCTCGCTTATTCTGGTTTTAGATCCCATGGCCCACCTTGCTTCCGACTCAAGGATTGTTGTTGGTTTGGGTAGCCCAGAGAGATAAACAATAACAACTAGGAGGTTGCCACGACCTCTTAGAAAGTAGTGGTCCTCTGATGAGGATTTGGAGACTGCCATGAAGGGTAGGCTGCCTCTGTGGAGGGGATGAGAGCAAGTGGAGCTGCATGCCTTTTTTTGACTTTAGTTTTTTTGTGAGTAGAGGCTGTGTCCTCATCACAGAGGACATGTTCATCAGTGAATATGTTTAATCATGGTGGTACTGAGAATTAAACTCTGCAGTGAATCCTGCAGGTGTCATTAACAACAACAAAACAAAACAAAAACGAAAAACGTACCAAAAAATAAGGGCAAGGAATTGATTGTAAAAATATGGAAATAACTCTTATTAGAAGAGAATCCATTTCCCCAGTGGCACGAAAGTGTAAGTTTCAGGACGCATGAATAACAGCACACGGTGATATTTAACACATTTATGGAGAGAGATCAGAAATAAGGATAGAAAAATCTTAGGCATTCTCCAGGTTTACCTGCTTCCATTCACTTTCATGGTTTGCCTATTTGTCTCTAATTCAGGGATGGGGTATTTAATATGCTGAGAATTTGTTTTAAATACATATTCCAGGGGCACCTGGCTGGCTCAGTTGGTAGAGCTTCCGACTCTTGATCTCGGGGTTGTGAGTTTGAGCCCCAAGTTGGGTGTAGAGATTATTTAATAAATATATAAAATCTTGGGGTGTCTGGGTGGCTCCGTCGGTTAAGCATCTGTTTTCGGTCAGGTCAGGATCCTAGGGTCCTGGGATCAAGCTCCAAGTCGGGTTCCCTGCTCAACGGGGAGTCTGCTTCTGTTCCCCACTCCCCCATCCCCACTCATGCTCATGCTCTCTCTCAAATAAATAAATAAAATCTTTAAAAAAAAAAAAAAATCTTTAACAAAAAATAAACACATATTCCAGGGCAGGGTGTGCGAGTGCTGTGAGCTGGAAGGCACCTCACTTTTCCGCTTGCCCACCTACATCCTGAAGAGACCCATTTCATAGAGTGAAGTCAGTTGCCACCAAGTAGCATTGCTTACCCTTCTGCCTTCCCCTGGGCAGAAAATAAGGTGTTCTTGTATTTCAAAGGCTTCTAGATTTAGAGTTTAAGATCTAGATTTAGAGTTTAAGATCTGTCTCTAATAGAGTTAAAAATCTGTACTACAAATACACAAACAACAGTGGAGGAGGTCCCCAAAAGTACACTACCAAGAAGGATGAGCAAAAGCAATATCGCAGAAAAACCACCAGCGGATAATGAGGAAATTGCTAGGAAGGTGCTATGCTTATATTGGCCTAAGAGCCCCAGCTATGTGCATTGTTTCAACGAAATATTTTCCAATGCGTCACCTTAGGTGGTATCACACATCAGTCAAAACCGGTAGCTTTTGCTCAGTGTCTCCCTTTCCATTGTCGTATGAACAACATGCTTCAAACACTTGTCTAAACAAGGTTTATTGCTGCTGTGAGTGGCAGCAGTGACTGCTGGGATAGCCTCCCCGCACACGGGAAAGAGTTCAGCAGCTGAATGGTCCCACTGCACATAAATGCCTGGCCTGGATTAAACACTTACTGGGTTTGCACTGACGTGGAGTGCCGCCAAGTGTATCTGCCTGAGTTATTAATCTGGGGGTATGGGCTCCACACGTCTGTGATGACTTGTTGAGGTCACATGGTGAAAGCGGTAGCTTTGTTTGGACTGAGCTGGCAGCCACATGTGTATAGCCCTCGGCTCTGGTGTTTTTTACAGAATGCAGGGAACAACTATCAGTTTGGGTTCAATGGCCCACTGGGAACAGAGTTCACTCTCAGTGTTCCCAGAAAATCAAACAGAGCTTTTACTTGTTGGAGGGAGTCTGTGCCAAGCACGTAACAAGACCACTTAAGCAGTTAACTCCTCTGCTCCGAGCCTGCCCAGAGCATCACAGTGGGAGTTTTTGACTCTGAATCACATGGAGAGTGTTCGCTATCTCCTTCACAGTGATTGAGAGGCTGGTGCTCAACCATGATCTGGGGGACCAGGGGTGGTCATTAATGGGTAGCCTAACATTTTCAGATGGAGTGGGGTAAATTGAGGGAGAGCTGGGTCACCGACTTCACCGCTCTAGGAAGCTCAAAATATTTTAAAGGACTGTGGGCATGAGCTACCGGCCTGTGATTTATAATAGAACTGAAATTAATATTTGAGTGACCCTTAAGTCTGGGCAAAGGAAGGTCTTGACTTTGATGCAGGGAATTGGCACCTGGAATGGTCGCTGCTTGCTGAGTTATATCTGACCGCAAATGAGTTAGTACGGCAGGAAAACAATTCTCTGAAATTGGTGGAAGATGCAGGATTGTCTGTTCTAAAGACTTTGGTGGTAGTTGCGGGGGCACAGCTCCCCCTGCCAGGGGAGGGTCATCAGGATCATGGTCCTCTAAGGCTAGGGTTTCTAAATTCCTTTGATCTTCAGAATCCGCCCCCCCACCGCCCCCCGAGAGCTTTAAGTATAGTGATTTGTAGTCCCACCATGAGTTGCTGAATGAGAGACTTGGTTGAGACTTCTGAGATAAAGTCTTTGAAAAAAATCCCTGCAGGATGTTTTGAGGATGAGACAGGCTCAAGAACCTACCCTGAGCAGTACTGCATAGTGGTAAAGCCTGGGGACTTTGAGTCAGCCTGTAGGTGGTTAAACCCTGCTTGGTTGCTTCTCAGTTGTGTGAGCCCAGACTAGCAACTTCTCTAGAACTTCAGTGCTATCGTCTGTTAGAAGGTGGTAATAATAGTACCTCTCCATTATGCTGTGAGCGAGGATCAACTTGGGAAGAGCTCAGCATAATGTCTGGCATGCAATTAATACTCTATATAAATTAACTATTATTATTAGCAATGAGGGCAATGTTAGTTTTTAAGAGCCAAATCTTTCCACGCCTTCCCCATCCATCAAAGCCCAGAACAATGATAGTAATGATAATAGCTAAAAGTCATTGAGTATTTACTGTATACCAAAAAACACAGAAGTTCGGGCACCTGGGTGGCTCAGTTGGTTAAGCAACTGCCTTCGGCTCAGGTCATGATTCTGGAGTCCCGGGATCGAGTCCCGCATTGGGCTCCCTGCTCAGCGAGGAGCCTGCTTCTCCCTCTGACCCTCCCCTGTCTCATGTACTCTCTCTCATTCTTGCTCTCTCAAATAAATAAATAAATCTTAAAAAACAAAACAAAACAAAACACAGAAGTTCTTTCCAATAATTATCCCATCTTGTTGTCACAACTACTCCCTAAAGTGACACTACTGTTATCTCTTTTGTTTAAAAGAGGTGTCTAATACCCAGAAAAGTGAAGTCCTATGGCCAGAGCCCCATTTCTTATAGCTGGTGAGAGGCAGTGCTAGGATTTGAACCCTGGATCATCTGACCTGCAAGCTCTCATAGCTAACAAGTACAACCTTCCATCTCTTCTGTACCTGCCCTGAATCTCTCCTTTATAAGAAGAATTTCTAGAACTTCTAAAATCACATGTTCCCTCAGTACTTTTCACTGTCTTCTGTGTCTCTGCACCAGCCATAAACATTTTGGTCAGCCTTATGCTTGTGTGGTATTGAATGCTTTTTCAAATATCAAGCATCTCCTTCCTCTCTGCTGAGAATCTCTGACCTTGAACACAGTTTGTCTGTTTCACACTGCTGTGCCCTTGGATAAACTGAGTACTCTTCTTCTGTACAAACACGGTGAGCATTTTAAGGACAACGAGGATGTTTTTTAGTTCTCCTTTGGCTTTCCCTCAGGGTCTAGCCCAAAGCTGGTAAAATGAGATATCCCGGACAAATGCCCACAGTCTTTTATTGAACACAAACTGACCAAGTTTGGGTTCATTTAGAATTGTCTCTCTGGAATTTCTTCATTTGGAGTTTAGACCATATTCCCTGCCCTAGAACACTTACATTTTCTTATTCTCAGCTCTGTGTCCATGGTCTATGTTGGGAAGCCTCAGAAAGACCCCAAAGAGTTGAAATCAAGGTCTTGAAGAGATACCTGCACTCCCGCATTTATTGCAACATTATTCACAATAGTCAAAAGTGGGAACAAGCTGAGTGCTCATCATGGATGAATAGATAAAGAAACTGTGTGGTATATACATACAATGGAATGTTATTCAGCCTTTCAAAAAAGGAAATCCTGTCATATGTGACAGATGAATTGGAGGACATTTTACTAGGTGAAGTCAGTCAGTCACAGAAGGACAAACACTGAGCCATTCCTCCTTTGTGAGGAATCTAAACTAGTCAAATGCATAGAAGCAGAGAGTAGAATGGTGGTTGCCAGGGCCGAGGGAAGGGGAAATGCGGAATTGCTGGTCAGTGGTACAAGCATTCAGTCAAGAAAGATGAGTAAGTTCTAGGGATCTGTCGTACACATTGTGTCTGCGGTTAATCATACTGTATTGTGCACTTACAAATTTAAAATAGTAGATCTCATATTAAGTGTTCTTACCACAATTAAACAAAGGAGGGGGGATGCTCAAATACAGTTGGGTAGAAACTGCTTTACCTGGCTCGTTTGATCTTCCTCCCACTTTCCTTAACCTCCCCTGAAGAGGACCCTCTCTTGCCCTGACATCAGCCTCCTCTTTTATGTAGGTTGACATTTCTAATCCTTTTCGTGTCCAGGAAGTAGCCAGGTCGGCCTTCTTTACAGTCTCAGTGTGCTCTATATTTTCCTTCTTAGCACTCATCACAGTTTTTCAAAGCATATTTATCTGTGTGTTTACTTGACTAATGTGTCTCTCCACCCCCAGACTATAGAGTCCATGTCTGTTTTGCACATTACAGTATCCCCAGTACCTAGCAGAGTGCCTGGCACTCAATAAATATTTGCTGAATGAATGGGTGGATTTATTGTTCTTGTATTTGTGGGGGACAAGCCTGGAGAGAAATACAATTCAAATGGACTCAGTCATGAAGAGGGAATTAGTGACTCACAAAATTGAAAATCCAGGTGTGGCTTCAGGAATGGATGCAAGAATGACTGCATCCACGGGGCGCCTGGGTGGCTCAGTTGGTTAAGCAGCTGCCTTCGGCTCAGGTCATGATCCCAGGGTCCTGGGATCGAGCCCCACGTCAGGCTCCCTGCTCAGTTGGGAGCCTGCTTCTCCCTCTCCCTCTGCCTGCCGCTCTGCCTACTTGTGCTTTCTCTCTCGGTCTCGCTGTCAAATAAATAAATAAAATCTTAAAAAAAAAAAATGACTGCATCCAAATCTCAAACAGTGCGGATCCACATCTGCTTTGCTCCCTCTCTCAGCTCTGCTTTTGTTCTCTTCATGTATAGGCCATTTATTACGTTATGGGGAACAGACTGACACTAGTTCTGGTTGGTATCCTCACCATTGAGTCATCTCCATGTAGAAAAGCGACTTTTTCTCAATTCTTCCATCGGAAGTCCCAGACTTGAGTATTACTGGCCAAACTTGGTTAAATGCCCATGTCCTGACCCAATCACTGTTGCCAGGAGGGAGGATTGTTTGAGTTGTCCAGGCTTTCTTTGGTCATGCCCACCCCAGGATCAAGGGAGATGGTGGGCAGCCCCGCTGGCACCATGTGGTCAAGAGTGGAGGAGATGTTGTGCCTCCTGCCAGAACGCAGATGCTACTTTTGGAAAGAAGATGAAAGGATGCTGGCCAGGCAAAAGTAAGATTTTTTTTCACTGGGGTGTGAACAGACCTCTAAGTCTGATAGTTATGAGCTGTGATACATAATAGTGAAGGAGAGCATCCTGAAGGTACTAGGGTGTCAGGAAAGAGAGTGCAGCATGGAGCAGGGCTTGACCAATGCAAGACTTTGTAGCAGCTTGCCCCCTTAAGCATGAGTTAATTGGGTTCCTTCACTGATGCCAGCTCATGTCACACAGCAGGATTCTAAGTGTCCTACTAGCTGTGTTTTTGCTATGTTAGCCCAGGAACCCCAAGAAGGGTCCAAGTGATGGGAGGTGGCCCAGCCTTATGTGTTTAGGATTTAACGTTTTAGTCAAATTCTTTTGGATTTGGAATTGAAAGCACTTGACTTTCATTTTGATGTGGTATTCATTCATGTTCCTAATACCAGCAGCTTTTTTTTTTTTTTCTGGAGAGTTACCCCTTCTCTGTTGGATGTGGGCTTCCATGTACCACTGTCTCGCTACAGAAATTGGCGGTGGGTGGGTGTTGGGAAGGAAAGCATCTCCCACCTCTACCTGCTCCTGGAAGAGCCAGGAGTTGGATGTGTGGCTTGAGCTCAGCCAATCAGACACTCTCTCCTGGGACTTTATTCTTGAAGTAGTGTCACAAGCCTAAAGAAAGAGTTTGAAAGGCTTTTCATGGCCGTTGGTGGCGTGGCAGCATTAAGAGTGGTGTCACTGGCAATGTTCTGACCAGACTCTTTCTGAAGAGAGTTGCTGTGCTTCCTGCTTCCAGCACATCTGCTCTCAGAACCCTTGCCATTTGCAAACCTCCCTTTCCAACCACCCATTGATCCTGAGCCATTGACATCCTTCCAATTAACCCTTCTCGTTGAAGGTGGTCACAGTTCGTTTATCTCGCCTGTAGTCAGAAATCCTAGTGGATGCCTTTGTTTATTTTTTTATTTTTTACTTTTTGGCTTTAACTGTATTTTACAGGTGAGGAATTCTAATTCCAAATTCATCCACTTTGTAAAAGAGCTTCCACCCTCAGGTAAAGCCAGAGGGCTCGGAGTCAGGAGAACTAAATTTAAACCCCAGTTCCATAGCCGTTGAGCTATAGGATTTCCACCAAGTTGTTTAATTTCCATTTCAGTTTATTTCCCTATAAAATGGGAATAGGAAAAATCTTCTGCTCGTAGGGATGTTCTGAGGGCCCGTGAGAGGGTGTGGCAGAGCTCCGAAATGCAAAACTGCCACCCAGATGATGAATGTGCAATGTGATTATGTGGCTCATCCATGAGTGGATGACTGATTTAATTCCTCAGTGTTGCAACTTTATTTTGCCCCCACTTAGCACATGCTCATTCCCAACACTGGGATTCATGTGTGCGTTCTGGAGATCTTTATTAAGGGCCCACTATGTGCCAGGCCCTGGTTTCTAATCAGCATTTTTATAAGGAATTTATCATTTGTGGTGTGTCTGTCATCTTCTTCCAATTCTGCTGAACACACTACTCAGATCTTTATGCCTCCAGGAGGAAATCATTGACTAGTTTCCAGGTGTCTTGCCTCCTTTGCCAAGAGTCATTTTTTTTTTTTTCTTCCTCCTGAGAGAAAGAACTGATGAAACAAGGGCAAACGGAAGCAGCCCTTCTTTCTTGCAGTGCCCTTCCTTTACCCCGGAGAGAAAAATTTAACTACATAAGTGGCTTTCTTGGTGCCGTATTATCCCCAGCAGCTTCTCAAGTTGTCCCCACCGGTGGGGGTTGGTGGTGGTGGTGGGGGGAGACCATGATTAGCAACCATTAAGACTTTGATGTCAGTAAGAATTGGCAGAACCAGCAAAGGGGCAGATGATCATTTCAAACATTCAGCCCCAGCTAGCACTGCTTTTTGGGAAAAGAAGAAAAGAAAAATCATATAACGATACTATAAACCCTTTGGCAGATAGAAAAAGGCACAATACAATAAGAACTATCCTCAACTAATGAAATATTTTTTTCCACCCATCAACAAAATGTAAGGCAAAAAGGTGAGGTCTTCGTTAAATGAACACGATGCATATGTCCTGAAATCAAATTTATTTGATGCACATTGAAACATTGTGTGATGAGCAGTGCAGAATTTCAGAAGATGGTTGCAATGAACAATAATGCCTAGGAAACCTTGGCAAGTAGGGTTTATCTGGAAAGTGTAAGAAATCACTTACTCTTGTAGGAGTCCGAGTGGACCCTTCTTTCCCCAAAAGTAAAATCAGTTTTTCTGGGAAATTTATTTGTCTGCTTCAATAGAGCTATGAAATTGTACTATCTCCAAGTGCTAATATCCAGCTAATTCCTCTGATTTTGGGGTGAGAGCTGAGGTGAAGAGCCATTTTTAATATCAACTATTTATAATTCTTAAGAGAATACAAAAAAGGGAAAGTTTTCTTGCCGCATAATTATTCATGGTGATTCAACATTTCCAGAGTGCCAACTTTTCCACGCACACATAGGAATGAGTACAAAAGCTCATATAAAGAGGGGCCTTTTGCCTTTGTTCCAAAGAGCTGATTGTTCCATGAGAGGTGGACAAGGCTCCCTCTGCTCGACTAGCTTCAGTTTACCACTTAAAAGCAAACTTTTGCAAAATGTGATGCACTGAAATGTGAATTCACAAATTTAAGAACTGAAAGGGACCTCGGAAATCATCAAATTCAGCCCCTCCCCTCCCCCTTTTTTTCCAGAAACTACAGGCTAGGGGACCTGAGTACAGAGAGCATGACAAATATCATACTGGAAACCAAGACTTTCAGAATTTCAAAATCCCCCCCCCACTATATTGTCTCTCCATTAATTAAAAAAAAAAACAAACCCAAAACTAACAGAACCATTTGGAGATAAAGCACAGTTTCCATATCAGGTTTTAGTGACTCTATCAATCTTTGACGCAAGGTCTTTACATCTCCTTTATTATGAAGTATCTTGTTTATTTAAATAGATTCGTTTCTAAAGTAACATGGAGTGGATGAAGGGACAAGCAAATGTCATTTTCCATAAAACGTCTCCTGTGAGAACAAATGGAGAAGAGAAGCCTGGAGAATGTGAGAGAGTCAGCTTCTTGAGAGAGGCTCAGTGGGCTTGATGACCTTGATGTTCATGCTATAGTTGTTATGGCAACAGGAAAGTGAAATTATGGTTGCTAAGGGACACTGAACTGAAGCAATCTCCATCACTTAGTGGTCACTCCACTCTGGAGCTCAGAAATTCACCCAGAGCAAGGATGAGTCAGCAAAACAAATTTTTAAAGATTGAGCTAAAATTGGGTTATATTTAGTAGTATTTGTTCTCAAAGAAAGTCCCAAGATTTTGTAATGTTTGAGGTTTTAAAAGCCTTAAATGACTTAAATGTGGTAAAATCTTCAAATGGAAGGAAGGCTTGGAACACCATGTCTGCAAACCTCCCCATGCACCAAAGCACTATTTTATTTACAAACAGATGATTTTTGAAACAGGTAGTATATTCACAATGTAAATCTTTGTTTCAAGAAAGGTTAACATAACTATCAATGAGAAAGCTCAGGCAGTACGTGAAAATAACTAATGGGTCATTAAGTAGAATGTTTCTCTTTATCACCTGGGAGAACTTTCAGTGACATCAATGTCTATATTCCTGAGTGGTGACTCCACCTGTCCTCACATCTGCTAGAATCCAGTGTGCCAGGATGTTTGGTTGACCAAACAGCGTCGGGAAAAACATGGATACCAGCTGACAACAGGAGATTCAGATGTCAAGTGTTACAATGCTCAGGACAGAGACCACATGCCTAAGTCATGGGGAGACATTCTCTCTCCATCTGGCACACAGTAAGCACTCAATACATATTTAGTAACTGTTGGTGGATGACAGGAAGGGGAAGACTACTGTGTATAGCCTGTGGATGAGCATTTTTGAGCATCAGCCGTGTGCTGAGATACACCAAGAATGGTTCCTGTCCTTTAACCCTTCCTCTGGTACTGTCCCCTCCTGCCTTTTCTTCTTTCCTTCCTCAAATATTTCCTGAACATGTCCTATCTGCCTGGCACGCTGACAGGTGCTGGGGATACCGAAATGTATCCGTGTGTGCCCATGGCCTTCAAGGAGCATATTGTGATGGGATCCTGTACTTGTGAAGAACTACGAGTGTAATTGTGATGGAGGTATGAGAGATACAGTGGAAACAGAGAAGAGCCGAAGCTGTCTGGGGTGTCAGCTTAGCTTTCAGAGGGGCTTCCTAACGTAGAGCCCTTGACAGTGGGTAGGCATGCACATGCACAGCCTTTGCTGTCATGGGTGTGTGAAAGAACTAGGTGTGACACTGTAGTCATCTAGGACAGGCAGCTTCCTCGGGGAGTAGATGGTAAGGGATAGGTAGAAATGAGAGATTTATTGGCTAGAATACCATTGAAAGATAAGAGAAATGAAGGAAGAATAGTCAGGGAAAGTGTTCAGACCATGAAGGAGGCTGACATCTATGAAAGGTGAGGGGGAAGGAAAGAGGACGAGCATCAGAATGTAGGACAGCTCTGAGAATCGTGGCCAGCCCACAGGGAGCACTGGTACAAGGCTTCTCTTAGCGGCATCCAGTGTTGGTGAGTCCTGTGCCATCTTATGCCCTATCATTGACTGGGGTCTGTCTGGGAAGCTGAAAACTGAAGCAGATTCTGAAGACACTCACAGGTGGAGACTCACAGTTAACTGCACTCCCTGTTTCTCTCTCTCTCTCTATTGTGGTTAAAAGTACATAACATAAGATAACCATCTTCACCATTTTTGGCGGGGGGAGGGGCAGAGAGAGAATCTTAAGCAGGCTCCACACAGCCTGACGTGGGGCTCGATCTCACAACTCTGAGATCATGACCTGAGCTGAAATCAAGAGTCAGATGCTGAACTGACTGAGCCGCCCAGGCGCCCCAGCATCTTCACCATTTTTAAGTGTATAGTAATGTTAGCTATGCACACATCGTTGTACAGTGGATCTCTAGAACTTTTTTTATCTTGCAAAATAGAAACTCGATAGCCATTAAGCAAATTCCCTTTACCCCCTCTCCATACCCCCTTGGCAACCATCATTCTATTTTTCGTTTCTAAGAGTTTGACTACTGTAGATATGTCATATAAGTGGAATCATGCAATATTTGTCTTTTTATGACTGACTTATTTTACTTAGCATAATGTCCTCAGGGTTCACCCATGTTAGCCTGTGTGAGAATTTCATGATTTTTTCAGGCTGAATAATATTTCATTGTATGTATATACCACGTTTTTTATTCATTCGTTTGTTGATGGATATTTAGGTTGATTCCACTTGTTGGCTATTGTGAATAATGTTGTGATGAACACAAGGGTGCTAATCTCTTTGAGATGTCTCTCTTGAAAGGGGATTTGAGTGGGGCAGCCCCATGACTGCAGCACTGTTTGAGTTCACATCTCTGGATGATGGTCACAATGCCTACGTGGAGATGCCCATTGTTGAGATGTTTGGGAGAAGCCAGATGATTAATATAAGGCTGTCATTTAGATATCTAAGGTTATTCTAGTAGTTACTTCTGGGCTATTTCTTCCCTGGTAAAGTGTCCCTCTCCAAACACAAAGAAATGACACCCTGCAGTTCATGATTATGTTCCATAACTATACTCCTTCATGACTCAAGCAGATTGGATGAGGATAGTCACCTGAGTAAAGTGAGTCTCCCCTGGTTGGGCTCAGCCAGTCAGATGTTCTCACCTGGAGATTTGGAATTGGGACACAGGGATGATAGTGAGCTAGTTGGTGGCTTTGGAAGTGGGAGCAATAAAGCAGTTCAGGTATCATGTTTCAGTCTGCAGTTATGAAGAAGCAGAGAATAACGGCTTTGAGAAGAATGTGCATACTAGGGAGAGAAGCAGAAGTGAGAGCCCAGGAGACAATGTGGTGGGGAAGAATGGAGCAAACGGAGGAACATGGCTTCCTTGATTTGAGCTAGCTTTTCTGGTTCTCAGTTTCTCAGCAGCCTTGATTCCATAAGGTACTCTTGTTTTTAAACAAACAAGCAGACAAAACATTAAAAAAGCCGAACTCCTTTTATTTACAGTAGTCTGAGTGGGTTCCCATTTTTGGCAAACAAATGACATTGAACGTTTGCTCAAGTAAAATTAACATTAATCTATCTCATATGTTTTTGGTGCATAACCCAGAGTATTCACCTTGGGTCTGAGAGAAAGGTAAGCTGATTATGAAATAACACTGTCCATTTGGGGGCTAGAGGAAAAGATAATGTTTCTGGACTCACCAAATCTGAATTTTAGCTCCCATTCTGCTATTTTTTGACTGTTGTGACTTTGGACAATCACTTATTCTCTGGGCTGAAGCTAAAACAACCTCACGATGAGACTTGCTCCTGGTTTATAAAATACCATGTTTTAGGATGCCTGGGTGGCTCAGTCGGTTAAGCGTCTGCCTTTAGCTCAGCTAATGATCCCTGGGTCCTGGGATGGAGTCCCACATCAGGCTCCCTGCTCAGCAGGGAGTCTGCTTCTCCCTCTGCCTGCCTCTCTCCCTGCTTGTGCCGCTCTCTCTTTCTCTCTCTCTCTCGCTCTCTTTCTGGCAAATAAATAAAATCTTAAAAAAGAAAGCTATCAATCTTTAAAAAAAATAAAATACCATGTTTCAGTAAAATCTATATTGCAGTATGTATTAATAGGCTGTGATGGTCTGTATAATAACAGACGTACAAACTGCCATCTTTTGGATGTATGTTTGGTGGGAAGGCAGAGGGATTAGTTGGTGTTTCATAATAGATGATGGGACTGAAATATATATTTGGGCTTGCATGCAGTAAATACTAAACACATTTTTAAATGTTTTTAAGACCATTGTCCTTTTCCTTACATACTTTATGTCCATCATTTCTTTTGTTGTATCTTTTTTTTTTTTTTTTTTAAGTAAGCTCTCTGTCCCACCATGGGGCTTGAACTCACAACCCTGAGATAGAGTTGCATGCTCTACCAACTCAGCTAGCCAGGTGCCCCTCATCATTTCTTTTAAAAGTATATTAATAAATATTCACAAAAATGACGCTGGTGTGCCTAGCACTATGCAAGTGAAAATGAAGGAAAAACGATCCCTTATTAAGTCACTATTGTGTGACTGATGATAGAATTTTTCTCAAATGCTTCATTTAATCTCACAATAATGTTGCAAAGTAGGCACTCATCCTTTCATACATGGAGAATCTAAGGCTCACAAGAGTTAAACAACTTGTTCAAGGTCAACCATCAAGGAAGTGCCAAAGCCAGGATTGGATCCTGGGTCTCTAATCTTTTACCATGCTGCGTGCTGGTAGGACTCAAGATGGGGCCCTGACCTCCTGGAAGCTGATCTCTAGCCTAGGGCAGAGTAGGGTGGGTTGGAGAATGGGAATGCCAGGCAGGAACCAAACATGTTCATGCAAGGAATACTAGGAGAAGGATACCTGATACTATGAATCAAGTTTGGTGTATAAACTAATCACTGTAGTAGTTTAGAGAAGGGTCAATGTGGGTTGGAAGATTCTCAAAGGACATGTTGGAGGAATGAATCTGGATGAACTCTCATCTCCAAGGCAGGTCTCCCCATTGGTAAAATGGGAGTAACAATATGTTTTTTACTTTCTTTGCAGTGGTTTTGTGAGATCATATCAGTTAAAGCACTTTGAACTATTCAAGTGCTTTTCATATGTGAGGGGCTGGTTTTATAAATAAGAATAGGGAGACTTTATACTGGTAGAGATAGGAAGGGAGAAGGAATTCCAGGGAGGGAGAAGAACATGAAGATAAACAGAAGAAAGATCACATCTTGTATCTCTCCTCTCCTCTCCCCCTCCCTCTCTCACCGCTTCCCTTCCTCCCTGAGAGAGATATAAAAATATATAGCTATAGATACACAAAGGAGTGAGATGTACAAGGGAGCATGGAGAAGCAAAAGGATGAGTGAGGATAAGAAAACTCACCTGATTTCATAGGAATTTTCTAGGATTTAAAAAATGGAGCCATAAAGGTAAGCTCCTTGCTAATTGCAGTGTCTGCTCTGGACATGGAAAAGTACTTGGACATGTAGTGAACATGTGTCATTTTGCTTTTGTTACCCAGTATCCATCCCCTGTCTTATTTATGACAGACTTTCCTATTAAGTGTAGTTCTTTTTGGGAAACTGAGGGGGGCTGTCATAGGTTGAAGACAGACCCTGAGATAGTTGTTTGCCTGTAGGAGCATTCTTAGGAACAACACCTTTAAGGGAGTAAGGAAAACAGGACCGGGAGAGGATGAAGTTGAACAATGATATAGTTTGCATTGACATGTCAGCCAACTCTATGCAGAGCTCTGGGTCTGGGATGACCCTTCAGAAATGTCCCAAACTGAGGCACAGGGGCCAGGGACACCTTTGTGTTCCTGTATCTACCAGGCATTGAATACAGGATGCCCCCTGTAGAGGATGTACCTTGGTGAGGTAGCTCCTCCCAGTGGAGGATGGTTACTTAGGAGGAATTCATCTGTGAGCCATCTGCAGGCAACATCCCCAGCAGCTGGGGAATGAGGGCCTGGGTCTTGAAGGGAGGAGCTTGCAATGCACCATAGCATTCATTCTTGGGGTCAGTTTTCCTGACTTCATATTGCCCGGCTGCCAGGGCATGTGCACATGAGCTAGCTCAGCCCATCATATTCTCTCACCAAGGATTTTACATCTTCAGCAAAGGACAGAAAGAAGGCTCCATTAGCATTCACTTAGGTGGCAGCGACAGCAGTAAGCATGGCTGTCTTTTGAGGTTTGTGGCAGTAGTAACTGCCCAAATGTTCCCAAAACCCAACTTCCCAGTGTCTCGTGGCTCCTTAACATTTTCCAGTCCTTGCTCTTTGGATCTCTGGTTGATTCTGTGAGTCTCCAATTTCTGTCAAATTCCATTTTACCTCTAGTCACTGAGAGTTGGTTTTGGTTTCTTGGAACTGGAAATTCTGATTGAGAAAGGGAATAAATGCCAAAAGAGAAAGAGGAAAGAAGGAAAGCTGAATTCTAGAATACTGCCTATTACCTATCCTAGTATTGGTATGAAGAAATATCTTTTTAACAGGATATGGCAGTGGGAATAATGAGTTGATTTTAATTTTTCCCCCACACTTCACTTCTTTAATCCCAGAGGAAGATAAAAAAAAAGAGGTAAAATTCTGTTAAAAAATACATTTAAAAGCAACTATAGAAATGAACAATCTGATGGATCATGTTTGGCAGAGAGGTGGCACCCATTATATACACACCTCTTTTGCATCACATCCTCAAGCATATTTGCAGAAATGAGTGCGTTTGCAGAAGATGAGTCTGGCCAAATCTCATAATTAGTTGAGAAAAATGGGAAGCAGCTGCAGGGCATATTAAAAGCCCTTACAGGGCCAAGATGGGTAATGTCAGATGAAGAAGTCTAGAAGTTGGTTAAGGCTGTCGTGGCACTTTGGCCAAGGGCTCTGAAGATAGCTAATTCACAGTTCAAGGCTGAAGAGTGTGTGTAGAACATGAGGTGAGATGGGGATGCTGGTGGGTCTTGGGGCAGATATCCAGAGGCAGCAACTCCTAGCGGTCATTCCAAAACGTGGAACAGAAGGGTGAGATACCGGAAGGTAGTTTAAGTATTAATGACAGCATGTTTGGGGTGTTGAAATCTTTGAGTAATGGCTTAATAAATCATGGATTAATAGTGAAGTCTCCAGTGGGGAAATCAAAGTTCTCAACCAATCAACTTATATGTAGACAGAGTGCTCCCTGGGTTAGGTCATTAAAACTGTTAGAATGTACTTAGCAAAGTAAATGGTACTAAATGTGAGACTAAATTGCCTTGCCTTGTTGACTGGATTGAAGGCAAATCAGCTCAAGTGGGTCCCCCGCCATCCAAATGCTATTCCTTTTGGAGTGTGCCTGTTGATAGAGGAAATGGATCCCAGCAGGAGCAGATCTCCAAGTATTTAATCTCTCACTGCTACTGTAGCACCATCAACAGCCCTGCGACAGATAGGATAAAAAGTTGGGGTTTCTGTTTCTCAGTCTCTTGAAACAAGCTAAAGGGGATAATGTGCAATCCCTAGAAGAGGCTGTCAAACTTTCTTTGGGAAGGTGATATTGCATGGCATTGGGCTTGAAGCAGAAAAGGAATGTTCTTTGGGTAAGGTGGTTAGAGAAGGGCTCATGGAGGAGGTCATATTTAGGGTGAGGCCAGTAAGATCAGAGGAGCCAGTCATACAAAGAGGTCGGGGAGGAGTCTCAGGGGGAGTAGGAGACAATGTTCCAGGCAGAAGAAACAGCATTGAGAGGAAAGAATTTGGTATGCTTGAGCAACAGGAAGGTGGCCAATGTGGCGATAATGTGTGAGTTGGGGAGAACTCTGACAGGCAGTGGGGAGATTGGGCCTCCAGGCACAGTTAGAGAGGCAGGAAGGGGTCTACTATGCTTGGCCAACTGGACCATGATACAGAATTTGGATTTTACTCAAAGTACAATGGGAAACCATTGAAGGGTTTTAAAACAAGGGGGTAACAGAATCAGATTTCTATCTGTAAAAGCCTGTATGGCTTCTACAAGAAGAGATTGGGGTCAGGCAAACCAATGAGAGGGCAATAATGGAAGTCTAGGGGAGGCATGGTAATGGCTTGGTCTAGGGTGGTGGTGACAATGGAGGGCAGGAGAGGCTGATGGTTTAAGGGTATAAGGAGAAGGCAGGAAAAAGAGAAGCTAGTGGTGGATTAGCTCGTGGGAAGGAATAGTTAGAATGGGAGGAATCCAGAGTAACACCCATCTTTGCATCTTGAGCTACGAGTGGCGTGTGCACGTTTAGAGTCATTTTCTGGCTTGACTTCTATCCACTGGTCTGGTTTTATTCTGAAATTTCATTCCCTCGAGTTCTTGCTTAGCTAAGGTCACAGTCACTGCTCTTCCTCACCCTCATGACTGCTCAGTGTCCAGTGGGGGGGAAAAATAGCTCGTCTCCTGAGCAAATTGTGCCTCTTGCCAATAGAATTGAAAAATGGAGCTTCTTTTTGGTTATCAGCACCACATGTCTAGCCTCACTCACATGTAGTGCTGGATTCCTGAATGATTTAGAATCAGCTCTTCCTCCTCAGCCCTAATATGAATGCATTGCCTGTTGATTATCTCAGACACAACTTATTACCCTGAATAAGGTAAAATCCTTCAGCGCCGTTTCAATTAATGTGGCGATGAGTGTGCGCATTAGAATGGCCAAGCACAGCCAGGATTTAATTGATTTAATTTGCATATCTCATTCTGAAAGAATTATATGTTGTAAATTCACCCACTGGCAGAACCTGACCACTGCTGCCTCCTTTGTGAATGCAAAATTCGCTTTCTTGAAGGTTTTCCCAGACCTGGTCATCTTTGAATCACTTAAGACTCTTAATGTTTGTTCCATCTTTTTAGAGGAGGGTTTTAAACTCTTTGGGGAAATGAATGTAAGTTTGGGGGAAGGCTCTGAGTATGACTGGATTGCTTATGAGAAAAGCAGGTGCCACTGAGACTGGCATCCCTGAGCCATCTCCAAGTGATCTTTTGGGGCCTGTTGGCTTTGGGAGCTGAAGTCAGAGCCGGTGCTTCTTTGGTGGAAAGTATAATGGGAAAGAGAGCTATAGTGTCTTTCCAGATGAAGATACATTTCTCAGAAATCTGGATACCTGCCTTAATACCCCTGGATGTTTTAGGATATGAGAATGTATAAAATGCAAACTGAGGGAGATCTTATATTTCATACATACATGTATATTAGCTATTATACATATAAATACACATAAATACATAGACACCTGATAACTACCAATATGCACAACTCTACCAGCTGAGGAAATATTGAAATATTTCCATAGCACTCGGTAGATAGCTGATGCCTTTGAGTGCTCCTCTTGCCACCCTTGGAACCCTTGGTCTCCCCATGATCCAGCAGCTGAAGTGGTAAAACTTGGCTCCTGGAGGGTGCCTCCCTTCCACTGCCCCAGTCCTATAGTCAGCATCTTTCTTGATTGGTTTGTGAATTTATAGGTTGTTAGCTCTTTTGAATACCATCTGTGTGTTTTGCATTTGTGTTTGTGTGGGTAAAATTTTTCGGCATCTGACCTTATGTTGAAATTTCTTTCATTGATTTATTCACTGAGCATAGACTGAGTGCCTACTATATGTGAAATACTGGGCTAAGTTCGGGGGATAGGAAAATGAGTTAGATAGTCTGTACTCAAGAAGTCAAGGAGTGGAGATTGGCACATAAGTGTAAAAGTACCATGATAGAAGCAAAGAGAGTTGTATGATCATTGGGAGCTCCTAATCCAGCCTGGAATCATGGTGATGTGTATAGTCAGGGATGACTTCTTAAAAGAAGTCATCAGGATGAGTGAAGATTACCTTTATGAGGGATGGAAGTGAGAAAGGGTATCCATTGGGCTTCACTGGCAGGGAGTGTCCAGAGGAGTGGGAGAAGAGAGTGGATCCAAACGAGAGAAACATGGTACATGCAATAATTGTTATTCTGTTGCACAGTGTCCATTCTGCCAGTGGAGTACATCTCTTTTGGTTGCTGGACCCACAGTCAGACTGGTAGTCTGAACATGATTGACACCCACTTCCTGTTATCTAGGATGGGCATGTAATTGAGGTGTGGCTAAATATTTTTTTTTCTCCTTGGCACAGTTAATGGTTCAGTCATGGGCTTGAGACCCAAGTCAATCCAGAAAGAGTTAGTTCCAAGATGTATAATGAACATATTAGCCAAAGGAGTTTTCTCTCTTTCTGCTGCTCTTGCCAAGTAGATCAGCATCTGGTGATCAACTTGCTAATGTGAGTAGAGCCAGCCACCATCTTGGAAACAGAGTTCAGACATGAGAAAAACCGATTCCTAATGGATGTCATCTGAGCACCTGAATTCCACAGTGCTGATGCTCATAAACCTCTTGGCTTCTTGAGTTACACAGACAATAATACCCCTTTCCAGTTACACTCTAATCAAGGAGAGGTCTTGCCATGTGCATGTGAAGAGACCCAAATACTGCATCTTATCCAGCAGAGTAAGCCACTAGGATTCTTGAGAACAATACAGATTAAGAGGCATGTGGATGTTAACTTTGCCAAGAATGTGAAGATGGAAATGTCAGAGAAATGGGTCGAGAACATACAGAGTTGCTTTTGCAGAGAGTTCTCTGCTAAGGCAACATATTCTTTATTCTCTTAAGAGTCTAAGAGCAGAGTCACCTTTGCATAACTGAACCAGGCACACAGACTTAAGTTTCTCTGGAAATGAGTCATATTCAGTCTATATAATCTGCTTTCTACTGTTTTATTTGTTTAAAAACACTTTTTTTTTTTAAATAAGCAGTTAGAAAGGAAATGTTAGTGAGACACTTTCCTTAACACTACTGGATCTGAAGTAGTGGATTTTGACTTAAAAATGTTTTATCAGAATGCTTTAGAACGCTGTACTTTCTTCCTCCTTGGCTAATATCAGTGTGATGGGGGCCACTTCATTTTGTCATTTGTACTTTGGATTTCATGGCAAGTTAACTTAATAATAATGGAGTAGTGTCCACAATAACCATATTGGTGGTTTACTCCGTGGCAAAGACTGTTGGAAGCTCTTCACATGCACCTGGCCTGTGAGGATGGCAACCGCCATTAACCCCACTTTAGAGATGAGCAAACTGAGGTGCAGAAAGACTGTGAAATATGCCCAAACTCATACCGCTAACGAATGACAAAGCTGGGCATTGAGCTCACTTTTACTCCACTTTTGTGGGGGAAAATTATTTTGTTTTTATTACATACACTCATATTGGGAAAACTAACTTTCAAAGGCCTACATATTTATGTTCTCTAACTTTCATTTTATTTGACTTTAATTTCTTAATCCTTGAACTGTTTCATTGCTCTATATATCACTTTCATGTCAGTAATTTATAGGGCCTCTCATTAACAACAAATAATAACTCCCTTTTTTCTGGGCAACTCTGATGACCAGTGTCTCTTGCCCTCCCCCCAAGCCTGTTAAAAGTTATTGCCTTCCACGGATCATTTTGTGTGATCTCTGCAACATCGCAACCAGTAGTTTATCCTTGGTTGCTTAATAAATACAATCAACACCACAGCCCTTAGTGTTTCATGGGATTCCCTCTCTGACTTCTCAGCAGTGATGAATCTGTCAGCCAGAGGAACAGCCTGGAGGGAATCTACTTCTTATAGAATGGAATGAAAATTTTTTTTCCCCATAACCCCAAACCGGAAAATCTGGGGCTTCCTTGGTGCTATTTCATGATTTTTCACTGCTCAAGTGGCTTTAAGCTCTGTGATTGTCACCCCTCAGTGTCATGACAGAAGCAAATAATTTCTCAAGTGACTGTGAAGAGATTTGGGCTTAGACCAGGTCAGATTTTTGATATTAAAAGTGGGCATAAGCCCCTCTGGAGGAGTGTTTTTGTTTGTTTGCAAAATGCCAAAGCAAGACATATAAAAGACGATCAAGTTTCTTTTGTTTTTAAAATTTAATTTCTCTGTAAAACATGTTTGAGTTGAGCCCCTTCCTTACTTTTTATTCATTGAGAGAAAATTGTTTTCACCCAAAACACATCTTTTCTGCCATGACTGAAAATGAAATATGGCAAGAGAAAAAAAACAAAAAAACAAGAACAGGCTTCCTGGGAGAACCATTCCAGAACCTCTCAGCTTGTTAGGAGTGAGGAGAAAGCAGAGCAGTTGTCGTAATGAAGTAATTTCTAGCAGCTGCCTCACGTGTAAAAACTATCTGTCGTACCATAAAAAGAATGTGCCTTGACAGGAGAGTTTTTCTGAGGAAAGACAAAAGTTCTTAGCCATTAACTTCCTCAAAATGGTTGATTCATTCCTTAAGTGCACCTGGGCTGATTTTCTACCACTTAGGGTAAAAGAGTTGCAACATTCTATACACAAGTTTCTCATTTTCTGTTGAGTTTCTGTATAATCTGAGTTAGATTGAGTTTGAGAAGCTATCTCTAGATTCCAGAAAAGTCATACGCCCCTGGATTATGGCAGATATAGTAGTTTGGAACAATCCTTCTGCTGATGACAGCCAGAAATCTGGAGAAAATATTATATATATATAATATATAAATATATATATTATATATATATATAATATGTAAATCTGTTTTATTTATATATATTTATATATATACAAATCTATTTGAAGGCTTAGGAGAACTAACTAGGTTATGAGAAATTTTGGGGCCAAGATGTAGGAAATAGAAGCACTCTCGAGAGGTGAAACCAGCATTTTTGGCTGCTTTAACTCTGGGTGCCCTCGCTAGTCCTAAAAGTTGTACCTGGGGGCTTGCACACTGGCAGTCTCATGGGGCCCCAAGGATAAAAGTTAGAGTTCAGAACCCTCTAAAGGGTAGGGAACTAGTAAAAACATTACAGGTTGGGTTGGAAACATAAAGAGCTACTCCTCAGAAACCTGTGAACCAGGAGTAAATCTGGCCTCTTAAAGAGTCTGCAGCTCATCTTTGCATTATCTGGGTGGTTCCTGAGATCGAATGGAGGTGCTCTAGATTCCTACTGCCTCTAGTTCCCTGACAAAAGTAAATGAAAGATCCTCTTTAGAAGAAGGGAACATGATTTGAGTTCTCAAATTATTTCTGTGGACACCTTTTAAATTTATAGGCAATTATATTTATATCCACAGATAATCACGCCTATAAGGAGACTACACATGACTCATTACAGACAGAACAACAGATAATAAAGATAGGTCCTACCTAGATGTTGGAAAGATCATACACATTTTAAAATAGCTATGCTTGAAAAGTTAAAAATCTTGTTAGGAAACTGGGAAAATGGCACAATGGATTTTACAAAGAACCAAATACAAACATGGGAATTGAAAACCATGGTAATTAAAATTCACATCTTTGTAAAAAAGATATTTATTTATTTGACACATACATGCACACAGAGAGAGAGAGAGAGAGCACATACTCAGGGGGAGCAGCGGGAGAAGCAGGCTCCCCACTGAGCAGGGAGCCAGATATGGGGCTTGATCCCAGGACCCTGGGATCATGACCTGAGCTGAAGGCAGATGCTCAACCGACTGAGCCACCCAGGCGCCCCTAAACTTAACATCTTAAGAGATGAGTTTAACAACACATTAGGTATGGATGAAGAGAGCATGAGTGAGCTGTAAGATGTCAGAATAAAAATGTATATCTCAAAGTGCTTGGGTCCATCAGTAATGGAATGAGTTCACGAGAGGTATAGAATAACTGTACTGAACTTGATTCCACGATTTCATCATTTATGTGAAGAATTCAGAAGAATGTTTTTGTAGAACACTGTTCAGAAATTATAGTGGATTACTGTATTTATTGGTCAGGGTCCAGCTGCAGATAACAGAAGATAACTGATTTAAATAGAAAGGGATTGAATATACAAAGACGTAGGGGCTTGCAAAATCCTTGGAAGGACTGAAGGAACAGGCTGTGGGCTGGGCTTTCATGGAAGGTCTCCAAAACTACATTGCAGAAGTAGTTTATCAAGGAAGCTACAACCTGGGCAAGCCATACCACAAGTGTTGGCTCCAAGATTTGCCTTGGCCGTGACTCTTCCAGCAAATTATTCACCCTGAACTCTTTTCCTTGCTACCTATGAAGCTGGGGACCATCTATAATTATCTCGCCAAAATGCCTCCATGAATGCACTTGCCAGAATAAACAACATAAGCTGCTAAATTTTGCATGAGTATGTCTGCTGGCAGACGCTGCCCTGTGCACATCTGAGCTGTAAGGGAGTCTGGGATGGGTGGTTTTTAGTTTTCCCGCCTCTGGCATCCAGTAGGGCATGCTACAAGGGGGTTGGAGCAGAAAAGCATGAGTCAGTTTGCCAAATCTATCATATTTGTTGCTTTTGTTTGCTTGGTACTGCCTCATCCTGTTTCCTCTGGGAACAGAACTTTCTTATTTTATTTTTTTCTGTGAGGAGCCATTTACTCAGTGGTAGACACCGACTCAAATCTGCCAGTTAGACAAACCTATCTCTCTAGACACCATGATTGGCTTATAGATGTGTACTTGATCCATTTCAGTTCTGATAAGAGTCTTCTCCAAGGCTCCTCTGCTAGAGCCATGAAAAAGGCTTGTTTCCACTACTGAAAATTCTAAATACGCAGGGTGTGAGTGTGAGACCATTAGTGATGCCGTAAAGAGAGGATGTATCTGAAAATGAAGCCAAACAGATTCAGGAAGCTCTAAGAAAGGGAGGGTGATGCCGATTTCTTTGGTTTTGCTTGAACCTCTGGATCAAACTATGCCTGAGTCTCTGAACCTTTGGATTCCTCGGTTATATGATCCTATAAATTCCCTTTTGCTTAGAACAGTTACGGTTGAATTTCTGTCATTTGCAATTTGGAGTTCTGACTCATGATCCTGTGAATTAACGTACTTTGATGTGCCCCCTCCTGTATTTATAGGTAGAAAGCATCTCTATAAAAATGACCCTAGAGGGTGCCTGGGTGGCTCAGTCATTAAGCATCTGCCTTCAGCTCAGGTCATGATCTCAGGGTCCTGGGATTGAGTCCCACATGGGGCTCCCTGCTCAGCAGGGAGACTGCTTCTCTCCCTCTGCCCCTCCCCCCACGCATGATCTCTCTTTCTCTCTCTCTCTCTCTCTCTCAGATAAATAAATAAAATCTTTAAAAAGAAATGACCCTAGCATCTCACAGCAATCCACATTTCATTGGTAAAAGGTCTGTGGGAGGGATTCCGAGAGGCTCACTTCAGGCATAAGTTGGAGCTCCTTGTGGGCGGGAGTCTGGACAATTCAGCGCTTTCTGATAGTGGGGTGAGTATTGGGTAAATGAGGTTGTGTCGTTTAACACCGTGGTGACCACATCAGCAATAAACGTTCGATTCTCTCTTGTACTTTTCTCATGACTCTTTAACAGTCACTCTTATAGATGTAGGAGTTGATTGTTTATTCATTCAACATTTTGGAATCTCTGTTCTCTGGATGACTGCGGTTATCTTTCAAACAAAGAAGTAGTTATTAACTCGACTGTTCACAAGCTTTTAATGGTCCCACAGTTTTGGTCCTTCTCAATCCACTCCTAATCTGTCCCTGAAGCCATAGCTCCTACCATTGTTTCTCAGAGAGCCTGTAAGCAGGCACGCTGTGACGTTTCCATCTTTGCTAACAAGACTTTCTCCCCTCCAACCCTAATACCACCACTGCCTTTGCTTATATGAATCTCTTGGATATGCATGCACTTCCTTGCCTACTCATTTTTAAAAATTTGGATCAGGTCACATTTGTTCTATATCCTGTTCTTTATATTAAGATCAAGTCCTCCTTTGACTTCCCAATGTATTTTTTTCACATTACTCTTATTAGACTTAACACATCATAATAAAGTTATTTTATATGTCTTTCCTTTCTTACACTATGAGTAAGTGTATATTCCATTCACCCTTTTATCTGCACTGCCCCCAGATAAAGTCAGTTCCTCTATTATATTCTGTTGTGACATCATATGTTTCTTTGTGATATTAATTAATTAATTAATTTGAGAGAGAGAGAAAGAGTGAGAGCGAGAAAGAAAGAGAAGGTGAGCCAGCATGAGTGGAGGGAGGGGCAGAGGCAGAGGGAGAAGCAGACTCCCCGCTGAGCAGGGAGCCCCATGTGGGGCTTGATCCCAGGCCCTGGGGATCATGATCCGAGCCAGTGTAAGACGCTTAACCAACTGAGCCACCCAAGCGCCCCTGCTTCTTTGCAATATTTATTTATTTAAAAGATTTTATTTATTTATTTGACAGAGAGACAGTGAGAGAGGGAACACAAGCAGGGAGAGTGGGAGAGGGAGAAGCAGGCTTCCCACCGAGCAGGGAGCCTGATGCAGGGCCTGATGCAGGGCAGATGCTTAACAACTGAGCCACCCAGGCGCCTCTGCAATATTTATTATGATTGGAATTTTATAGTTATTTGTGTGGCTTTTGGATTGACTTGTGTGTCTTTTATTTACTAGATCAATAGCCTAGAAGGGCTAGGATCAAGACAAATTTTGTTTGCCAACATATCCCTACTGCTTAACAGAGTCCCTAACGTATACTAGGTGCTAAAAATATTTCTTGAATAGATGGGTAAAATTTTGTTGAATTTTGTTGAATGAATGAATGAATGAATCATAGATAATAGAATGTGTTAATCCCCATCAGTTGTTTAAAAAGAGGAGTCAAGAGAAGATAATGCTTTCTTCTAGTGGAATGAACTAGTCATGTCAATAACAGTGGAATTTCAGGGTGAGGGGTGATTTAAAAACAATATTTAAATTTCTATCTTATAGGGAAGTTGAAGAAACAATACAAAGAACCCCCCCCCACACACACACTGAACCACTTCAGACTAAGTTGTAAACGTAGTGTCCAATCATCCCCCGATACGTTGGGGTATATTTGACCTCAATGAGGACATTCTCCTTCATATCTACAGTACAACCTTCAACACCAGGAAATTAGTATTAATAAATGACCACCATTTAATCAATAGGCCCTGTCCAGATTTTGTCAGTGGTTCCATTAATGTCCTTTATAGCCAGAGTATCTAGTCCTTAACCACATGTTACATTTGATTGCCATGTCTCTTTCGTCTCCTTTTATTCAACAGTTTGTTAGATTGCCTTATAAAATAGACCTATAGTATGTGGACCTCCACTTGTGCTCTTGCCACAGGCCCTGCCAATATTTTTGATGGGCTTTCTCAGATCTCCCTACCCATCCCACTACTAGAATTTATGACTACCTAGAGAAACTCAGAGATTAATTTCAAATTCTGGGCATCAGAAAGGATTGGATTTGTCTGTCCATATAGTAGCCATTGGTATCCACTTTATTATCAGACCATCTTATGGACTGTCAGGGGACTCCTGTGCATTCCATGTGTCTTCTTTTGGTCAAGGTCTGATGATAATTGACAGTTAAACCTGGGCTTTACCCAACAAGAAGGTTAATAAACTTCAAAAATGAGTCCAGTGTTATAGAACTGCCAGCTTATCATTTAATTATCTTTCTGCTGGTTGGCATCGATCTGCAGGACAATGGTGTGTTTTTGCCCCAGGCCCCTCCTATGATTTCCTGTGGAACGGTCATTTAAACAGTGTGGCATGCAAGTCTTAAAGCTCCCTTCCTGCCAGTAAGGGGCTAGCCTATCCTAAAAATTGCCTCTCTACCCTCCTCCCTGCTTCACTTTGATTATGTATGTTTTTTTTTTCCTTATCACAGAAGCAATACATGTTTATAGGAGGAAAAAAAAGATAAGCAAAGGGAAGAAAATAAAAACACCAACAATCCTGCCAGGCAGAGACAGCCACTGATAACATATCAGTTTATATCATTAGAATCACTTGGGGAGCTTTTAAGGAACACTAATGGCTGGACCTCACCCCTGGAGATACAGATTCAAGTGGTCTAGAGTGGGCATGGGCAGGGATCATTTGTAAGGTCCGATGTGTAGGTGAAAAACCACAGGTCTGGCCATGTAGTATATAAGATGTATATTTTACCAAAATGGGCACTCCATAATACAGTTTTAGAACTTGATTTTATCATTTAATAGTTAATTACAAACATCTTTCTAGAGAAGAATGAGATATTTAACCAATCTTTTTAGTGACCTCATAGTATGATTTGACTTACATAACCATTTCCTTGTGGTCATACAGGGAGGGGGGGATGTTTTCACCCCTGCCAGGGAGCGGGGTACAGGGGTTGGGGTGGAGATAGAAGGAGGAAAGGCATCAGAAAGCTCACTGGTGCAGAGAAAACTAAGCTAAGCTTGTCTTGGGTTATAACAGATGACACAAAGATGAATTCCCTGGCTATAAAGCTATGATTTTCAGTGGGAAAAATCTCTAAATAATTGCTTATTAGCCATAGACATACCCAGAGACTCATTCAGTTACTTATTTTCCACTCATTCAGTCATTCATTCACTCAACCAGCACATCAGAGCATTATGTAGGGCCTCCTACTGGGAATAAAAGATGGCTAAGATTTTGTTCTTCACCTCAAGGGGCTTATTATCCTAAAAGAGTTGAGAGAGATATACAAATAGCTGCATGGGTATTTATTGAGCACTTACACTGTTACACTGTTCTGGGCACTCTCTTTTTAGAGGGGGGGGGCAGGGGCAGGAGGAATGGGGAGAGGAAAAGAGAGAGAATCTTAAACAGGCTCCATGCCCATTGCAGAGCCTGACACAGGGCTTGATCTTATAACCCTGAGATCATGACCTGAGCTAAAATCAAGAGTTGGTTGCTTAACCAACTGATCCACTCAGGTGCCCCTGTTCTGGGCACTCTTTTAAGTGAAATTCCTCCATTAATGTTCACCACTACCTGATTAAGTCGGTTTTATTATCCCCTTCTACAGGACAGGAGACTGAGGCCCTGAGAGGCTACTTTGTCCAAGGTTGCAAAGCCAGTGAGTGATAAACCAAGGCATTCTGGGTCCAGGTCCCAAGCTTTAAACCCTAGACCCTGCTGCATCGATGAACATGTCAAAGGACAGTAGATACCATAATAGGATTCATAAAAGAGGTAGTGGTGAGCTCTAATGTGGGAAGGGAGTAAGGAGGAGATGTTTTAGGAAATGCATTGGAGCTCAGAAAAATCATTTAATTTCATAAAGGAAAATACCATGAGAAGAGAGAATATGTAGATGAATGCTCTACATATCCATAGCATTGTAAATCCTGTTTGTTTAGAATATTCTATTTCCTCTCTACATGTGCTGTATCTGCAGGAAGACTGCCTGAGGTAGTCTGGTAGGCCTTAGAGTGGTGATTGGATCTACTGATGCATCAATCCTAGGTGGGACATGGGAGTCATCAGGCAGAGAAGGATGGAACACTTGAAGTGGGAGGAAAGCCAAGCTTGTCTAGGGGTAGATAAAAATGTGCCACAAAAGAATGGGGGTAGTGTCACAGAGGCTTTCCTCCTAAGGGAGGCCATTGAACCAAGAACATAGAAAAGAAGACTCAGGAGAAAATCTAGTTTTTTGTTCTATTTCAGGGAACTGCTCAAGGAGTTCTGATCAATCGATTTTATCTGGAGAGGTATTCCAGAATGCCTACTGTTAAATCTCACATCGCTTCAGGTCCTTGGCTGACTAGAAAAGGATGCTGGTTAGGAGAATTCACTGAACTCATCAAGCAAAAATAAGCACAGAAGTAGATTTTGCCAATAGGGGGCAGAAAATCACAGCTGAGGTTTAGAAAGCAGACCATCTCTGGGGAGTGAAAAAAAAAATTCTTCTGTACCTCTATACTTCTTTAACAGAGTGGGTCCTGGCCTTGGTTCTGTGAATATCTTGATTTCATAAAGGAAAATACCATGAGAAGAGAGAATATGTAGATGAATGCTCTACATATCCATAGCATTGTAAATCCTGTTTGTTTAGAATATTCTATTTCCTCTCTACATGTGCTGTATCTGTCTCTTGATGGCTTTGTTTGTACAAATATATAAAAGTAGGAGCTGTAGAGATATGAATTTCTCTTTTACAATGCCTTGGGCTGAAAGTAAGAAAAGATCCTGCCCCAAATGGACTTAAAGATGAAAAAAGTTTGCTCATGAAAGGAAGTGTAGAAGTAGATGGACTTCAGGGTTGGTTGACTCAACACTCAAGGAATTTAGTTGTATTGTATTGTCCGTTTAAGTGATGCCATGTGCTATCTCTTAGTCTGCATGCACTGCTGTAACAAAATACCATAGCCTGGGTGGCTTGAAAACCACAGAAATTTACTTTTTACAGTTCTGGATATTGGAAGTGCAAGATCAGGGTGCCAGTGTGGTTAAGTTCTGTTGAGGACCCTCTTCTGGGTTGCAGACGACTGAACTTGTATCCTTACATGGTGGAAAGAGAGAGGGCTAGCTCTCTGGTCTCTTCTAATAGGGCACTAATCCCATTCATGAGGGCTCCACCCTCATGACCTAATCACTTCCCTAAGGCACCACCTCCAAATACCATCACTTTGAGTATTAGATTTCAATGTTTGAATTTGGGGAAGCCACAGTCAGTCTATAACATCCTGTAACAAACTAGTCTTGAGATCTTGGTGGCTTAACACAGTGCAATATTACTGTTCATTCATGTAAATGTTCTATGAAAATGGATACTTCTATCACATCCAAGGACCTTGGCCTCATAGATGAACCAACATTCTATGCTGTAGCTCTGCCATCTTGAACATGGCTTTGGAAGCACCCTAGCATGATCCAGCCTGCAGATGGAGAAAGAGAAGGAATATGGAGGATCAAGCAGGACATTTTAGAGGCCAGGCCTAGAAGCCATAAATATCATTTCCATCATAATCCATTGGTCAGGACTCAATTTTTTGGCACTGCCTAACTTCATGGGAGGCTGTTAACTGTGATTTGCTGTAAGATCAGGAGAAAAAGAAAATGGATTTGGTGAACTTACTATGTTCTTTCTATCTCATGGGTTCTTTCCATTTATCTGCTGCCATTCTTAAAGGCACCTTACTGCTCCTTCTGGTACTGGTAGCAAGAGATCTGTAACAGTTCTAGGTGTCATATCAAACTACCATGGCTGAGGGAAGAAAAGAGACAGTCTTTTTTGGATTATCTCCTATGAATGAGGACACTTTTCTTAGAAGCCCCTTAGGAAACTTCCTCTTACCTCTTTATTTGCCTGGATTGGGTCACCTGCCCCTACCTGTTAGTCACTTGCCCTTTGATAAGTCAAGCCTGTCCCCAGAGTTGGGGATAGGGGAGTTCCTCTGAAGCACACAGTTGCTTGGATGAGTGAATCCCTAAAAATTTCAGGGTTCTACTAGGATGCAATAGAGGGAAATGTTGTTGATTACCCATACATCAGTGTTTGGTGTATTTGTTCTGCATACTCAGGAGGAAATGAGTTGGCCTCTCTGGGCAATGACTATAGAGGTGGATTGGTGATGAGGCAGAAGTTCTGATGTGGCTGCTTTCTTGGTCCCTTGTCTTCCAACAAATTCTTCCTTGCTCTCAGGATACTTTGGTAGAAACAAGAAAAGGGCTGAATTTTTCATCTGAGTTGACAAAGAAGGAGAGAGAACACACGTGGGAGCTGGGATTAAGGAGAAATGGGGAAATGGCAGAAACCATTGGGAAGGCATCGTAATCATTGGTGTAAGACTGATCTACCTGTGATTCATTCATTCTCTGTTTCTCTCTCTCTCTTCATCCTATCCATTCATCCATTTATCCATCCCTGGTACTGAGTAAACGTCCATGGTATATAAATGATAACTCCCTGCCCTCAAGTAGCTCACAGGCTGTGAGGGAGATATGCAAGTAGCCATAATATTGGGATCAAAGTATTCACAGGAGTGCTTGAAAGCAGCACAGAAATGTACTCACTCTAGATTGGCAGGGGACCAAGAAGGCTTCCGAAGCCTTAGTAGAAACAATGCAGGTAGAATGTACAGATTGCAGGTGAAGAATGATACTGGATAAGGACATGAGAGGCTCCAGTGTATGCAAAGGCCTGGGGGCAGGAAAGTGAAAGATACCTTAGCAATACTTTGAGTAGTTAATCATGGGTGAAGTCAGAGCAATGGCTGCTAAATGCTATGAAGCATAATAAGGGGCTTGTTAAAATGCACTTAGAAGAACCCATTATAGAGATTCTGAACCAATAAATCTGGGTTGAGATCCAGGAAGCCAGCACTTTAAAGAAAAGGCCCCAGGTAATTCTAAGGCAGGTAGTTCTACAATCCACTAGGAAACAATGTCATTGTGCAATGTGGTGGGAGAGTCTTATGTTCAGGATGCTCAGAGGAAAAAGCTGTGGTACCTTGCTACTTCAAGTGTGGTCCTTGAAGTCAGAGCCTTGGCGTCACTTGGAGCTTGTTAGAAATGCAGACTCCCACACCCCACTCTAGACCTTCTGAATTAGAATCCACAATTTATCAAGACCCTCAGACAATTTGATGCACATTACAATTTGTAAAGCACTTCTGTGGAGTTCATTGGGCAGGGGCAAAAGGTAAGTGGTCTTGTCAATAATAGGTAGATGCTTTATCTAATAAGGGATGGCAAGCCACTGAAAAGATACAGTTTAGGGACTGGTGTGGTTAGATTTATTTTTTCAATTTGAGATACCAATTGAATATTTTTTTGCTCAGTGTTCTCCCTATATTTTCCCTTTTTCTCTGTTCGAAAAAGTAGCCAGGCCTTTGATATTTCCTTTGACCTACGTTTTTAGCCCCTAGATTGAGAGCCAATGTTGCCTGAAGACAATACTCCTCTTGCCTTTTCAGAAAGCCTAAACTTGTAGAAGAGATGGGACTAAGGTCCAAGCTTGTAGGGGAGAGGGAGACTATTTGAGGTCAAAGATAGAGAATAAGGGAGTATTTCTAGGAATTTGGACATGCCTAAATGTGGTGAAGCTCACTGGGGACTGAAATTGGCAGATCCATCTAATGCTGTGTTTCTGGGTTGGGGAAGAGTGATGTCTACACAGGGAATCCAGGAAAAGGACCATAAGCTCCGGGGCTCTAAAACTAGTCTAAGATTGCTATGTCCCCAGCAGAGCAGGGCAGCCAAAGAATCTCTCCTTGGAGTAGTGTGCCAAAGATGCCTTAGCAGGTGAACAGGGCATCATACCACCCTCCTTGCTTGGGGTTGGATAAGACCCTGGGACCTTGGTGTTTCTGGGAGGGCAGAAGCACCAATAATGACTGAGAATTTCCTGATCTCATGACAAGCTGAGCACTGGGAATAAGACAACTAAATCTGGGGCACCTGGGTGGCTCAGATGGTTGGGCGTCTGCCTTCAGCTCGGGTCGTGATCCCGGGGTCCTGGGGTTGAGCCCCGCATTGGGCTCCCTGCTCAGCGGGAAGCCTGCTTCTCCCTCTCCCACTCCCCCTGCTTGTGTTCCCTCTCTCGCTGTGTCTCTCTCTGTCAAATAAATAAATAAAATCTTAAAAAAAAAAAAGACAATTAAATCTGATTTAATAAATAAAAAAGTATTTCTTGCTGTCCTATGATTAGGGACTAGACACAACATTTAGGAGGTTCACCTTGATTCTTCTTTTGTTGTGAATTTCAGGAGAGGCAAAAACTTTTAGTGATGTGAACACAGATTTTTTTTTTTTAGAATGAGAAAAAAATCACAACAAATTGCATATTTCAGAAAGCTGATAAATACCACAACCTCACACGAAGTCTAGAAAAAGAGCAATATACTTTTTTTTTTAAAGATTTTATTTATTTATTCATGAGAGACAGAGAGAGAGAGAGAGAGAGGCAGAGGGAGAAGCAGGCTCCCCGCTGAGCTGGGACTTGATCCCAGGACCCTGGGATCATGACCTGAGCCGAAGGCAGATGCTTAACTGACTGAGCCACCCAGGTGCCCCAAGAACAATATGTTTTTATCAGTTAACTGCCTGATTCATTTCTATAGTTAAGGTACTCTTCATATGATACTTTTATCATATTGTTTTTAAGGAAAGGATAGAAAGAAAATTCAATCTTTTCACTGTCATATTTGACCAAAATTTAATTTTCATTATTTGTGGTTTATAAAAGTTAGTTTCAGCTTCACATGTAGCAATATCATCCATTTAAAAATTGCTTTAAAAATTGTCAAATTTGGGCAAACCTCTATCTGTATTTCTTTTGTATATAAGCTATAACAATAGAAAGAATCTTCTGCATATCAGCCTCTGGCTCTATACATTTCAATTTTTTTTTTTTACGTATTTGTGGTGCAGATTACTACAGGACATTCGTATTGAGATAGGACCTCTGGCTCAGTGCCTTCACATCACTACATGGAAATGACTATGAACCACATAAATATAATTCCGTTAATCAAAATTAAATGTATCTCCAACTTTAGTACCATTCCAAACATGCTCATTGCCATTCCAGTACTTCAAATGAAAGCAGAAGTGTGTTGGAGGCCGAATGGAAAGAGACAGAAACCCAGAGTGTTGAATGGTAGAGTTTGGAGTGTTGCTTCACCTTCTCAGCAAAGCAAGAGCCTAGAGAAGCAATCAGAGCTCCTTCCCTCTTCCACTTTGGGATACTCAAGGAAGACAGTGCATGGTATAATCAGTACATCTGCCATGTTCACATCATCCATCTGCCCCCTTTTCTCAGTTGAAGTAGCATTTCCAGTAACAATGGGATGTGCTTTTCCATTTTGTCATTTTGTAGTTCTAGAACTACAGGAGAGTACAAATTCTAAAGTTGCAACAGTTTTAAGCCCTTTCTCTTTCTGTTTTCCGTCAAATAGTGCTTTACTCTTACTTGGTGGAATATCCAGTTCCTCTTTGCATATTTGTGTTTGGTTACTGTCTTTGAGTATCTCTAATATCTTAAACGGGGTGGTTACCATGTTTATCTGGTTCTTCAGTTAAGGATTACCAATACTTATATGCTTATCTGGGGCTGACTATATGGATGACATCACATATGTTATGCCCACATTCATCTTACAACTCTATACATGTAAACTGTCATCTCTTCCATGAATCTCTCCAAGAGTGAATAACCTCATACTTTCCTGAATCTCCATACCTATCTAGCTATAGTAGTTGTTCTCAATCTTGGTTACACATCAGAATCACCTGTGGGTCCTTTACAAAATCACAAATATGCAGGGATTTGCCTCTGCCACATGGAATCAGGATCTCTAGCATGAACAGAGGTGTCTGCATGTTTTTAGAACCTCTCCAAGTGATTCTGAGGCACATTGACAGCTGAGAGCCACTGGTCCCTATCTCTTGGATGGTACTTCTTCTTTCTCTCCTCGTGAAGCTGTTTTCTGTGGATGTGACTCTTCTCTCCTTCTGGATTTAAAACTCTGCATCTCATCAGTTTGTGCTCCCTTTCCCCAACACATGCATACGGTCTCTATCAGGGCTATATACTTAACAGGTCATGATTTCTTTGGCAAATGTGATTATTACCCTACATTTAATAGTAATATATGCTTCTGCACAATAAAAATATGCATAGTATATGATAAAGGGAGTGAAATAATTTTAACATCCAAAATTTGCATGTACAGAAAAAAATTGCAAATATCCAAGCCCTAAAAAATTCATTGAAAAATCCTTCAGTGAATTTTTAAGTTTAAATTTAAAAAATGCTTTTTTGAAATTGCAAAAGCCGGGGTGCCTGGGCTCAGTCGTTAAGCGTCTGCCTTCGGCTCAGGTCATGATCCCGGGGTCCTGGGATTGAGCCCACATCAGGCTCCAGGAGAAGCCTGCTTCTCCCTCTCCCTCTACCACTCCCCCTGCTTGTGCTTCCTCTCTCGCTCTCAAATAAATAAGTAAAATCTTAAAAAATAAATAAATTGCAAAAGCCTTTCATGTTCATTAACAAAAACATAAGCCACTTAAAAAAGACAAAAGAACCCCACACATTTAGTGCCCCCTCCAAGATAAATACTGTCATTTCTGTCCAAGGCAGGCAACTTGATTTATGAAGTGTGTCTTGTTTTACTTCATGAGATAGTAAACCTGGCCTTTCAGTGTGCCAAGCTGGAAATCTGCACATGAATCCAAGATGAACAAAATACATAATCCCTTTTCCAGCTCACTCTTACCTAAAATGCCACCAGGATTTATTCCTTTTTCCTAAAGCTTTGTGCCCTGATCAAAATGCAAATACTAGCTAAAGCTATCCTGCTCTGACGCTCTAGGCACTCTGAGCACTTTCATGGTCTTGTTAAATTCTCCCAAAAGCCTGGTGAGGAAAGCTTTACAAATCAGGGTGAAACATCGAATTTGAACTCAGGCCATATATAGAGTTTATGGGCTCTGTAGTCTATGAAGACTTCAGCAACTATGGTGACTCATCAGCTTTTATTATTATTATTATTATTATTATTATTATTATTATTATTATTATTATGTTATGTTAATTATCAGCTTTTATAGTCACTTCTCCGTGTGACCATGTTTTATCAGCTGCATGGTTGAGATGTAATTTGATGGGTGGAGGGAGTTGCTGGGTGCCAAACTTTCTGTGCCTCGGGAAAGGAGATGCCAAGGATCAAGAAAGGGGAGCCTGATATAGATAGGTGAGAAAAGTTCTTAGTCTCTCCTGAAAAAAGTCACAAAATGAATCTTCCCAGTCTAACCTTGTGACAGTTTCCTCCTTGCTTATTTGGTTTTAACTATGTTTTAAAATCTGCCCAACACATTGAACTCCTTCTTTTTTTCTGATTTTCACCTTTGCTGTGCCTCCCATTGGAAATGATTCTCCTCTCCTTCCCCGGGTCTCCTCCCCTACTGCCATCAGGGTCCCCTTCCTCAGGGAGTAAAAGTTCCTCAGGGAAACCTGTCCCTACCTGCTCAACTAGGTAAGATGAGCCTATCACAACCTGTCAGAGCACTTTTGCTTGTCTGTCATGGAACCCTGATGGGGTTCTGTGTGAAACAATGGACCAGCAGGGGGCACACTTAAAACAAATACTGAAACCAAAACCAAAACCCAGGAATCAAAGATAAATGAAAAGGGGGCTTCTGGTAGCTCAAGACGTGGAGAATGTCCACAGCCTTTGGCAAGGCAGAAACTTCTGGACTTGGTAAAAAGAGCTTGTCAGGAAGCAAAGTTTGGCCTAGGAGGAGATGAGTTAAGGGTGGGAAAGAAAAGCACATGGACTATTTTTTTAGGCATCCCTTCTATGTACTCAATCCTCAGACATCTCTCACTGGCCAATGTGTCCATCTTCTGAGATAATCACAGTGCTGCAGTTTGAAAACCAAGTGGAAATGGAACAAATCTCAGAAACTCTGTCCCTGGAAGAGTGAAGAGTATACCTTTAGAGGCTACTTTAAGCAGTCTCCATCTGTATCACCTTATCTCAGAGGTCAGCTTGGTGGCTTCCTCCCTGCTTTGGTGATTTATGGAACATCCAACGTGTTCTGGATCACTTTCCTACCCATGTCTTGCCCAGAGAGCCGAGTAGTAGCTAATCAAGAGAAAAATACCAAGTGCCAATTTTTGAGCTGGGAATAAGACTCACAAAGTGGTGATTTGTGCATTATTTGATATTAGGTTCTGCCCTTATGTTACTTATTCTTTTCAAGTAATCTTTTGCAAACCAGAAGCATTGACCATCAATTTTATGAGACACACTGCTCAGAAATCTCCAGAGCATGCCACCATTTTTTTTTTTTTTTTTTTTTTTAGTTCTCTGATCTGTCTTATTGAGTTTAGTTTTAGGTTGTGATTAGAACTCCTAATTAATCTCTGCAAACATGGAGATGGGGAAAGGAACTCAGCAGAAAAGCAATTAAAGAGCTCTCTCTGATTGTTTTTCCCATTAACCAAGTCTATTGAAATCACTAAGCCAGCTGTGGCAAGTCTATTTAATAACTTTCTTTTCATTTCCTGATTTCTTACTCAGTTTCTCCTGCACTCCTCATTCCTGGGCAGGCTGGATTATTGTTTGCTATTTCCGTCCATATGCTACTTTAAAAATAATCACATGTGGATTTATGTTGAAGTCTGCCCCTTAGAGCTGATTTCCTTGGCCAGCAGTTAACAATGACGGAAACCAATGTAACAAGAGCCTTGGATAAATGATGAAGGGAGATAAGAAATACACCCTGCCCTCCCCAGCATAATGTTCAATAAGGTGCTGAAATTATACATTTTATTTTTAATTAAAAACAAATCTTTCCCCCCAAAAGTCCCCTTATGTAGTGAGGCACAAGGGGGCAGTGTTACGTTAAATTACATTGAATTAAACTTGATGAAGATGTGATTCGTTGTAGAAACCTGGAGGGATTAGATTAATTATGATGTTGGAAATGGGAATCCTGAGCTAGTGTCCGTAAGAACGTGAATAATGCAAGAGGGAAGGTCAGAACCCATCTTCTAGGGCTCAGATCCATGGACCGTGCTTCATGTTAGCCAATAGACAAATCTGAGAAGAGGTAGGAAATTAGTCCTCAGCAACTGAGCCATATCAGGGATTTTGCGGGCCATGACACTCTTGAATCCATTCTTAATGTCCTTTGGATTTTAAAAGTCATGCCTATATTTATAATTTGATAATGCTCTAGAGAGCTCTAGAGAGATGGTACCAGGCCAAGAAAAAGCTGGGGGTGGGGCAGGGGAGATAGTTGAGAAGAGACTTTATTATTGCAAAGGCTCACATTTCAGTGTTCAAGGATCAGTGGACTTCAGGGCTTTCCTTATGCATCTGGACAGCTGAATGGCTCATTCAAGCTCCAAAGCCAAGACACGTTAATGTTTCAAGTTCTGCAGGGTGCTAGCCAAGGGGTATGATTGACCTTGAATCAACTGTCTTCATTGTCTGGGTTTTGTCCCTATTTGCCTGCCTCATCTTGTATCTTCCCTCTGGTTACCCTGACTTTGTTTTCCCTCTTCAGGGTATTTCCACCTACCCCTTGATGATTCCTCAAAAAGCCTTTTCCTTGTTTTGTGCTTCATTTCCACACCTGTAGAAACTGGTCATAATGAAACTATAAGGCTTACATATGAAATAAAATGAAGGAAGTCCTTAGCATAATGACTAGCACATTTGCTTTTTAATAAATGGTAAATGATTTTATTATCACTGTGATTCTTTCAAGCTGTGATATGCATGATATTAAAAATGAGTTCAGGGGCGCCTGGGTGGCTCAGTTGTTAAGCGTCTGCCGGTCGGCTCAGGTCATGATCTCAGGGTCCTGGGATGGAGCCCCACATCCGGCTTCCCGCTCCGCAGGAAGCCTGCTTCTCCCTCTCGCATTCCCCCTGCTTATGTTCCCTCTCTCACTGTGTCTCTCTCTGTCAAATAAATAAATAAAATCTTCAAAAAAAAATGAGTTCAACTTCTTTTATAATTTTAAGGTATTTTCATCATTAAAATACCCTTAACTTAAAAAAAATTTAGAGAGTTTTACTAAAATTAGGTTGATTATGTAATTGCTAATTTATGATTCAAGCTGGGACACCTTTGAAAGGGAAAGGTAATGCTATTAATAATTACACTAGAATAACAGGCATAAAGCAGGACTATCCTAGCCAAATCAAGATGTATGGTCATGTTAATATAATGTACAGGTTTTGCTGAAGCAATAAATTCAGATTCGAAATGCAGGGAGACTGTCCAATGAAGCTTTATAACACAAACATACCATGAGAAATGTCTAGTGCAGAAATTGCAGCAATTGGAATCCTTTTCCCAATGTCATTGGAATAGAAGCTCCATCTTTTTGGTTTTTGGTATGAATATCTCCAATATAAACAGGAAAACCATGCCTACCTCAAGTATCCAGTCCCCGTGCTTCTTAGAGTCTAGGATCCGTGCCTCCTGACCCTCTTTTCTTCACGCCAGCTTTCATAGCCCTGAAAGCTGGATGGGGAGTTTTCCTTGTTTTCTAGCACCCGTAGAGTGGTGTTTGCAGGTCATGCTGGGGATGGAGCTGGGCTTAGGGAGAGGATACCATTCACATATCACCTACTCAGGGTAGGACTATGGGAATTCAGGCCAACTCAGTGCTCGACATCTATGGTTCCACGTTTGGCATTAGATTCTGGTCACATTACATTCTGTGTATTGTCTATTGGGGACAAGGAAATCTGTCTCATTCATCATTGTCACCAACTTATGAGGACAGCGCCTGACACAGAGTTCAATGTCCTTGAATTAAAAAGGAAAGAAAATAATGATGTAAGCCCTTGAAGAGTTAGAAAGAAAAAGGCTAGCCAACACACAGAAAGGACATACAAGATCCTTCCAAGGAAGACATAAAAATTATAATTATAGCAACTGCACATTTATTGAGCTCTTACTGTGTGCCAGGCTTTGCTAAGCCTTTTACCTTGTGATTTCATTTAATCTTTACAACCGTCTTATTCCTGTTTTATAGATGGGGAAATGGAGTCTCAGAGATTTTGGACAACTTGCCCCAAATCATATGGCTGCCAAAATAATTTAGACAAATGTGAAGGTTTCAGACACAGCTGCTGAAAGAGTTGCCAAGTGGTTACACAAGGTATGGGCTCTCAAAGGTAGGTGAGGGCCACTCCGGGGCTGCAGCTAACAGCCATCATTAACCAAAAATTCTATGATCATTTCCTTCCAAAAAATACAGACCTATCCATCAAGCCATTTACTTATTCTTTCTCTTTTCTCAGAGAATCTTTTTTTTCCACATAGTTTGGACTCTAGGTGACTTCTCCACTTTTAAATGATTTCTCTTTGGAGAGGTCACTTGAGCTTCTTAAAATAAAATCCAATACTGACTTACCAAGTGCCACTTTCCACAACAGGTAATGCTTGCGGAGTTGGTGCAAAGGGTTTTGAGTAGTTAAGAAAGATTTCCTCTCAGTAGAGGAGAGAAGTCATTGACTTCCCTGGTTGGTATTGCTGGTGAATTCACTCTGATTCTCCTTGCCAGTTAGAACTTCTCCTTGGAAACCTCCTGAAAGCCAGGTACATGTGTCCCTTTCGTGTGTCTCACAGTTAGATCAATGGGCGGTGACCTGCCTTCCAGTGTGCGGGCTGCTTGCTTCCCGCCTACTGGGTCACACGGAATCTGCTGATAGGACACATTCTAACCTTTTCCAAAGGTTCTCCGCCAGCAGTTTCGACACCGGGATATGTTCTTGGTGGATAGAAAAGAAGGAAATACGGCAATTGGAATCGTTTCCCCAATATTATTTGACAGCGCAGATATCTTAAAAGAATGAGCACATTGTGTTTGGTGTTGGGCCACCAATTTAATCGATCATTTGAAACAACAACAAAATCAGTATTTTTAGTCAGCTCTGATTGTGTGCTTGAGAGCTCCTATTTAAGAATGGTCTAGGAGTTAAAACTTTATGGTTAAAGCTCCCTGTTATTTAGAGGGTGGAGTATTTTTTTCCTGCACAGCATCTCTTTTACATCCCTCAGGATGATCTAGGTTTTGCTGCTATGGCACATAACCCACTATCTTAGTAATGCATAACAAGAAAGGTTTGTTTCTTGCTTAGATGTGTGTCTGCTGTGGTTTGTCTGGGGGCTTGTTCCCAGACCTTCTCTTAGAGACCCAGGTTAGGGGAGATTTCATCTCAATACATGCTTCCTTGGTAACTGCAGCAGTGGGAATGAAACAAGGAGAATCAGATGCAGCCCTACAAAGCTTCTTCTGGAAATGGCACTAGATCACTTTTCATTGGCCAAAACAGTTCACTTGTCCATGTCTAAATTCAAAGAAACCGGAAAGTATAAACTCCGCATGCACTTTGAAGGCAGAAAGCTAAAAATACTTGGTGCACAGCGCTAATGGCCTTTGTACCTTCTTTTTTTTCCACCAACTTTTTACCCTGAAAACTACAGACACATAGGATTGTTGAAAGGTTATATCCTGGAGTGGACACCCATGTCCCTTCCACTCTTAGATTCAACAGTGGTTAATGTTTGGCATACTTGTGTGTGTGTTTTTTTTTTTTCTAAGATTTTATTTATTTGCGAGAGAGAGAATGAGAGACAGAGAGCATGAGAGGGAGGAGGGTCAGAGGGAGAAGCAGACTCCCCGCCGAGCAGGGAGCCCGATGCGGGACTCGATCCCGGGACTCCAGGATCATGACCTGAGCCGAAGGCAGTCGCTTAACCAACTGAGCCACCCAGGCGCCTGGAATACTTGTGTTTTTTTCTTTGTGTCTTTGTCTGTCTGTTAGTCTGTCTCTGTCTGCATATGTATGTGTGTGTCTGTATGTATGTCTTGCCTGGTAAGACATTCATGGTAAAATACATGAATTTTGCTTTGGGAAAAATTAATTTCCCATTTTTAATCATGTGATTGTAGGAGACTGACAACTTGACTTCTCCCAAGCTCCCTTGTAAGAGCTGCAGGAAGAGTCTCTTCTTCCTTCTCTGGATCGTACAAAATGAGGAGGTGCTGCTAGAATTGCTGCAGCCATTTTGCATCCATGAAGAGAGAGCTGGGAACCACCAAGGGCCCAGCATGTGAGGCCTGAGGGTAAAGCCTGAGTGTAAAGGGAGGAACCAGACTGAAGAGACAGGAAGGAACCAGGTCCTTGATGGTATTGTTTGAGTCTACTCTGAAATCAGCTTTACCTCTGGACTTTTCATGTAGGTGAGAAAATAATTTTTTTTTTAAATGTATAAAAATATAAATAAGAGACTAGAGGAGAAAACCCCTGTGAGTACCATGATACCCAAGGTGTGTTAAGGGATATTTGACTTGTGAATGATGACAGACCACATAATACTCATGTGTCATGTTTATCTTTCTCATCTACCATCACCAATTTCATGATGATACAAAGAGTTATAATTTGTGTAAATAAGACTGTCTTTACCTAGACCTTTGATTTCTTGTATTTTTTTAGGGTACTTGAAATTGGAAGTGGCCAATACTTAAAATGAGTACAAGTCAAACCTGGCTCACTTAACTGTTAAGCGTGGTGGAGGTTCATGTTTCAGGCATGACTAGTTGAATCCAGGGGTTCAAATGATGTTTCCCTCATCCCTTACACAGGCTCTCCCCTCAAGATAAGGACAAAATGAGCTTTGATCATGTCGGAGTCATACTGTCCCAGTTAAGCCATCCCAGAAAGAGAGGTACCTCTCTCCACCTGTGTCCATATATGAGCACAGGGAAGGCATCTACTTGGATCACTTGCCCCTTCTGGGTCCATTGCAGAGAAATTCTGGAATAATTTCATTCTTGTGAACAGGGAGGGAGTGGACAACATGACTGACCACACGTGAAATATGTGGTGATGGTGGTAGGTGTCATTCCAGAAATAAGGATGCTCGGCAGATGAAAGCAACTGGGCCCTCTCCATCCACCCACCTACCCCTGCATGCAGCCAGGTAGCCAAACAAGTGGGCAGACATCTACTAAAAGTGTATTGTAGCTATGGCCGTGTGCTAAGCCTTGTCTGAGACTCCCAAGGACAGTGAGGAACAACTCACAAATCAAGACAGTGCAAGGTCAGAAGTGCTATGTAGGGTAAGAGAGATGGTTGAAAGCCTATGAATGTTCAGCTAAAGGAACTATTCCCTACAGCTAAGAGAAATTGGGAATGACTTCTTGGAGATACTGTTAGCATAATGATGAAATGCATGTGTTACTGGCACTTAAAACCTAGGGTTTGGGGCGCCTGGGTGGCTCAGTTGGTTAAGCGACTGCCTTCGGCTCAGGTCATGATCCTGGAGTCCCGGGATCGAGTCCCACATCGGGCTCCCTGCTCGGCGGGGAGTCTGCTTCTCCCTCTGACCCTCCCCCCCTCATGTGCTCTCTCTCTCTCATTCTCTCTGTCTCAAATAAATAAATAAAATCTTAAAAAAAAAAAAAACCTAGGGTTTGATTTTGGCTCCACTAGTTATTAGCTGAGCAACATTGGCACTCTTTAAACTTATTTCACTATCTCCAAAATGGGAATAAGATAATATCTGCCTCATAGGGACATGGTGTGGAGATGAGGCACTTATGAGCTTTTAGCCTAATGCCTGGCATGAAACAATGGATGGCAGATGTCACGGTTTTGTCGAAATTGTTTTGAGAGTTTTATTGGAAAAGTTGCACCTGGAAAAGAAATGTGGCATCCTTAATGACATTTGTGAATGTCCTGACGATACTCAAAGCTGGTGTGATTATAAAAACACCAGGAGGAGGAAAGGGGCGGGCGAAGGGGTCCCTGTTTTTACATGATGGGCAGTAGCCGCATGGTGGGTGGCAGCTGGATTGTGTCATACCCAGTTGTGTGCCCGAGACTTTGTGTTTCCTATTGAAGAGGACAAAGAGACAACTAAAGAAAAATAGACATGAATTATAGGGAAAAGGGCACTGAGTCTGTTTTGGATTAGTGGAGATGAAATGGGTGGAAAACATTTGGTTGTTTGATCATAAGAAGAGCTATTTAAAAAGTCCCAGGTTTGTATGTTCTCCAGAATGTTTCTTCCTAGTAATAATGCCAGCGAAGTCATGGGATGTAGGAAAAAAGATGTAATTTGGACTTGGACGAACTAGCTTTAGTCATGACCCCACCAGGTTCTGCTTTGTGGATATGGGAGGACTCGCCTAGAGTTGTCAGCCTCAGTTTCCTCATGAGCAATCTGGGGTGATGCTCTGCCTTCTTTGCAGGGTTTCAGTGGTGGGGGTGCGGAAACCAAGTGACCCAATGGGGTATACATTGTTGGAGGCGTCATTAGCACTGTGGGACAGTGCAGGGAGGACTGGGCACAGGGTACAAGGGAGTGTGTGGTGAAGTCAAGACAGCACAGGACACCATATCACAGCATGGGACTTTTCTAACCAGGGTGTGTAACAAAGCCTGGAATTCATAGCCCTGTCTTGAGGGGATGACTTGTTTCCTATGAGGGTATTTCAATATTGTGTTTTTCATTTTGATGAAAATCTAACCAAACAATATAAGCATGTTCTAAATCATCTGGTTCTCCTTATAAATAAGTATTGCCACGCAGGACCAGTGCCCACATTTGCATTGGTGTTTATGACTGTGTTGGAGCCAAGAAGAACTACTTTGATTGTCTCAGGCTAAAGAGTGAAGGCAGACTTGACCCATAAGTTATAAATTCCTGCCAAGAAAAGGCTAATAATATCATGGGGTACAGTATGGACAAGTCAAGTCAATTTACAAGTGGGGATTTAGGGTCAGCAAAATCCTCCTCTCTCGTATTATTATTTATATTAGTGTGAATTTTTATTTTTTGGATTTAATTTTTTATAGCCATATGAAATTTATAAGTAAAAGAAATGTTTGCCTGGTTTTAGATTGGTGTTTTGTTAATATAATAAAAATAATTACTACTACAACAGTTATTTAAGTAAAGTTTGGGGATTGGTAGGACTGTATTTTTTTCATTTAAAATGACCCATATTGTATTTGTTTGAGAAACAGTGATGTTGAATGTAAAAGCTTGCTCTTGAAGTAAGCACATGGAAAGAGGCTTAATATCATTAATTATTGGGGAAATGCAAATTAAAACTACAACATGGTATTACCACATGTCCATTAGAACTGTTAAAATTAAAAAGACTAACCTATACCAAGTGTTGGTGAGAATGTGGAGCAACTGGAACTCTCATGCCCTGCTGGTGAGAATGGAAAATGGGACAGCTACTCTGGAAAGCAATCTGGCAGTTCTTCAAGTTAAATATAGTTAATGCATGACCGAGCCATTCTACTCCCAGGTATTTATCCCAGAGAAATGAAAACATATATTCACACAAAGATACTACATGAATGCTCATAGCAGTGTTATTTGTAATCATCTCAAACTGGAAATAATCCATATGTTCATCAACAGGTGAATTGATAAAAATATTGTGGTATAACCGTACAGTGGACGATTACTCAGCAGTAAAAAAGGAGTGAACCATTGATAAACCCAGCGACATGGATAAATCTCAACATCAGTTTGCTGAGTAAAAGAAAGCAGCCAAGAAAGGTACACAGTTTATGATTGCATTTATGTAAAACTCTAGAAAATGCAAATCAGGGTGTAGGGACAGAAAGATCGGTGGTTACCCCAGGGGTGGGGTGGGCTCAGGGAGAGAGGAATGATTAAAAGCATGGGAAAGGTTTTAAGGAGAAGGATAAAATCATTTTCTTGATTGTGGCCATGATTTCACAGATGTAGACATACTTCAAAACTCATTGAAACATACCTTTTAAATAAGCACAGTTTATTTATATGTCAATTATTGTTTAATAAAGCTGTTAAAAAATATTAAAAAAACAGAGTGCCAAAACTTGCCATCAGGCTGATTTGGTTTTTAATCTCAGCTTTGCCTCTCACTGTTAATGTTAGTCTAGGAAACTGCTTAATTTTTTCAGTGGCAAGTGTGAAATGGGTATGATACCTACCCCAGAAGGGTATCTGACAGTCAAATGAAATAAATATATGTGCCTTCTAGCAAAGTAGCTGGTATGTGTACATACCCAGTAAGGGACAATTGTCCTGGGGTGGGGGTTTTACCTGGCAGAAAGCAGCCTGCGTCATATGCGTAAACATCTACTCCTTGTTTCTGGAGATCATAGTACATTCCGCGCACTTCTGTAAATGCTTCAGTATAAATGTGCTGCCATTCCACCTAAGAATCTTGTATGTATAGACACTAACAATAAAGCACCCACTGCCCAGGCTGCACGCTATATTAGGGCGACCAGAATTTCTGGGGATGGGAACCAGGTACCAGTTTTTGAAAAGCTCCAGGTGACTCAGACACATGGGGACATGTAAGAACTCTGTTGCTGTACTGCTCAACGTATGATCTTTAGACCAGCAGCATAGCACGTGGGAGTTTCTTAGAAATGCAGCATCTCAGGCCCAGGCCAGATCTTCTGAATGAAAAGCTTCATTTTTAACAAGAACCCCAGGTGATTTGTGTGCACATTAAAGATTGAGAGGCACCAGGAGGGATGATCTCAGAGGGTCCTTCTATCAAATACTGTGCCAAATTTTTTAGTATGATGTGATAATATGCCATTTTAAATCTTATTGGGAGGAATTAAGGAGACCAGAAGATTATACCTCAGGGAGAGGGAGTTCAGAGGAAAATTTGCTAGAGGAATTGCTTACTTCCCAGAACATAAGGCCCTCAATTAAGCCTTTATAAAGTGATAATTTGGGACGACTGGGGACAAATTGACTTCAACAGAAACTCTGTGTTTATATACTTACCAAATGGCTCCGTTTATGTGGTTCATTTTCAGCTACTTTCCAAATGCGGCAATTAACCCTTAATAAATTTTTCTTTCAGAAACCTGAATTGATGGGCCAATATTTTAGTTTGATTATAACCAATCCAACTAAATTGTCTGAATGCTAGGTTTTGTGCAAGAGATTTTACTATACTGTCTAATTTAACCCCCATGCCTATGAAACAGTTACCATCAGTAAACTCATATAAGGGCAGCATGGCATAGGGAGGTCAGTGATTTGCCCAAGGTCCCATCCAGCTAGAAATTGGCAGCACAGGGATTTGAACCCATGTCTGTGTAGATCAAAGCTTTTGTGTGTGCCAAGGCTAATAAAGCAGATAAATGAAGAGCATAATTTTGGAGCTGGCCTGCCTAGGTTGGGTCTTGACTCAACACTGAAAGGCAGGCAGGCAGGCAGTAGGGAGGGAACGGGGGAGGGGTAGAAGGAAAGTAAGGATGGATGGATGGATGGATGGATGGATGGATGGATGGATGGATGGAAGGAAGGAAGGAAGGAAAGGAAAGGAAGGAAGGAAAGAAGGAAGGAAGGAAGACTTTGTTGTACATAACATGACCATGAGGCAGGAAAGAAGGTCCATAACACTCCAGCTGACTAGCAGAGATGAAGTAATAATTCTTGTAAATAGGAGGGCAGCATGGTGGCATTCAACCCTCAACTCAGAAGGCTGGGAGTGGGGTAAATAGTGTAGGTAGGGTGGATGTAGTTGAAGGAAAATGGAGGTATTGATCACAAAACATGCCTGCTTTACATCTTTGCCTGAGTGATACATATAACTACCATGTCTGGCACATGGATTGACATCTAATAGCACTTAAATGGTAACCATCACTAGACCTAAGGACAAGTTATTGTCCTATCAAAGGATGGAAGGACATTGTTGTTACTGTTTTCTATCAAATAAGAGCCTCTGTAGAAACCAGCTGCCTTATCTGTTGTTATCGCATTATCCTCCTTTTCTTTTCTTTTTTTTTAAAGATTATTTATTTATTTATTTGAGAGAGAGCGAGCACATGAGCAGGGGAAGGGGCAGAGGGAGAAGGAGAAGCAGACTCCCCGCTGAGCAGGGAGCCCGATGTGGGGTCCGATCCCAGGATCCCGGGATCATGACCTGAGCTGAAGGCAGACGCTTAACAGACTGAGCCACCCAGGCGCCCCACCTTTTCTTTTCTTTTTTTTTTTTTAAATATATATTTATTTATTTGAGGGTGAGAGAGAGGGAGAGAGAGTGCATGAGCTGGGGGGGGGGAGGGGAGGAGCAGAGGGAGAGGGATATCTCATCACCTGAGATATCATGACCTGAGCCGAAATCAAGAGTTGGACACCCAACTGACTGAGCCACTAGGTACCCCCCATTATCCTCCTTTTCTAAAGAAAATCACTTCAAACCATAGACTCAGCCCCACCCAGCACTATCTTAAAGCTTTATATCAAAGATTATGAAATACTTCTTTGCAATTGCTCTCCTATATTCTTTTCTTTATCTCACTTAATTTGTAATATCACTGATTTTTAAACATATATTTTAATTAAATAAGAAATATACACTTTTGTGGAAAAATAGGAACACATATAAGCAAAAATAAGGAAAACCTCTAAGTCCAATCTTTTATTATTTAGTATTTAGGTAATCGGCAATGTTACTATGATAAATAGTGCTGATATGACCATCCTTATCTGCAAATCTTTGTGCATATCTTTTATTATTTCACTAGGATATATTTTGCAAGCAGAACCAACAGAGCCATTTGTCACCCCTTTTGGTTGTGACCTCTAGCACTAGATTCAGGGTAGAAACACCAGGTAGAAGCTCACCTCTGTCATTGCAGGAAATGACTTGCTAAGTGGTCAGAATGTGCCCTTCCTGATTTATAGCTAGTTTTCCCTGAGACTCATTCTGCTCTGGGGTGTCTCAGAGGTAACATTTCAAAATGGTATTTGGGAAATTCACCTAGTAAAAATGCCCAAGGACTGCATTTTCAGTTCTGCAGATTTTTCCTGCAGGGTTTTGTGCATAGCTGCCTTGAGGTTCAAGGTCTGAAATGCCAATAGGAACCGTGATCTCTCTATTAAGTATAAAACTTTCTTCACCCTTCAAGAGAACTCAAACTACTATTTTAGGTACATTTTACACAGTCTGAATTTTGGAAAATTGTATCATTTTACCAACAACAAAGACAAACTAGTTCAAATTGGTCATTCCAGTGATTAATAGAGCATCAGTATGGACAGAAGCCAGATCTAAGCCAACCAATCACACTCATAACAAAGTATTTTCTCTAAAAGCAAAGTGAAAATTAGAGAGAAACTCAATTCTCTTTATTCAGAAAGGAAAGGACATAGAAGAACATTGTGGGTCTTGCCATTGGAAAAACCTCACCTCTGTCTACCAAGATAACATGATCACTGATGGACGAGTTCCCCACAAGCTGAGAAAAAGATGAGGATCATCGAGGTCCTCAGTCAATTTGGTTATAAGGACCTCAGATCATTTGTGCTGCATTCAATTACTTATGAAAAGGAGAGAGACTTGGAAATTAAGGATTTAAAATATTCTCCAATGGTTCTTGGGGGGAATTCCGTAACACTTTTGTAGCAATGTCTCCAGTTTTGTGGCCCAAAATGGACCTCTAGCCTCAACACTCAGCTGATTTGTGTTTTTTTTTAAGGCTCTGGTCTGACCGGCCGCAAAGACAGGTAGTCTAACCACATAGCAAAAGAGAATCCCTGTTGTCAGCCTCTTGTTTATAGTAGGCCAGCTAAGATGTTTATCATGTGATCTTTGTAAAATACTTATGTGGAAAACCTAAAACTAAAAATGTGTTAGAGATGGCAACTGAATTTTTTTTGTTAGATGGGCAGACGTGTGAGGCACTTCACAAAAGAGTATGACCAAATGGAGGATAACTCTTTGAAAGTATTGAATGGTGCCCAACATCACTAATTACCATAGAAATGCAAATTAAAGCTACAATGAAATACTGCTACAAATCCACCAAAATGGCTAAAAGTGACTACATGTCAGAAAGCTGAATACATGTATGTATGTCTGATGGCTCAGTAATTCTACACTAAATGTGTTGAATATCCCCCAAAAATGTGTTTACATGTACATTGAAAGGCAGATATAAGAATGTTCATAGAAGCACTCTTTTTTAATAGCTGCAAAATTAGAATCAACCCAAATTTGTTAAACACTAGAATGTATTAAAACATTGCATTGTATTTACACGGAAATCCAAAAATCCAAACAACTAGGCATACAACGTGGTTGAGTCTCAGAGATGTAATATGGGGCAAGCAAGCAGACATGCAGTAAATACTGTATAATTCCATTATATATCGTTGAAACAGCCCAAACTGATCAAAGGTGTTAGAGGTCATGATAGTGGCTACCTCTCATGGGGAGTGGTAGTGACTGGGAGAGAGCAGGAGAGAAACTTCCAGAATGCTAGTTACATCCTATTACTTGCCCAATTACATGAATATGAGTAATTTTTAAAAACTAATTGTGGGGCACTTTTCTGTATGTATATTACACTTCTTTGAAATTATTTGCTGATATAAAAAAAGGTCACAAAGAGAGATGCCTGATAAACACACAGGTCATCTTATTTTCTTAGGTGAAGACAAGGACTGTGATTGATTCAAGGACAACGGGTTTTAAAATTATATCTTATTTTGCTCACTAAACGTGAGATGAAAATTAGTGGGTAAACATTTTGCTAAATTGAATCTTGGTTATTTATTTATTTATTTATTATTTATTATTTTTTTAATTTTTTTATTCTTATGTTAATCCCCATACATTACATCATTAGTTTTAGATGAAGTGTTCCATGATTCATTGTTTGTGCA
>NW_023270855.1:26789598-26924164 GCF_011800145.1 Mirounga leonina
AAGAGGTTGCTGCCTGTGTTCTCCTTTAGGATTTTGATGGACTCCTGTCTCACATTGAGGTCTTTCAACCATTTGGAGTCTATTTTTGTGTGTGGTGTAAGGAAATGGTCCAGTTTCATTCTTCTGCATGTGGCTATCCAATTTTCCCAACACCATTTGTTGAAGAGACTGTCTCTGTTCCATTGGACATTCTTTCCTGCTTTGTCAAAGATGAGTTGACCATAGAGTTGAGGGTCCATTTCTGGGCTCTCTATTCTGTTCCATTGATCTATGTACCTGTTTTTGTGCCAGTACCATACTGTCTTGATGATGACAGCTTTGTAATAGAGCTGGAAGTCCGGAATTGTGATGCTGCCGGCTTTGCTTTTCTTTTTCAACATTCCTCTGGCTATGCGGGGTCTTTTCTGGTTCCATACAAATTTTAGGATGATTTGTTCCATTTCTTTGAAAAAAGTGGATGGTATTTTGATGGGGATTGCATTGAATGTGTAGATTGCTCTAGGTAGCATTGACATCTTCACAATATCTGTTCTTCCAATCCATGAGCATGGAACGTTTTTCCATTTCTTTGTGTCTTCCTCAATTTCTTTCATGAGTATTTTATAGTTTTCTGAGTACAGATCCTTTGCCTCTTTCGTTAGATTTATTCCTAGGTATCTTATGGTTTTGGGTGCAATTGTAAATGGATCGACTCCTTAATTTCTCTTTCTTCTGTCTTGTTGTTGGTGTATAGGAATGCCACTGACTTCTGTGCATTGATTTTATATCCTGCCACTTTACTGAATTCCTGTGTGAGTTCTAGCAGTTTTGGGGTGGAGTCTTTGGGGTTTTCCACATAAAGTATCATATCATCTGCAAAGAGTGAGAGTTTGACTTCTTCTTTGCCGATTTGGATGCCTTTGATTTCTTTTTGTTGTCTGATTGCTGTGGCTAGGACTTCCAATACTATGTTGAATAGTAGTAGTGATAGTGGACATCCCTGCCGCGTTCCTGACCTTAGGGGGAAAGCTCTCAGTTTTTCCCCATTGAGAATGATATTTGCTGTAGGTTTTTCATAGATGGCTTTCATGATATTGAGGTATGTACCCTCTATGCCTATACTCTGAAGAGTTTTGATCAAGAAAGGATGCTGTACTTTGTCAAATGCTTTTTCTGCATCTATTGAGAGGATCATATGATTCTTGTTCTTTCTTTTGTTAATGTATTGTATCACGTTGATTGATTTGTGGATGTTGAACCAACCTTGCAGCCCAGGGATAAATCCCACTTGGTCGTGGTGAATAATCCTTTTAATGTACTGTTGGATCCTATTGGCTAGTATTTTGGTGAGAATTTTTGCATCCATGTTCATCAGGGATATTGGTCTGTAATTCTCCTTTTTGATGGGGTCTTTGTCTGGTTTTGGGATCAAGGTAATGGTGGCCTCATAAAACGAGTTTGGAAGTTTTCCTTCCATTTCTATTTTTTGGAACAGTTTCAGAAGAATAGGTATTAATTCTTCTTGAAATGTTTGGTAGAATTCCCCTGGGAAGCCATCTGGCCCTGGGCTTTTGTTTTTTGGGAGATTTTTGATGACTGCTTCAATTTCCTTAGTGGTTATAGGTCTGTTCAGGTTTTCTATTTCTTCCTGGTTCAGTTTTGGTAGTTGAAACATCTCTAGGAATGCATCCATTTCTTCCAGGTTATCTAATTTGCTGGCATAGAGTTGCTCATAATATGTTCTTATAATTGTTTGTATTTCTTTGGTGTTGGTTGTGATCTCTCCTCTTTCATTCATGATTTTGTTGATTTGGGTCATTTCTCTTTTCTTTTTGATAAGTCTGGCCAGGGGTTTATCAATCTTGTTAATTCTTTCAAAGAACCATCTCCTAGTTTCGTTGATCTGTTCTACTGTTCTTTTGGTTTCTATTTCATTGATTTCTGCTCTGATCTTTATGATTTCTCTTCTCCTGCTGGGTTTAGGCTTTATTTGCTGTTCTTTCTCCAGCTCCTTTAGGTGGAGGGTTAGGTTGTGTACTTGAGACCTTTCTTGTTTCTTGAGAAAGGCTTGTATTGCTATATACTTTCCTCTTAGGACTGCCTTTGCTGCATCCCAAAGATTTTGAATAGTTGTATTTTCATTTTCATTGGTTTCCATGAATTTTTTTAATTCTTCTTTAATTTCCTGGTTGACCCATTCATTCTTCAGTAGGATGCTCTTTAGCCTCCATGTATTTGAGTTCTTTCAGACTTTCCTCTTGTGATTGAGTTCTAGTTTCAAAGCATTGTGGTCTGAAAATAGGCAGGGAATGATCCTAATCTTTTGGTACCGGTTGAGACCTGATTTATGACCGAGGATGTGATCTATTCTGGAGAATGTTCCATGGGCACTAGAGAAGAATGTGTATTCCGTTGCTTTGGGATGGAATGTTCTGAATATGTCAGTGAAGTCCATTTCATCCAGTGTGTCATTTAAAGTCTTTATTTCCTTGCTGATCTTTTGCTTCGATGATCTGTCCATTTCAGTGAGGAGGGTGTTAAAGTCCCCCACTATTATTGTATTGTTGTCGATGTGTTTCTTTGCTTTTGTTATTAATTGCCTTATATAATTGGCTGCTCCCATGTTAGGGGCATAGATATTTACAATTGTTAGATCTTCTTGTTGGATAGACCCTTTAAGTAGGATATAGTGTCCTTCCTCATCTCTTATTACAGTCTTTGGTTTAAAATCTAATTTGTCTGATAGAAGGATTGCCACCCCAGATTTCTTTTGGTGTCCATTAGCAAGATAAATGGTTTTCCACCCCCTCACTTTCAATCTGGGGGTGTCTTTGGTTCTAAAATGAGTCTCTTGCAGACAGCATATCGATGGGTCTTGTTTTTTAATCCAATCTGATAGCCTGTGTCTTTTGATTGGGGCATTTAGCCCATTTACATTCAGGGTAACTATTGAAAGATAGGAATTTAGTGCCATTGTATTGCCTGTAAGGTGGCTGTTACCGTATATTGTCTGTGTTCCTTTCTGGTCTATGTTGCTTTTAGGGTCTCTCTTTGCTTAGAGGACCCCTTTCAAGATTTCTTGTAGGGCTGGTTTTGTGTTTGCAAATTCCTTTAGTTTTTGTTTGTCCTGGAAGCTTTTTATCTCTCCTTCAATTTTCAATGACAGCCTAGCTGGATAGAGTGAGTATTCTTGGCTGCATATTTTTCTCATTTAGTGCTCTGAATATATCCTGCCAGTCCTTTCTGGCCTGCCAGGTCTCTGTGGATAGGTCTGTTGCCAATCTAATGTTTCTACCCTTGTAGGTTACATATCTCTTCTCCCGAGCTGCTTTCAGGATTTTCTCTTTTTCTATGAGACTTGTAAGTTTTACTATTAGATGTTGGGGTGTTGACCTATTTTTATTGATTTTGAGAGGGGATCTCTGTGCTTCCTGGATTTTCATGCCTGTTTTCTTCCCCAAATTAGGGAAGTTCTCTGCTATAATTTGCTCCATTATACCTTCTGCCCCTCTCTCTCTTTCTTCTTCTTCTGGGATCCCATTTATTCTAATGTTGTTTCATCTTATGGTATCACTTATCTCTCGAATTCTGCCCTCATGATCCCGTAGTTGTTTATCTCTCTTTTTCTCAGCTTCTTTATTTTCCATCATTTGGTCTTCTATATAACTGATTCTCTCTTCTGCCTCATTTATCCTAGCAGTTAGTGCCCCCATTTTTGATTGCACCTCATTAATAACCTTTTTGATTTCTACTTGGTTAGATTTTAGTTCTTTTACTTCTCCAGAAAGGGTTTCTCTAATAACTTCCATGCTTTTCTCAAGCCCAGCTAGTATCTTTTTTTTTATTCTTATGTTAATCCCCATACATTACATCATTAGTTTTAGATGTAGTGTTCCATGATTCACCCAGCTAGTATCTTTAAAGTGATGATCTGAACTCTAGATCTGACATCGTACTAATGTCCGTATTGAGTAGGTCCCTGGCAGTCGGTACTACCTCTTGTTCTTTTTGTTGAGGTGATTTTTTCCGTCTTGTCATTTTGTGCAGAGGATAGATTAATGAGAGAACAAAATGCTAGCAGAGTAACAACGTACCCAGAAAATATACTCTAAACAAATCAGAAAAGACCTGAAGCAGTGGGAAAAGAAAGGGAAAGAGAGAAAAAAGAAAAAGAAGAAAAAGAAAAAGATAAAGATAAAAACAAACAAAAACAGGACAAAACAAAACAACAACAAAAAAACCAGAATGTGATCAAATATGATCAGGCTGGTATATAGATCAGTGCCACACACTAGATTTGGGGTGTATTTTGGTCTGTTAGAAGAAAGTGCCTTCCAAAATTTTAAAGAAAGAAAAACTTATATATGTACAAAAATAAGGGTTGATATGATGAAGGGATGGAATATGACTGTAAAGATGGAAATTATAAAAAATTTTATAAAAGGAATTGATAAGTTGTTTGAAAAAAGAAAGAAGAGGATTTAAAAAAAGAAAAAAGAAAAAAAAAGGGAGAGAATGTGATCAGGCAGGGGAATAGAAAAAACCCATATACTAGAGATTTAGGGTATATTTTAATCTGTTAGAAGAAACTATCTCAAAATTTTAAAGAGAGAACAACTTATATATATATGCCAAAAATACGGGTAACTACTATGAAGGGATAGAATAGGACTCTAAAAATGAAAAATAAAAATGTTTTTTTAAAAAAGGGATTGATAAGATGTTGGTTGAAAAAGGGAAAAAGAAAAATTCGAAAGAAAAAAAAGAAAAAAAGACAGTTAAAAAAAAATTAACTTTGAAAGACTAAAGAATCATGGTAAAAAAGCCGTGAATTCTATGTGCAGTAGTCCCCTAGCGCTGGAGTTCTGCCGTTCTCATTGATCGGTAAACTTGGTCTTGGCTGGCTGTTCTCGCTGATCTTCTGGGGAGGGGCCTGTTGCCGTGGTTTCCAAATGTCTCTGCCGGAGGCGGAATTGCCCCGCCCTTGCCCCCTCCCGGCTAAGGAATCTGCTCGGGTTTGCTCTCCGGGGCTTTTGTTCCCTGCGAGCTTTCCGTACAGCTTTGGAGGTGGAGAGTGAAAATGGCGGCCTCCCAATCCCCTCCCCGGCGAAGCCGAGAACTCGGGGCCCCACTCCTTAGCCCCCAGAGAAAAGCCGCCAGTCACCCCCGTCTCCCCGGACTCCGCCCGCACTCCGTGCTCACCCGGCCTGTGACCGCGCGCCTCTGTCTCTGGCACCCGACCCCGGGTGGAGTCTCCAAACCCAGCAGATCCCTGCAGTGCACTCCCGCGCGGCTCCTCCCAGGAGAGGAAGGTGAGTCTCCCCGGATCTGCCGCTTGTGGGGTCCCTGCTGGAGGAGCAGGGGCCCGACTGGGCCGCGGATCACGGTTTAGGGCAACCCCGAGCTGAGAGCCCGCGCCTGGGCTCCGCCTCTGCAGCCGGCTTCCCTGCCCCGATACCTGGGAGCTCTGCCTCACTCAGGCACCCCCGGTCTTTCTGTGACCCCGAGGGTCCTGAGACCACACTGTCCCGGAGGGTTCCACCCCCCGCTTAGCCACCAGAGTGACGTCCCTCAGCGGAGCAGACTTAAAAGTTCCGATTTTGTGCTCCGTGGTTCTATCACTTGCCAGAAGCGGCCGACGGAGGCCCCTCCCCCGCCGTCTATCCTCCCAAATATCGCCTCGGATTCACTTCGCACGTCCTACCTTCCAGAAAGTGGTCGCTTTTCTGATGAGAGAGTTGTTGCTCTTCTTTTCTTCGATCTCCTGTTGAGTTTGTAGGTGTTCAGAATGGTTTGATCCCTATCCAGCTGAATTCCTGAGAGGAGACGAAATCCAGGTCTCCTACTCCTCCGCCATCCTGCTCCGCCCCTCTTGAATCTTGGTTTTTAAGGAGAGTCTGTGATGAATCAATTTAAGAAGGTCCTTGCTCTCTAATTTATCTTGTCTATGAATTAAGACTTTCATTCATTAAGCTTGCTCCCGGGGAAGAACACTTGAATAGCTTCAAATATGGGTCATTTGCTGTTGCCCTGTTTTTATTTATTTATCTGTCTACCTATTTACTTATTTTAAGTGAAGCTATATTCTCAAATAGCATCTACATGCACCACTGTATTAGTTTTCCAGGACTACCCTAACAAGTCACTATGAACTAGATAGGTTAGAGTGTATTCTATCATAGTTCTGGGATGCCAGCAGTCTAAAATCAAGGTGTCAGCAGGGCTATACTCCCTACAAAGGCTGTAGAGGAGAATCCTTGCCTCTTCCAGTTTCTGGTGGCTCCTGGTATCCCATGGCTCATGGCAGTAAAATTGCAATCCCTGCTTCTTCTTTGCCTAGTATTCTGCCTTCTGTCACTCTGTGTTCTTTCCTTTTCTTAAAAGGAGGAAGGCCTATCCTAAATCCAGGTTTTTTTCTTGAAGGCCTTAACTAATTACATCTTCCTATTTCCAGATAGGTCATATTCTTAAGTTTTGGTGGACATGAATTTGGGACAGAAGAGACCCATCATTCAACCAACCATAGTGGGCTGAGCTGACCACAGCCCTGCATTGGGTGCTCTTGGCCACATGAACTGGGAGCTCCCAGGAGCCCCATCTCCTGAAACAGTGATTTTCCCCTCCAGTCATTCTCCATTTTGGAGTGTCTACTATATGCTTGATGTTCCCCAAACACAAAAGACAAAGAACTAAACAAGTGATGTTCAGATGTGACTAGGTGCCAGGATTTCAATCATTTAAGTCTCTCCATAATCCTGTCATTTTATACATGTTGCAGTGATGATAGAAGATTGTTTAAGTAACTTTCTCAAAGTCACACAATTAATGAGTAATTGAGCTCAGGTCTATATGCTCAAAAAAAAAAAAAAAAAAAATCAAATGCCTGCTCTTAAGACTATCCCATGTGGCAGTGAGCCTTAATTGTATGCTCACTGTGGGCCCTGAAATAGACTGTAAAGCACAAAGGTGAATGAAATCTCAGGACCCTGCCTCTGAGAAGCTCATGACATATATACCTACTTAAACCAAGAGTATTGATGGCACACCATTCCTTCAACAAATGTGTAGTGAAAGTCTTGCACCTGTTAGGTATGGTTTTAAGTGTTGGTGAGTGATTGGCAAATATGACACATAAGATCCCTGCTTTCTTGGAGCTTACAGTTTATTGGAGATAACAGGATAATAATAAATATACAAAAAGGAAATAAGATATGTCAACATCGTGATAAATATTGTGAAGGAAATGAACTGGGAAATCAGAAATGGTTCAGAATCACTTCTTCTGGACATATAGTAATTTAGAAATGACCTTTGAAAGCAGAACCAAGGGTAGGCACTTGAAGTGATAAAGCCTCGTGGTTAGGTCATAAGGGTCTGTATAAACCCTGGTAAAAGCACTCATGACTTGGGTGACACCAGGCGGGTCACTGAAGACCTCATCTGTAGGATAGGGATAATAATAGTCCCACTTTATAGGGTTGTCTTACAAATTAGTTAATAGACTTAAAGAACTTGGATGGTGTCTGGTGCACAGTGAGGGCTCAGCAACTACTAGGACTCACTATTATGTAGGAATAAGGTTAGAGAAGGGGATGGGTGATAAGGAGTTGTTCAAGCTTTCCTGCCTCCCCCTATCCACGAGTACCCCTGTGCATGGGACCTGCTTCCACTGCTCAGGAGCCTGGACCTCATGGCAAGCACACACTCAGCTTTGGGAGACAGAGGCCGAGCATGAGCTAAGATGGATGCAGTGAGTTCTCTATTTTAGAATCCTGCTTTTATTTGTCCTAATAGTTTATAGCCTTTAAACCAAGCGCTTCTCTCATCCTCTGGGCACTGAGACTATTTCCTACTGCCTCAAAGCTGCTCGCTGCCCAGTGGAGCCTTTCTTGCCCAATAGCCAGTCCTGTGTTGCATGTGCAGACCTTGTGGGTAACATCTCATCACGCATCTGGGAGAACTTTGGATACTGACAGCAGTGACTGGTCGCTGAATACAGCACACAATTGCACGGCTGATTTCCTCTCTCTCTCCCTATAGTGATTTGATAGATTTCATTCTGGGAGAGCTCTGTGGGCAAGATTTAAGTATGTTTTTTCCTGCTGTGGGTCTGGAATAGAGTCTTCACAGATTGCCAAAGCAGGTTCAGTGAATCCCTCCTGCTTACTGGAGTTCTTCACTCCTCTGCATGGAGGATACAACCTGATTTAGTAAATGTCACTCTTGCCTTCCATTCATCACCAGCCTTAGACACACTGCCAGGCGGTGGAACTCAGTTGCAGATGTTCCTATCAGCCCATTACAGTAGCAAAGAGCTTTTTCCCGAAGCGGCCTTTCTAAAGGGAGATCGTCCTTCTGCAAGGGTCATGCAGCATGCCAGGGTCCCTCTGTGGCCTAAGAACTTAGTGATTCCTGAACCTAACACATGAGCATTAGCTCTGGAAAAAAGCCTGTCTCAAAGCCGATGATGGTTCCTGTCAAAATGTAGAATATTCTTTTTTGTTAAAGGGGTGGCCCCTCTGTCTTGTTTGGACAAAATATTTACAGGGGATAAAAATACTGGCTTAGGAATGATGTGGCTCATGTTTGATTCTACTGCTTAGTGCTTTTGTAGCTTTGGGCAAGTTAGTTAACCTCTCTGGTCCACAGTTTGTTGGTCTGGAGAATAGTACTTAATTTGGGGGGTTGTTACATAGTACAATGTATGTGAAATGTGGGACCTGACACCTAGTAAGTGCTCAAGAAAAGGTAGTGGTTGTTAATGGTGCTGCGATTACTGCTGTGTTAATCTTATTATTGACATTATCTTAAACAAGGCTAATCCTTAGCCCAACTTTGGTTTTTCCTTTAGCTTGGCTTTCCAGGAGAGGTTGGAGAGAGATATGTTTGTTTGTTTGTTTTTTCCCCTCCATCTGGGCCGAACGTCAGGGGAAAATGTACTGGTCAGTTTGGACATCATGGAGGCTATCCACTGTGATGTTTAAAAAGGGGTTTTAGAGTCAGAGAATTTGATATGGAGCTCAAGCTTCTCTACCAACTACCTGTAGGAATTTAGGCAAGTCACTTAGTCCTTTTGAACTCCCTTTCCCCCTCATGCATCCTTCAAATGGTTGCTGGGAGGGATTCATAACAATGTATTTTGTCTATTACAGCATCTACCATCTATTGAGTGCAGGGTGTAGCTCAGAGATTGTGCTGAGGTTTTTGCAATTGCCAACGTATTTAATCATCTCAATAATCCTGTGAGATAGATGCTATCTCCAGCTAAATGTGACTCCAAAGCCTTATGTTTAACCACTCATTGTCTGATCAAAGGAGATCATGTCTGTGAGGATAAAAATTCTCTTTCTCCAAGTGTTTTTGCTCAGAAAAAAAGATTTCTCAAAAGTCTTTTGGTGCCCTGCGTCCCTAGTATGACATTTTGGAAATTTTGAGGTCTGACCCAGGCCACATTTCCATCCTCATGTCCTATCTATAGCTATGATCTGTGTTCCCTTACGATAGCCATCATTTTTTGCCATTTCCCAGAATGTTCTCACACAGGCCTCTGAGCCTTTGCGTATCTGTTCCCTCCGACTGTAATGTTCCTCCCCATTCTTTCCCCTGGAAAACTTCTCTTATTCCCTTAGGGTCAGAACAAGTGAACTTCTTTATAACCTGTGACTCTTACCTCTCAGGTAGAGCCTGTCACCTTGATCTTTGTGTTTTCTGGGCACCCTGCCTGTGACTCTCATGTAGCACATATCACATCATTCCAGGATTATCTGTGAGAATCTGTGATTATATCTGTTCAAAACGTTGGTCAGTAAACTTTGAATTCCCAGTACCATACACCATGCCTGGCACAAAGTAGATGGTTAATACATACTTATGGAGTGAATGAATGGAATGTGCCTGGTGGGGATTCCCCGCCTCCCCCCATTTTCATCTCACTGACCTTCTCAACCTCACCTGTGATAGGGAAGAGTCCTTTCAGCTGTTAACACTGTAATGTATGCTAGGACAGGAGATCCATACTATTTAGAACAGATTGGTTTGTGGTATGATTACTCCCTTCTCATGGACAGAACTCAGGCAAATGGGTCCGGTCTGGGCTGGGGCTAGGGAACACTTGGTATTGTAGGTGTCACAAGTCCACAACTTGCCCTCAAATTCCACACAAGAAATTTATCTTGAGAATGTAATCAATACTGGTGAAAATATTTTCTTTTTGAGGTTCTTTATTGTGTTTTATATAATAGCAAACAATTTATGAAAAATATCTAAATGCATCACAATGAAGAATTGGTTGAATAAATTATCACAGATCTCTATAATAGAATTCAGCTTATCCTTTAAAAATATTGTAGATGAACATATTTTTATGTAGGAAACATATATTCATATGTAGAGTAAGAAAAGCAAATTACAAAATATATGTATAGTGTGATCTCTTATTTACAAAAATATATGTAATTTTATAATATTTTTTATTTTTGTCATATTTGTAATAAACATATCTGTGTGTGTGATATACTAGGAAAAGATTTGGATGTATCAAGGTGTTAACAGTGCCTCTCTCTGGTGGGTGGAACTACAGGCATAAAATCCCTTTTCTGTAATAAAAATATTCTGAATTTATATTTAATATTAAAATATATTTGTATCTATAGCACTATTCAGTAGGGTTTGTTTTCTAAATGCTCACATTTCCATTACATTAAGATAAAAATTTTCTTTCTTTTTTTTTTTTTTTTAAGATTTTATTTATTTATTTATTAGAGAGCGAGTGAGAGAGAAACAGCATGAGAGGGGAGAGGGTCAGAGGGAGAAGCAGGCTCCCCACTGAGCTGGGAGCCCAATGCGGGGCTCGATCCCAGGACTCCGGGATTCTGACCTGAGCTGAAGGCAGCCGCTTAATCAACTGAGCCACCCAGGCGCCCCTAAAATAAAAATTTTCTTCTGAAATGACAGTGAATGGCTGCAACTGATCAAAGTCTGCTCTCTATTATTTGTGCCCAACTATTCTGAAAATGATGTCTTTGGACAATTCGGAATTGGATAGCTGGGGTGAAAAATTATCTTAGGACAGCCAGAAGGAGAGGGTGAATTATAATTGCTTCTTTAAATGGATGTTATGTTGAGAGTTCTAACTGATTGATTTATGGTTAAAATCAGGCTTTCAAAAAAGTTCCCCAAATATATTCGCAGACAAAAATGGTTAACACATCCAGGCTCCAGAGATGGTATTATAATGAGACATTTAAAAATAGAGATAGTAGGAAACTACAATTGCCGGCAAGATGCCATCTGCAAGGCTAATGTTATTATATAGACCAAATCTCACATAGTTTTTCTCTTCACCAAATTCCTCTGGTACTGAAGCTCTAGCCCTTGATTATGTAATGTCTTATATTCTTCCCTTCTTGTTATTTGGAATCAATTCACTTTTCCTCATCACATTGTAATTTTCTCAAGTAAGGATATGCCTTGTAGGTTTCTTTTCTAGCAAAACAAAACAAAACAAAACAAAACAAAACCCCCCAAAAAACCAGCTAGGGATTCATAAGTAGAGAGTAGTAGATGAGGATCCTTGACCTATTTTTAGTATTTCAAAATGTCAATCAGACATGGTATATTTTCCCTTCCTAGAACCAGTTAGGGGCAACTAAAATGTCAGTGTTCTTTGCCCTTGCCTGGAACTATATAAACAGAATGGTAATCTTAGTTATTTCTTGTTTCCTAGATGTGCCAATTGGCTGCTGACGACATTATAGAAATTTCTGAGATGTGTGTGGAGGACCAATTATCAGAACCCTATAGTTTGATAGTGAAAGATTTGCAAACTGTTGGCCAAGGACATAGTTGAACACAATATTAATGTTTAATATATATTATTTGGCTTGGGGGTTGGGGAAGCCTATTTCATCAAGATAAGTTATTCACTTTGTTTGACATTAAATCAAGCAGACTGGATAGCAAGTTATTGGCTGAGATTTTCAATTCCACCTGTTTGTTTTGAGAAAGTGATTTCCCATAAGTTGTATCAGAATCACCTAGGGGAACTTTTATATTACAGATTCTTCCAGCTTTCCTCTTCTTTACCCCAAGATTCTGATTTAGAAGGTCTGGGGTCAAGCCTGGGAATGTGAATTTTAACAAGCCCCCAGGTAATTATACACTGTTAAATTTAGGAACTGCTAATGTAGATAAAAATTAAGTAACTTAAAAAAGAGTAGTTAGGTCTAAAGTTTATTTTCAGGTTTATCAAAGAATAAAGAAGCCTACAAGGGACCTACCTTGGATAATTGCTAGAATGTTCCAGCCCTTGCTGGCTCTTCTTTCTCCCTAATCTTAGCCTCAAAGACAACTTCTGTGGGATGTTCCCTAAATGAAATGTGAAGACTGTGTTACCTGCCATGAGATCAATGAAGTTCTCTGCTGACAATATGACTCTTTTCCTCCTGGCTTCAAAGATGTGGAGGGTCCAGGGCGCCTGGGTGGCTCAGATGGTTAAGCGTCTGCCTTCGGCTCAGGTCATGATCCCAAGGTCCTGGGATCGAGTCCCACATTGGGCTCCCTGCTCCTTGGGAGCCTGCTTCTCTCTCTCTCTCTCTCTCTGTCTCTCATGGATAAATAAATAAAATCTTTAAAGAAAAAAAAAGATGTGGAGAGTCCAAAGAATGGCTAGTTTCAAAATGACAAGAAACAACAAGGGTTAGAGAAGATGTGGAGGAAAGGGAACCCTTGTGCACTGTCAGTAGGAATGTGAATGGGTGTAGCTACTCTGGAAAAGAGTATGAAGTTCCTCTAAAAACTAAAAATAGAAATACCATACAATCAAGTAATTCCACTTCTGGGTGTTTACCTGAAAAAAATAAAAAACACTAATTCAGAAAGCTATAAGGACTCTCCTATATTTGTTGCAGTGTTATTTATAATAGCTAAGATATGGAAACCACTTAAGTGCCAATTCATAAATGAATGGATAAAGAAGATATGATACACACACACACACAATGGAATATATATATGTATATATGTATATATATATATATATATATATATACACACACTCAGCCATAAAAAGAATAAAATCTTGCCATTTGTAACAACATGGATGAACCTAAAGGGCATTGTGCTACTTGAAGTATCAGACAGAGAAAGACAAATAGCATATGATTTCACTTACATGTGGAATCTGAAAAAACAAAACCAATGAACAAACAACAATAACAAGAAAAAAGAAACATACTCATCAATACAGAGAACAAACTGGTGGTTGTCAGAAGGGAGGGGATGGGGGGGAAATAGATGAAATAGGTGAAGGGGATTAAGAAGTACAACCTTCCAATTTTAAAATAAATAGGTCATGGGGATGAAAAGTACAGCATAGGGAACATAGTAATATTGTAATAACTTTGTACAGTGAGAGATGGTCACTACATTTATCATGGTGAGCATTTCATAATGTATATAAATATTGAATCAGTATGTTATTCATCTGAAACTAATATATGTCAACTATATTTCAATAGAAAACATTTTTAAAGGATGTGAAGATTCTAAAGACAATTTGGTGTGTTGGGGGGAAGAAAGCCAGATGGCTTTAGTGTACATTCATAATTTAGTTAAAAAATTATAATTTGCTTCCAGACTTTATGTAAATAGATACACATCTATTTACCTAGCTATTATTCTCATCTTCTTATAAGATCATTTGTTTTTCCAACAATATAGGCAAGCAAGACTTTTATCTTCACTGGGTTTGAATTCAGGATGTTTTCCAGTTTGGAAGATGAACCCCTGAAAATGTTTCATTTAATTGTAATAATGCAGGGAGAAGTCCTACTGCTATGGGGAAAGTTACACATAGTTCTCTAAATCATCAAAACCAATATACTTTAATACAAATAGAGCCTCAGATAAATTGGAGATAAACACATGGAAATCCATGTGAAGGAATATTTGGAGTAAACAAAATTTTTTGGAAGAATGATTACATTTAAAATGTTCAAGAGTCAATGCTAAGTGATGAAATCAACTTAAAAATATATACGGGCCGGGCGCCTGGGTGGCTCAGTTGGTTAAGCGACTGCCTTCGGCTCAGGTCATGATCCTGGAGTCCCTGGATCGAGTCCCGCATCGGGCTCCCTGCTCGGCAGGGAGTCTGCTTCTCCCTCTCCCGCTCCCCCCTCTTGTGCTCTCTCTCTCTCTCACTCTCTCTCTCAAATAAATAAAATCTTAAAAAAAAAAAAAAAATATATATATATATATATATATATATATATATATACGGGCCTGAACCACATTTGGGGGTCTTTTGGGTTCCTAAATCCAATTCTGGTGTGTGAGTGGGGGTGGGGGCAGGGGGCCTTCCTCAAACCAACAGCACGCAATGCTATTGACATCAGCTGGGTGTCTTATAATTCAGTTCAATTCTGACACTGCCTACCTAGCGATAGCATCAGATTCCATAGTTTAAGAGTTCAGTCCTACAAGAACTCCCCCTTTCCCTTCAGATGCCAATCACAAGCCTAGGTTGTCACCTGTGCTTCTGACAGAGCTTCTACTGATTGGAGGTTCCCACAACCTCCTCCTCAGGTTTGATTAATCTTCTAGAATGGCTTTTTCTTAAAGAGCAATTTTATTTACTAGACCACCAGTTTCTTATACAAAGATATAACTCAGGAACAGCCAAGATGGAAGAGATGCATAGGGCAAGGCATGGGGGAAAAATGGGAAAAATGGGGAGTTTCCACGCCCTTTTCAGGCATACCACTCTCCCATCACCGCCATGTGTTTGGCAACCTGGAAGCTCTCCAAACCCCATTCTTTTGGCCTTTTATGGAGGCTTCCTTACATAGGCATGATTGACTGAATCATTGGCTATTGGTTATTGATCAAATCTCCAGTCGCTCTCCCCTCCCCAAAGGTCAGGGGGTGAGATGGGAAAGTTCCAACCCTCTACTCACAAGGTTGATTCCTCTGGCAACCAGCCCAGGCCCGGTTTTACCTAGGGCCTTTCCAAAAGTCACTTCATTAACCTAACAAAAACACATCTATGGCTCTTATAAAAGAAAATTTCAAGGGTTTCAGGAGTGGTGCCAGAAATAGGACAGAGACCAAATATATATGAGTAGTACCCCCCAAACCTTACCCATGGTTTTGCTTTCCACAGTTTTAGTTACCTGCAGGCAACAGCAATCTGAAAGCAGACAATTCTCTTTCTGACGAAATGTCATGTCGGAAGGTCAATAAAGCCTAATATGATCCTCCTTCTGACGAATCATCAGAAGGTCAATGGAAGCCTACTGTTACTTATGTATGTCGCCATGTCTATGGCATTCAGTTCACTTCATCTCGTGATATGGGCATCTTCTCATGTGGTCAGGAGAAGAAGGGTGAGTATACTGCAATTAGATATTTTGAGAGAGAGACCACATAATTTTTATGACAATGTATTGTTATAATTGTTCTGTTTTTAGTCCTTTTTAAAAAAAGACTATTATTTCAGAGAGAGAGAGAGAGAGCATGAGCAGGGGGAGGGGCAGAGGGAGAAGCAGACTCCCCACTGAGCAGTGAGCCCCACATGGGGCTTGATCCCAGGACCCCAGAATCATGACCTGAGCCGAAGGCAGATGCTCAACTAACTGAGCCACCCAGGTGCCCCTATTTTTAGTCCTTATTGTGAAACTCTTATTGTGCCTATTTTATATATTGAACTTTCTCATAGGTATGTGTGTATAGGAAAAACATCGTATATATAGGGTTTGGTACCATCTACAGTTTCAGGCATCCACTGAGGGTCTTCCCTGCACGTAAACTACTATATTTCTTTATTATAAATCACAGTATCACAGGAATCCAAATTGAAAAATAAATTAGCTGGCAAAGAACACTCCAAGATATTATCAGTGGTTATCTGTTGATAACATAATGATAGTCATTTTTGTTGATCTTATTATATTTATTGTAATTTTCCCTTTATTTTCTAAATGTACTACACAAGCTCATAATAACTTTCTGATCAGAAAACAGATTTTTATTTTTATTTATTTAAAAAATTTTTTTTTAAGATTTTATTTTTATTTTTTGAGAGAGAGAGAGACAGCGAGAGAGGGAACACAAGCAGGGGGAGTGGGAGAAGCAGGCTTCCCGCCGAGCAGGGAGCCTGATGTGGGACTCGATCCCAGGACCCTGGGATCATGACCTGAGCCGAAGGCAGATGCTTAACGAATGAGCCACCCAGGTGCCCAGAAAACAGATTTTTAAAAGACTCTTTGTGTATGCATTGGATACTTACCTTTTATTTATCCATACCCATACAAAGGTTTAAATCTTAGATAAAGAATACAGATCAATGTTTCATGAAAGATATGTAGCTTTGGGATCCAATGAGAAGGGAGCTGGGCCTGTGGTTGCAAGGTAGCAAGTATCTGTCCAACTTGGGGTCACCCCACCCCACCATATGAAACCCATTGCAGGCATTACCAACAACTTCAGCCCTCTTTCCCACAGACCTCTGACATTAAACGTCCCAACATCCCACTAATTACGAGCGGTTGATTGGAGATGGCACACGGAGGAATCTACTCGTCTTTGCTGACTTAATACAGAGACCTTGACCCTAAGGCACTGTATCTAATTGGGAGACATGGCAAACATGAGAAAAGCAAAGTATAAAGATTAATTCCCAGTTCAAAATAACCAAAGAAGAAACACCAGAAGGCAGTCCATGATTAATTATCAAATGAATCAGAGGAGGAGGGCATTTTATTTTGGGATGGTGAGAACATCAAATATTTTCCAATATGTACTAACTTTGTCTATGTGATATCAAAGTATGTGGAAGAAAAATATCTCCACCTCCTCCTTTGTAGGTCAGATTCCTTTCCACTCCTGGATGGTCAGAGCTGACACACATCTACTTAAACAGTGACCCTGAACATGTTGGTTTCTCTCTCTTGGTCTTAGTTTTCTTTTACTTTAAAGTGAGTCAGGAGGCTTTGCTATAATGTGATGATACGTAAATATTTTGAAACTGTAGGAGAAGGGCATGACAGTTATTGTAGTAAAACCTTTTTAGTGCTTCTATTTTTAGGAACTCAGTTTATCCCACATTTCAAATAATACCCCCCCGCCATGGGTCTGCTGTGATAAGGCATCTTTTCTACTCTGCCTGGGAAGGTTGCTAAACAGATAGGTTGTGGGATGATAATTAAACTTAACCCCCCTTTAGGGTGTCTGTATTGCTTTTCATTTATATGCTGATAAGAGACATAGGACCTAGGCAGATAGTGGTGGTGACAAGATGGTTATTGAATGTATGAATACGAGTTGTGTTGCTTCCCAATAGTGGGGCTATAGCTACTTCACTTTAATTTATAAAAGTACAGGATTTTGTCATGAGGTTTCAAACTGCAGAACATTTTACAGTGTTTTTGGACTGCTTGCCAGATGAAGGAAGCATGTGAAGACACAGATGCATATACCCTATAATGCCAGGATGGAGAATGGCATTTTCCAGTGCTGTGCTGGGTGTTCAAACACCTGGGGGTTAGTGCCAACTTGGCCATTTAGTATTATATGTCCTTGGGTGTTGTGAGCCTGTTTTTTTTTTTCCCTGCCAAATTCCCACTTTCCCCCTCTTAGGGTAACAGCACTCCAATTTTCAGGAGTAACTGCCCCTTCTCCATTCAGTGCACACCCCTGATTGAGGGGTGGGATATGAATACACCTGACTAATAAGAACAACAGTGATTGAATGAGAGATGAGCCTGTGGCCCAAACTGGATCAATTAGAGGGAATCCTGAGACTTTGCTAGAAGTTTTAGGGAAGAAGAATTCTCTTTTATATGGGAGGCTACTAAATCTATTGATGGCTGTCTTCTCACTCTGCGGATCACCTGCCTGAGAATGAAGCCAAACCAGAAGAGAAGAATTGTACAAGAAGAGAAAAACAGATCCTAGACAAATAGAACTTTTTTTATTATGTTCAGTTAGCTAGCATATAGTACCTCATAAGTTTTTATTGTAGTGTTCAATGATTCATTAGTTGCATATAACACCCAGTGCTCATCCCAACACATACCCCACCCCCCTTAATACCCATTACCTGGTTACCCCATCTGCCCACCTCCCTCCCTTCTGTAACCCTCAGTTTGTTTCCTGGAGTCCAAGGTCTCTCATGGTTTGTCTTCCTCTCTGATTTCTTCCCATTCAGTTTTCCCTCCTTTCCCGTGTGGTCCTCTACTCTATTCCTTATGTTCCACATATGAGTGAAACCATATGATAATTGTCTTTCTCTGCTTGACTTATTTCACTTAGCATAATCACCTCCAGTTCCATCCATGTTGATGCAAATGGTGGGTATTCTTCCTGAAGGTGGAGTAATATTCCATTGTATATATGTACCACATCTTCTTTATCCATTCATCTGTTGAAGGGCATCTTGGTTCCTTCCACAGTTTGGGTATTATGGACATTGCTGCTATGAACATTGGGGTGCATGTGCTCCTTCTTTTTTACTACATCTGTATCTTTGGGGTAAATACCTAGTAGTGCAATCACTGGGTCATAGGGTAGCTCTATTTTTAACGTCTTAAGGAAACTCCATCCTGTTTTCCAGAGTGGTTGCACCAGTTTGCATTCCCACCAACAGTGTAAGAGGATTCCCCTTTCTTCACAACCTTGCCAACACTTGTTGTTTCCTGTCTTATTAGTTTTGGCCATTCTAACTGGTGTAAGGTGGTATTTCGTTGTGGTTTTGATTTGTATTTCCCTGACGGCTAGGGATGTTGAACATTTTTTCATGTGTCTGTTAGCCATTTGTGTGTCTTCTTTGGAGAAGTGTCTGTTCATGTCTTCTGCCCATTTCTTGACTGGATTATTTGTTTTTTGGGTGTTGAGTTTGATAAGTTCTTTATAGATCTTGGATATCAGCCCTTTATCCAAAATGTCATTTGCAAATATCTTCTCTCATTCCATGGATTGCCTCTTAGTTTTGTCGACTGTTTCCTTTGCTGTGCAAAAGCTTTTTATCTTGATGAAGTCCCAAAAGTTCATTTTTGCTTTTGTTTCCTTAATGTGAGGCAAGAATCCATCAAAATCCTAGAGAACATGGGCAGTAACCTCTTTGACATTGGCCACAGCAACTTCTTCCAAGACATGTCTCTAAATAGGGTTTGATCACCTAGACTCAAACATTCCTGAAACCAGAAATACCCCACTAAGGGCCTCAGGGTCCTGTGAATCACTATGTTAATTGATTTGCTTAAGGTCTAAGTTAGGTTTTTCTCCCTTGCAGCCAGAGTTCCTAGCTTACTGGGCAATTCTCCTTCAGGGCTTTAGCTTCCTTCTCTTTAAAGGGCTAGACATTTAAAAGAAAATGAAAACTTTATTTTGCCATTGATTAAAAAAGCAATATATGAAAAAAAGCAATATATTCTCATTGTAAAATTCTTACATTATAGGAGAGGATTATTAGGTTGTGTCCACATTTGTCCATTAACTGTTGCTGCGTAGCTAATTGCACTCAAATCCAGTGGCTTGGAATAATAAAGTGTTTTTATTGCTCATGACTAAATGTTTAGTTTTGCTGATCTGGTCCAAGCTTAGGAGATCACAGTGGAGGCTGCTCACCTGTCTACGTGTTTATGGTCTATACTGGCTGGGGGCTGACTAATCTGGGATAGCCTCATTTGCAAATCTGGAGAGCTGGCTGTCAGGTAGAGCAACGAGATGTTTGGGTTCTATCTCTCTTATCACAAAGTAGGCTGGTCTGAGGCTTGTTCTCATAGGGGTTGAGCAGGGCCTTAACAGGGTAAGTGAAAGCATTTATTTATTTATTTATATTTATATATATATATATTTTAACATATAATGTATTATTTGTTTCAGGGGTACAGGTCTGTGATTCATCAGTCTTATGTAATATCCAGTGGAAGCCTTTTGAGGCCCAAGTTTGTAACTCACAACTTTACTCCTGTTGCTTCTATTGGCCAAAGCAAGTGACAAGGCCAGCCAAGATTCCAGGGGAGGAGAAACTGACACCACATTTTGGTGGGAGGAGTTGCAGAATCACATTGCAAACAGCAAACATAAAGGAATGGGGAATAATAGGTGCTGTTTTCATAATCACTACATAACTGTAGTCTCTCAGAAATAATCACTGTTAATATTTTGATGTACTTTCTTCTAGATTTACTCAGAACACATATCTTCTGTTTATTTTTATTTTGGAGAATACATATTTTCCAGAAAACATATTTTCTATTTGTTTTTATTTTTGCGGTTGTTTGTGAAATTTGGATACTGTATGTACTGTCTTACAACTTAATGTTTTCAACTTGACAATTTATCTTGAGCATATTTTTATGTCTATCCATATCCACCTCTTCTACAGAGATTGAACGTAGATCATTTCGTAGCTCTGACTTTCTGAGAGTCTGGGATTCTATGACTCATTATGAACCCAAATTTTTCAGTCCTCAAACTCATTTCTTCAAAGTGGCAGGAGAACTGTTGGATTCCCAAACAGCTAAAAAGTTGAGCCTCAAATCATGGCTGAGAATGTGTGTCAGTTTTGAGTGTTGAGTGATTTCACCCTTGCTGGTTAGAAAATTCCTTATCATTATTATTATAAATTTTTACAGTGATAATTATGAGACTGTTTCTGTTGAAATTCCACTAACTGACTCTCATTAGCCCATGGAAGTATGTGCTTATTTTTCTGGATATACTGCTTGTCTTCTGGTTTGCACCAATTCAGCAAATGCTAAAATTGGAAGATAGAGCAAGCTACTAAGAAAGGTAGCCTGGCTGCAGTAAGTTAAGCACTCGCCATGTTGATTCCACAGCATTAAGTTAAAGAGGGATGATGGACTGAGGATTATTGGGCTCTGGTCTTTGGTTTTGAGAAGTCATGAAGTCTTGAGAGCTGCTCACATTTCTTCAAAGCGTGCCCTCATAGTTCTTAAGCACCCTTAGCCTGAAGATAGCTTATGCTGTAGTAACTGACTTTGGAAACCTGAATAGATTTCTTTTGTGTTATGATTAAGATCTTTTGGGAAATTTTAGTTAATAGATGTTAGCTAAACAATGTCAAGGCAGTTATGGATCCTATGGTAAGTGATTCATCACTGAAATAGCCACTTTCAATCTTTTTATCCTTTAGCATAACCAACATGTAGCCATCAGTTACATTGACAGAATTGATCGAACCTATGTGACATGAGCTAAGAGTAACTGGACTTCTGTGTCTGTTATAAGGCAGTATTTCTTCATCCAGTCTTTCATTTATTCATTCAAAAATATTTATTGATCATCTACTGTTTGTTACTGGAATACAATGATGAATACCACAGTTTTTGTACCCAAGTTCTTACATTTTAGCAAAGAGAAATTGATACCTATAATGTGATTTGAAGAGCTCCATGGACAAGAATTGATATTATAGTCTAAAAGAAATCTGAGATGGCATATAAAGATACCTAAAATAATGAAGTACATAATAATAATATAATAGCACTTGCTTATGTAGTGTTTATGTCAGTCAGTCAGGTTTCTTCAGAGAAACAGAACCAATAGAATATCTGTCCATCTATCATTGATCTATCTATCATCTTCTATTAGAAGAGAAAGGGTGGGAAGGAGAGAGAGAGAAAGAGAAAGAAAGAGAGAGATGGATTTATTTTAAGGAAATGGCTTACAAGACTGGAGGCTGGCTGGCAGGCTAGAGACTCAGGGAAGAGTTGATGTTGCAGCTCAAGTCCAAAGGCAGTCTGGTGGCAGAATTTCTTCTTCCTCTGAGGACTCTAGTCTTAGTCTCCTAAGGCCTTCAACTGATTAGATGAGGCCCACATTATGGACAGTAATCTGCTTTACTCAGAATCTACTGATTTAAATGATAATCACATGTAAAAAGAATACCTTCATCTAGACTAGTGTTTGACCAAAAACTGGGTGCCATGGTATAGCCAAGTTGACACACAAAATTAACCACCCCTTGTCAACTTTGTACCTATACACATTTCCTTAAACCATGGTTAATTTCCAAATAAAGGCAATAACAAGGACATACTCCTATCTAATGTGATACACCTATCCTTCTTATATCCAAAAAAACACTAACCCTTGGGTGATGTTCATTCTTCTCCTTAATATGTAACTTAAACACTGTAATCTAAAGTTAGTAATACTTAAGTACTATGATGTAAAGTTAAAACATCTTAAGATATGGGAATGAGGGAGGGAAGAAAAAGATATTTGTTTACTATGTGCACATACATTTGTAACAAAATGAGGAAGTAGTAATGACAATTATGGTTTCTATTTATTTACCTGGTCTCATGGTCATAACTGGTACTTATAACCATCTTCCACCACTACCCATTCCATATTCCCTTTGTCCTCATCAAACATCTCAGCTGGTTGTGGTTCCTTACCTGGTGTGGTGACCCAAACCTTCATCCTTGAATGGACTGGGCCATTAGTAGTCTTGCCTGACTTTACTTGCTATAGTTTTCATTGACTTTAGTCACAAAGCAAGAGAGTACTATGGGACACCCTAAGGGATCTCCTATATTTGGACACACCCTTCCTTACCTTCATGTGGAGTTGAGGTCCAGTTTTTCTTTGGTAATATGATCAGTCACCCCAGCCACCCTTCCTTCCTTGTTAATTTGGAGGCCTGAGGAACCTAAGGTGGCTGGGTGGCAGTCTTAACTTCCAGTTAATGGGATTATTGTGTTTTCTGGTGAAAGCATTCCTCCCTTTGGAACTGAGGCCTCTAGCTCTACAGAGGATAAGACTGCAGGGACAGGAAGCCCAAAATTTTCTAGGAATCACTAGGGTTATATGCTAGTAGATCATCCATTGATTCCTGGAACCATCAATCTTGGTTATGGAAGAAAGAGCACCATATATTACATGCTAATTCGGAGCATCTATAGCCTCCTGGTGAATTTTGTCCCAGCTCTGCAAGACTTTGCCAACTAGTTGGCACTATAATTGAGTTTTTGAAAGGTCATTCCACCAGTCTGCACTTCAGAATAGTGGGGAAACATGGCAAGACCAGTAAATTCCTTAAGTATAGTCCCATTACTACACTTCATTTGCTGTGAAGTGAGTTCCTTGATCAGAAGAGCTGCTTTGTGGAATGGTATGAATGTTAAGACATTCTGTAAGTCCACAGATGGTAGTTTAAGCAGAAGCATTCAGTGCAAGGAAGACAAATCTATAACCAGAGTAAATGTCTATTCCAGTAAAAACAAAATGTTGCCTCTTCTATGATGGAAGCAGTCCAATGTAATCAATCTGCCACTAGGTAACTGGCTGATCACCCAGAGAAGTGGACTTCTCAGTGTTGGTCTCTGCTGCTGGGAGAGTTAGGAGAGGTTAAGGTCACACAGCTAATAAGAGAATGCAGCTCCAAAGTCTTTGTCTTAACTGCTGTACTCTATCTAGCCTGTAGCAATGAGAAATGGCCCCAAAGTGAGCACAAATAAAATAGTTTTCAGAAAAACCCTGGTGTCGAGGAAAGTATTGAATTAAACTCAGGAGACCTGACTTTGATTGCAAGTCAGCCAGTAACTTTTTATATGACTCTAGTAGCTCCCTTTATCCTTCTGTGATTCATCTGTAAAATGATACTATGAACCTAAATCATGAGTCTTCAAATGATATTAATAATATTTGGTTATTCCAAAGTTCTAGTAGTAAGAAACTCCAAGGGGTAATTAGGGAGGGCAAATGGGTGGTTTCTGGGTAGCTCCTCACTGCCATCTTTACTTCAATCAGAGAAACTTAATTTCCAACTAGTTTCATCTGTGGGAGTCTGAATACCACTCGAACAGAGGATCAGGTATCTTCTATCTTCAATATTATAGAGGAATGGGATTGAGATTTAGTCAACATTTACTATACTAGAAGTTCTTCTACTTATGAGCTTTAAACCTAAAAACTATTTTCAGTTATATATTGCTTAGTGGCTTAACACAACCATGTGTTATTTCTTAGAATTTTTTTTGGTTGGCCAAGTGGTTCTTTTGTTCCACATGGTATTGGCTCAGATACCTCATGAAGTTTCACCCAACTAATGACTAGGATGGGCTGTAAGGCTCCAAAAGTCCTGTCTCACATGTGTGTGGTCTTAGCACTGGCAGATGGCTAGGAAGCCTTGATTCTTTACCTTGTATCTTCTCATCCTCTGTGACCTCTACATGACACCTCTATCACAGCAGGCTAGCTTGGCCTTATGTAGAATGGTGGCCTCTTTAACTGTCATTTATGCTATATTTGATTTGTCAGTATAAGTTGCAATGATAGTCCAGGTTTAAAGGGAAGAGAGGTAGACTTCCACCCCTTGATGGGAGGAGCTATGTGTACATACAGGGAGGAAGAAATTATTGGCTTGTTTGTGGTTTCACTGATTTTCTTTACTGGTTTTCTATTCTCTATTTCATTAATTTCAGCTCTAATCTTTATTATTACCTACTTTCTGCTTGTTTTTGGATTAGTTTACTCCTCCCCCCGCCCCCCCCATGTCTTAAGGTAGAAGGTTATGCTATCAATTCCAGATCTTTCTTATTTTTAAATATAGTCATTTACAGCTATAAATTTCTCCTAAAAGCACTGCTTTAGCTGTATACCATGAGTTTTGGTGTGTTATGTCTTTATTTTCACTCAACGCAAGGTATTTTCTTTCACCTGTGATTTCTTCTTTGATCAGTTGGTTATTTAGGAGTGGGTTGTTTAATTTCCACATATTTGTGAATTTCCAAAATTTCTTTCATTGACTGATTTATAATTTCATTCAATTGTAGTCAGACAACATACCATGTATTATTTCAATTCTATTGAATTTATTGAGGTTTGTTTTGTGGCCTAGCATATGGTCTATTATGGAGAATGTTCTGTGTGCTTGAGAAGAATGTGTCTTCTCTGTTCTTTGTTGGTCTACCTGGTTTATCATGTTGTTCAAGTTTGCTCTTTCCTTGTTGACATCATAGTTATATCCAGTATTGAAGGTAAAGTATTGAAGTCCCCAGCTATTATTGTTGAATTGTCTGTTTCTCCTGCAATTCTGTCAGTTTTGCTTCCTGTATTTTGGGGCTCAGTTGTTAGGTGCATAGATGTTTATAACTGTTGTATCTTCCTGATTGACCCTTTGCCACCATTAAGTGTCCCTATTTATCTCTAGCAACATTTTTTTTTTTGCTTTAAAATATATTTTGTCTAATATTAGTATAACTACTTCAGCTTTTTTATGGTTGCTATTTACATGACATACCTTTTTTCCATCTTTTAACTTTCTATATTTTTATGTCTTTCAATTTAAAGTGTCTCCTAGAGGCAGTATATAGTTGGATCTTGGTCTTGTATGAGTCTGACAATCTCTACCTTTTAATTGGATTGCTTAATCCATTCACATTTAATGTTACTACTATATAATAGGATTTATGTGTGTCATTTTACTTGCTGTTTTCTACATAATGCATGTTTTCCTTGTTCCTCTCTTCTTCCTTTACTTCTTCCTTTCACATTAAGTGAATATTTTCTAGTGAAACCTTTTAATTCCTTTAATGATCTTTTCACTATGTGTTTCTGGGTTGTTTTCTTGGTGGTTGCTTTAGGGCTTACCACATACATCTGAATTTATCAGAATCTATTTTATATTTGGTACAAATGTAATTCCAGTGAGATATAGACATTATTTCTATGTATCTCTATTCCATCTTCCCTTGTTTGTGCTATTGTCATTATACATATAACATCTATACATGTTATAACCCAACAATACATTGTCATAATCATTACTTTATATGATTTTATGTCTGTAAACAAAATTGAGAGGAAAAAGGAGACAAATATGTATTTATAGAGTTTGTTATATTACCTTCCTATTTGCCATTTTGTAGTTCTTTTCATTTCTGTGAATTCAAGTTACCATCTGGTGTGATTTCCTTACCCAGTACAGCTTTACTCTGACCTTCCACCTTTGTGATATTATTGTCAAATATTCTACACTTCTATATGTTATAGGCCTAACTATACAAGTATATGCACATTTTTTGTACAGCTGCTTTTTAAATTAGCTAAGAGAAGAAAGTAAAAGAAATAATCATTCATGTAGTCTTTTATAACTACGTAATTACCTTTGCTGGTACATATTTTGCTTTTTTGTGCATGGGTTCCAATTACCGTCTGGGAATAATTTCTTTCAGCCTAATGAACTTTCTTTAGTATTCCTGATAAGATGAGTTAGTAACCATTTTGGAGACAGTCTACCACAAATTATTATAGAATTCAACAGAGCCATGTACTGGACCAGAAGCATATCAACTCTACCTATCACCAACAGATGGCATTAGTTTGCATCAATAGCATCACAAATGCATTTATGATCACACTCTTTGGAGCTTTAATTGTAACTAGAGGAAGCTTCAGTAATGCTGGCCAGTGTGCTAAGCAAGACTTCTGGGGAGGGATCCCAGGCATGGGCTAGGGCTTCATAGTGGTCAAAAGCAGCTGCCTTGGTTGGTATGACCCACAAAACAGAGGAGAGGAGGCTTCTAGCTCTGGCTTCTTTCCAAGACAAAATATATTCTCAATTATGTTGTTGCAGCTTGAAAATAGGTCATATCTACAGTCACAACTATTTTGTGGTGACCCTGTAATCTAAACCAGTTACTTGCTCTCTATTTAATTTGGAAAAATCATTAAAACAAAACAAAACAAGATCCCAATTAGGAAAGACCTGCTCCATAACAGATAATTACTTCTTTTCCAGAAAATGAGTATCTTTGGGTATACCTGGTTTGGGAGAGGGTGTGCCAAACACCATGGGCTAGGCACCATGCTTGACACATCAACAATTTCTCTCTAATGCTTCATGAAAACAACCTTTATTGAGATTTATCAAATCTCAATAGTGAGTCAGATGTTATTATCTCCTGTTTTAGAAGCAGAATCTGGAGCTCTGAGAGTTTAAGTAACTAGCTTCGGTCACATAGCTAGTACGTGGAAGAGAGTTGAAATTCAGGTCTTTGTATCCCAAGTCATGTGGCAATTTTAAGGGTCAAAATGGTAAATTTGGGGTGATGAGAGCACCTTTTAGATCTTCTGCTTTCACTTGAACCATCTCTTTCTCTCTTTCTTTCTCTCTCTCTCTTTCCTTCCTTCCTTCCTTCTTTTTTGAGAGAGAGAGTGTATACGCATGAGAATGGGGGGTGGGGTAGAGAGAGAGGGAGAGAGAGAATCCCAAGGCTCCTTGCCCAGCATGGAACCTGACACAGGCTCAATCTCACAATCCTGAGATCATGACCTGAGCCAAAATCAAGGGTTGGATGCTTAACCAACTGAGACACCCAGGCACCTCTAGCTTGGGCCATTTTTGTTAACATCCCATCCTTCCCCATTCTGCCAGTGCCCAGTTTGTGTTCTGTGGTTTACCCTGTTTTATGTATAGACTGATGCCCTAGTTTAAGTATACATTCTATTTAATGATTCAGTTGTTTGGAAATTTTAGTATATTTGTTTTCTGTGCTTCTCACTGTTGGGAATAAACTTGTGGTCCACATTTCTCTTTTTACCTCTCAATAGTAAAAAGTTAGACTGGGGTTTGTTGATGCATCAAGTTGACTTGCAGGTTGTGACACCTTGAGTGCTTTCATGAGACTATTGTAGTCAAAGCTAATTAGATTCCTGGCTGGTGGGTAAAAGATACTGGCCTGGATGTCAGGAGATCTTATTGTATCACTACATTTACCACAAACCAGTTGCCTGGCAAGTTATTTTGCCTCCTGGCCTTCCATTTCTACATCTGAAAAATTAGGGGGTTGTATTTGATACTCCTAAGTTTCTTTAGCCTTAGGGCTAGAACTTTGCTAACAAACTCCTAGAGGTTGGGAGAACGACTCCAAAGGTTCAGGAGCTGGTGTTTTCCTTGTCCCTCCATCACTCTTGCCACAGGACACAGAAGGCAATTGCCCAGCTACTGACCTGTTCAAGCTCTTTCCCACCCAACTTGAATAGTTTCATTTGAAATCTCATGCCTTGTAACCCTCTGAGGTTTTTTGGTTTCTGAATGCAAAGACTCACATCCTACAACTTTGGTACTGCCAATATAATGATGATACAGCTGCCTTGTTATTGAGCCCTATTATATCCCAGTGTTACGCTATGTTTTGAACACCTACTATAGGAACTGTTAAAAGCACTTTACATAGATGATCTCATCTAACCATTGCAACATGCCTGTAAAGTGGAACCATGATTATCCCCAATGTGATAAGATGAAGAAAATGAAGACCAGAGAGAGTAAGAGGGAGAACTAGGGTTAGAACTCAGGCTCTCTGACACCATAACCTGTATTTTCACCACAAGCCTGTCTCCTGTGGGAAGGGAAAGACCTCAGCACAACCGAACTGAGTGGGGGTTCTGGGAATGTGGTAAATCTTCCCAAACTGTATGTCTGCTTCCCAGTGGGGGAGGAATGGAATGAATATTTGGATAACCATAATATGTAATCTGGGTCTTTAGATCAAATTGCTAAAAATAATTTAAGACCAGATAGGAAGTTCTCAGTAGTTCATAACTAAGAACCACCCATCAAGGTAGGGAGCTAGAACACAGAAATATTAAGTGTGGTGTTCCCGTGAGTAGGTGGAAAGGATAGGACTCTTCCATCCAAGTTGGAGGATCTAAGAATGAAGACCAATAAGCCAACTGTTTGCTTATCATGTTCCATGTCACAGTTGCATCCAGTGAAATTGTATATTCAAGCAGGCCACTTCAAAATGGCTTCAAGGACCATTTCCATCTTGGAGTTCCTGGAGATGTGTGCCGATGATGTTACTCATCATCTGTTAGAACAGACAGCTGTTCTAACCAGTGTAGCCTCCTGCCCATGTGAAGTGCCTTTCATGGACAACACTAAGTGAGACCACAGAGTGGAGACAGTTGTCCTTTCTGACCTTGCTTGTATTCTTTGGGTTGAAGATTATAGGAAAAGAGAGGAACATCCAAGCTACTTCTCATAGAAAACTCCAAGTCTTAGATTGTTCATATCCAACTTGGGAAGGAACATCAGGAGGGTTGATTATAATTTTGAAGGTCAGAACCAACAATAAAGTATCAATTATTATATTGGTATTTTGGTGACGGGAAACACTTTTGTAGCAGAGCTTTCATACATACAGTATTTCTCTGTAGATCACATATCTTGGTTTAATAGGTAGGTGGCAGGTTATTTTTTGTATTCTTGAATGAATTTGACATGTACACAACTTGAATCAAGCTGAGAAAATTCTCTGTTGTTGCTTTACTCTTTACCTCAATTGGCCATCCCACACAGGAAACATGCTTATAAGAGAGATCTCCAAGCTATCAGCTAGTGCCTCTTGTTCTTCAGGGACAATCTAACATTGTCTTTATATGGCGGGGGTGGGGGGGTGGGATGGAGGCACTTATTCAAGAATAAGTAGCAAACATGCAAAATCTAGAATGTACCTCTCTATGTGGGGGGAAAAAGTAACTAAATGATGAATAATAATTCCTTTTATATATGCCTCTCTAAAAAAAGTGCACCTAATTTTAGAATAAGGCACCCTAGAATCTAAAACTTCTTTTAAAATTCTACATTCAATAATTTTTATGCAAATTTTTCATTGTTTTTCTTGTGCCAAATATGAGTAACGATAGCCCTTTTTAAAAGCTTAGCAAAGAGTTGTTCTAATGGTGTCATTTTGGTTTTACAGATTCATTTAGCTGGAGGAACATATTTACAGTAGCCAAACAGGATTTTATGGAGTAATTAGTGGCTGGAAAGAAGGAGGAACAAATATTTTTTTGAAATGGGGGGGCACTCAAGTGCTTCTGATAAGCAGATAGCTTGTGATGTTCTTCTAAATCCATCAGATTCATTTACTCTGAACTATAGCTACCATTTCTACAGACCCAAGTAGTGGCGCCAGATAAGAGTGACTTTTCTGGCTTGGATGGGAAGGTATTGGTCCAAATCCAGTCTTCCTTTAGACCAAGAAAGTTTTCATGCTGGCATACCTGAGGCTTGGGGAAGGTCCAGTACCATGATGAACACCATCCACCACTCCTACTCTTCAACCATTTACTAACAAACTAAAAGGAAATGAGACCAATCTGGTTTTCACTTCCAAAGCTACTGTTGACCATAATCCTATAATATAGAGAAATTCTGGATGAGTCTAGGTTTTATAAATCCCCTCCCTTCAATTTCCTAAGAGGATCAATTTCTGTACCAAAGAAAGACACTTGTGGCTTTAAGTTTGGCTTCTCATCATGGAGTGAGAATATCCCTGCAGGGGTACTTAGCTCCTAAAATGGCTCTCAATGTTTCCTGCCTCCTGGTATTCATGCCCTTGTATAAGACTGAGCTGAACATAGTTACATGCTTTTTAGAGTAGAATAGGGCAGAGTGATGGGGTGTCACTTCTGGGATTAGCTTTTAAAAGACTGTAACTTCTGTCTTGCTCTTACTCTCTCTCTCATTTGCTTATCCTGATGGTAGCCTGCTGCCATGTTATTAGCTGTCCTTCAGAGAAGTTCATGTGGCAAAGAACCGAGAGTGTCCTCTTGCCAATATCCAGTGAGGAACTGAGACTCTCAGCCCATAGCCCATGAGGATATAAATCCTGCTAGTAATTATATAGGTGAAGTTGGAAGTGGATCCTTCCCCACTTGAGCCTTCACATGAGACCCCAGCTCTGGCTGACACTTTGATTGTAGCCTAAGAGATCCTGAGACAAAAGACCCAGCTGAGCTGCTCCTGGATACCTGACTCATAGAAATTGTGAGATAATAAATATTTTAAACCACTAAGTTTGGGTCTTAAAGTAACATTTGCATCCTAAAGTAAAATAATTATTAAGTCAAATTCCAATCTTTATCCTAACTCCTCAGTTTTGTACTTTTATTCCTTTGTTTTCAGTTGGATTTAGTATGTTAATGTGTATTAAAAATGAATTGCATATTTTGTTTTCCAACATTGGCATGTAGCATTTGTATGAATAATTATAATTGTAATTCATTTCTGCTAAAATCGTATCTATCTCTTTAGCTGTTTCCTGACCCTTTCTTTCTAAAAGCATACTTAATTAAACAGAACTCTTTTTGCAAGTGTCAGAAACCAAACTCAAACTAGCTTAAGAATAAGTTAGGTTTTATTAATTCATATGTGTGAAAAGTCTAAGGAAATGGATCCTGGCTTCACTATGAGTAGAGGCAAGGGTTTCAGGCATCATGACTCAGTTGCTGTCTTTGTCTCTCCATTGCCTCAAAGTCTCTGCTTTCCACACCTCTATCTCTGTACTCCGCGTTCTCCCTATCTTTATTTCTAGACCAACTGTCTTCTTCTTGTCTGCAGAAATGTCATCCCACAGTTAGAGAATCCAGAGAAAAGGGCAGCATCTCCTTTTTCTAGAGTCTAGAGTCTAGACCCCTCCAAGGTCTCTGATTTGTTCTGCAGGGTAACATATCCCCTGGCTTAGATCAATCACTATCTGCAGGGTGGGCTTCTCTGATTGGTCAGGTTGGGCTATTATCTGTCCCTGAGGCAGAAAACTCCAGGTTACCTGGTAGACAACTCCAGAAAAATCACATGGAATTGGGGAGGGGAAGAGTTCCTCAAAGGGAATAAAATACCAGGCAGCTAAAAAGTACCAGAGATCCACCAAGTAGAAAAAGAACAATTTATTTCTCAGGATGTTATGGTTATTAATTGCTATATAATAAACCATCCCAATTTGATGGCATAGAACAATAATAATCATTTATATTATCTCTCTCGCAGTCCTGCAGGCTGATAGGGCTGAACTAGATGTTTCCCACTTGGGGTCATTAAAGCATTTAAAATCAGATGGTGGCTAACCTGGGGTCATCTTAAAGGCATCGTCACTCATGTTTGGTGTCTGGGCTTGGAAGACTAAAATAGCTGGAATTTCTTGCTCATCTCTCTCTCTGTGGTGTCTCCAGTATGGTGGTTATAAGGTAGCCAGACTCTTACATGGTGGCTCAGCGTCTAGAGGTCTCTGTCCAAAAGGAGAGGAGAGAGGAGTTTATGTCTCTTCAAGAGGAAAGAGAGCCAGGTGTATTTTAATGGATCCAGCTCCAGAAGTCACAAAGAAGTCCACTGCCTTCTCTTCCTTAGAAGGGAGCCATGTTCAAGGGGAGTGGAATGAGATTGCACTCTTAATGAGAGCAGCATCAAGGAATTTGTGGACATGTGTTTACACCATCACATGCAAATTTTAAAACATCATTTTTGTTTGTCTGAGTCAACACTTATTGTGAATTATTCCCAGTTGAGGTCAAGAATTGGCTGAGACCCAAGTGTGTTTGACAGAGGAAGGTGATAAAGTCACTCAATCTAAGGACTGAGGTTTTTAATTTCTAGAGTAGAAAAAAAATTACATTTATTCCTTAATCAGTACTGCAAATCCCAATGAAACATATGATTTAATACTGAAAATTCATACACACCCGGGTATGTGTTTTTTTTTAAATTTATTGACTTCAGTGATCCCCATGCTGAAGGGAGGGCAGTGTACTTGGTCAGTTATAGACCATTATATTTCCTGTGCATACAGAGGCCCCTAGATATCTTTAGGGGCTTGTTTTCTTATGTAAATCAGCAGTTTTATTGAGGGAAGATATTCTGAATTGTAGAACTGCTTTTGCTCTCTAAGTTTGCCTAATCTTCTTTCATGTAATTATTTATAGTATATTTCCCGAGGGTTTCTAAACTTACAGTTGTGTGTGTGTGTGTGTGTATGTGTAAAAAGTGGTTTAAAATGTTTTATTGGGAAAACCAAATGAAGCAGATATCCTTTTCTGTCTAAGAAAAACTTTAATGGCTGACCTTATCAATTCTTTTTGCAACAGTTTGGATTGTGACTTTGGGCAAGTTATGTCATCTTTCTTTGCCTCAGATTCTTTGTTGGGCTACACTGGGCATGGAGTGTAATACATTCAGGAGCTCATCTCTAAAATCCATAAACCTTAAAGCCAGGCACTCAGCTTCACACATACAAAACAAAAGCCCTCCTATATATGTATCTTACCAAATTCCTTCTAGCTGTGCCTAAACCCCATAAACATTAAAATGGACATGCTCAGCTTCTCAGTAATTCCCCACTGCCTCTGTGTCACTGCCATATGCTTCCACCCTTCCCCTGCTGATAAGATAAAGAAAGAGATGGGGCATGCAAGATGGAGTTTATGATCACCCCATTCCTCTACTGGTAAGATATAGGAAGAGGAAGAAAAGCAAGCTGGATTTCACGATATCATTTGGGGGTTACCTTCTATGGGAGCAGTCCAAACATGAGTAATATCGCAGTGCTGAAGCTAGACTAGACTTCTGCCAATGTATCTCCATGGAGGAGGTGGGCTGGGGACCCAACCAAACAGGAGAACACACCAGTGGGCTTGAGCAGGATGTATCCATGAATCGGGGTGGTGAGAGTTGGGTTCAGATACTCTGACTGTCTCTGAGGAACAGGTGTCTCTCCTGAAGTTATAGTAAATAAACATTGCCATTTCCTAAAGTTAGGATATTCTTGTGATTTGTTCTTAGACATTGGGGTCTGGGAAGCATCCCCTCAGTACTGGAGTTTTCATTTGGAGTCTGTGGCCATAAACACAGGGAGAACAATGAACCAGGCTGACCCTTGCAAAGGGAATCCTCTTAATGCCTTTCGTCTATAAACAGAGTCCAAACTAGGGCTACCTCTGACGTCTTTCCCAGCCATAAGCCTTTGCTTTCAGAATCTTATTTATCTACTTGCTAATACAGTGCCCAGCAGAGAGTGAGAACTCAATAAATATTCACCGAGTGAATTAATTTATCCAAGCAGCAAGAAGTAGTGGAAAGAGTGTGGTTATTGGAGGTACACAGACTTGAATTTCATTCTCAGCCTTACCTCTTTCAACTATGACCATGGATGTGTTACGTATGGTCTCTGTGTCAATTAGGATTCAACCAGAAAAACAGAACACTCTATGTATTTAAATTCAAGGGGCTATAAAGTAGAGAATTGGTTATATGAGTGATGGAAGAGAGGCTGAGAAGCCCATAGGAGTTGGCAACAAGATAGCAGCTGTAGGAAGCTTATACCTCCTCCAGGGGTGAGGGACAAAGAGAGGAGATAGAATTACTGAGCCTCAGGGTTTGGGGTCAACTGGCACAAGGCCACTAAGCAAGAAGATTTGGGTTGAGCTTTAATTTCTCTAGTTTATATCATGGAAACAACGGGGTTATTACTCATATTCTTTTTCAAAGTACTTATGCCCCCTCCCCCATCCAACCTACTTCTAATAGCTTCATCCTATTAAGAATCACCGAAATAAGTCAATTTTAATCAGTGAATAGTAAGCCTTGTTCATAGCAGATGCTTAATAATATTTTTAGCAAAATGAAATTGTAATGTAAACATGTGTAGGAGAGGTAGCAGGTAAGTTGCCATTACCTTGGGGTGAAATAGTTTATAAGATCCTTTCTGTATGCTGGGTGATTGATGGGCCTGGTTTCCCCTATGGCTCCTTATTCAGAGGCACATAAAGAGGTCAAATCACCTTAGGATCTTTTGGCATAATCTAATTACAAATGTGTGGCCTAAATTCTTCCATCCATCCCAAAGGTATTATTACCTGGCAGGTAATTCCTTGCTCTAAACTAAGCTTTGGTATGTGTATCTCATATACATTTTAAGGATTCCTGACACCTTTAATACTATCTCTCCTGAATAAAAGGAAATGCATCCAGTAATGCTGAGACTTAGAGTAACCATGAATTAGCATTTAGCCTCTCTGAGGAAAGGCCTCTGGGCTGTCTTTTTTAATTCTTCTAGAGAATTAGGCCTTCACCTCTTTGCTCTATAAAGCAGGCTTTTCGGTATTGGTCAAGATGACACTTCATTTGCTTTATCCCTATTTTCTCAATGCGTAGAGATGAATTTAGACTGGGAGAAAACATTTAAAAGGTCCTGGAGTGGTGGGGGGTGGGAGGGATGGGGTGGCTGGGTGATAGACATTGGGGAGGGTATGTGCTATGTTTGTGCTATATGTGCTATATGTTTAAAAAAAAAAAAAAGAAGAAGAAGATAGCAGGAAGGGAAAAATGAAGGGGGCTGGGAATCGGAAGGGGAGAGGAACCATGAGAGACTATGGACTCTGAGAAACAAACTGAGGGTTCTAGAGGGAAGGGGGGTGGGGGGATGGGTTAACCTGGTGATGGGTATTAAAGAGGGCACGTACTGATGGAGCACTGGGTGTTATACGCAAACAATGAATCATGGAACACTACATCAAAAACTAATGATGTAATGTATGGTGATTAACATAACATTAAAAAAAAAAAAACATTTAAAAGGTCCCAAAAATCTTCCTGGGAGCTAGAAGAGGGATGGATTAGCAGTTGGGCTTTCTTTTCCCTTGGACACAGTCTTTCATAAAATACCAATTGGCCCCATATTTCTTACTATAGAGAATGTTTGTGTTCATAAGAGAGAATTTGTAAATCTATACGAACACAAAGCCTTCATCTAATTTTATCAAATATAATGAACATCATTAGAGAAGTGTGTTTGTTTCCAGAAAGAGAAGAAGCCAACATTAAGAAATTATTATAAAATTACAGAAATTTTTTTCCCTGTTGTTTCTCAGAATTGCCAAACCCAGTCCTATTTCGGAATCTTTTGTTTATGTCCTGATAGGGAGCTCTCTCCTGCCAGCTCGATCCCTTGTATCATTTGGGGGTCACTGAGGTCTCAGCTCAAATGTCACCTCCTTAGAGAAGCCTTCCTTGACCACACTACTGACAAAGTCTCTGCTTTCATGGAGCTGACCTTTTAGGGAGGACAACAAATAAACCGATGGATATTTAATATTTAATATAAGAAGAAACAAAGTAAAGATAAGGAAGACAGAAAAATCTGGATGAGAGGCTAGAAGAGGACCTTATGGGTCAGTCAGCAAAGACCTCCCTAATCAGTGGCTATTTGAACCAGGTAAGGACAGGAGCTTGCTCTTTGCATTTAAAGAAAAGAAAGATTGCCAGAGGTCTGGATTAGAGTCCCCAAGAGTGTGAAGGGAGGAGAAGAGATGTGTGAGTTGGTCATGACAAAACTTTGGATTGTATGGTTCTAAGCCGAAGGGTAACATGGCCTAATTTCCATTTGATGATTCTGGTTGCTTTATGGAAATTAGACTGTAGGAGAGTAAGGGAGGAAGCAGAAAGACCAGTTAGGGGGCTCCAATTTGGCATTACTTTGGGTGACTGGGTAAAGGATTCATGCACTTGAATTCCCTTCTGATTTCTGGGCTGTGCTCTGTGTTTCATTGACTGCCATTCCCTAAACTCTGGCTTGCCATAGCAAACTGCAGGATTTTTCTGGTTTACGTGTGTCTCAAGCATTCCCAGTGCATCAGCCTCTGTGCCAAGTACCGGGGTAAGAACTTGGTAACCCACAGTTATTGATAAAACCAAAGGATGGCGTGATCCTGAAGAGGGAAAAGTCACAAGTCTTCTGATGTGGCTATTTCAGTCAATGATTTTTTAGTTCCCTAATGCTTGTTTCACAGAAGATGTCTCAAGGGCTGGGATGGGAGAATGAGATGCTTTGTTTCTTTCCCTGCTTCCCAACTTGTAAAAATGTTTGGGAGACACGCATATGGCCTGAGCATCAGAAGGAAGATTAACAGAAAGGAGGAAAAATCAGATTCATCCTTTGAGTCATCTGGCAAGGGCAAAGAGGTCCTGAGCTCAAAGGAGGTTCTTCTGCCTGAGGTAACTCATTCTGTCGGCTTGGTTCAATGGCAGGAAGAGTTTTCGAGGCCAAACTTGGGTCAGTTCACTTGAGGGAAACCTCTGGAGTTATTTCTAGCAGGCACACAATTTCGTTGGTTCAGTTTGGGACACCAAAGTGCCAAGGGAGAAGTGTCCATGTGGTGTGAATATCATTTCCAAGCCCCAGGGGCTGGTAGCCAACCTAGTAGCATCCTGTTGCATGACAATGAAGTGATCACACCTCCTGTGACATCCAGGGATGGCAGGAGGCAAAAGGACCCTTAAAAGACCAAGCTGTAAAGTTTTCCAATGTGTGTGATGCTGTAGAGCCTGATGTCTTGAGCCTATTTGAAACAGAAAATAAATTGCAGATGGATTTGTGAGAGAGCCGCTCTGGAGAAAATGCCTTTGGAATCTTAGAACATTCCTACCCTGCCCCCCTCCTTTACTTGTTATCAGCTATTAATGCAATGTCTTGCATTCATCCTGGGTATTGCGTTGAACTGGAGTTGAAAAGTGTCTGCAGTTCCACCAGGACAAACGCTTGGGGAGATAAAGACGATCAGGATGCCAAGACCAACAAATAAATTAAATCCATGTCATGGTTACTCTGTTTTGCTAACACAGCCTGGTGTTCAGGTTAAAATTCACTACATGGAGCCTCTCAGGGTCTTCATTCTAACTTAAGTCTTAACATCCCAAGAGTTAAAGAACTGCCTTTTGTGGCTTATTTTGCATAGTTTTCCTTGGGTGGGGGGCTCAGTGATTTGCATAATGCTAGGTTAAAAGTCCTAGGAATCTATGATACATGGGCATTTTCTAGAACAGGAATAATCTATGCTGTGAAGGAAACCAGACTAATAACAAGATTTTTTACAATGAACTCAATACTTTACCTCTGCCGAGTCTATTACTGTCTCTCTTTTCTGTTCTCCTTTTGAGAGATGGGAAACATAGCCCACAGCACAGAGCAGACAATTGATCTAGCAGGGTGAAACATAAACCAGACACAGCAAGGCAACATCAACTGGACAGCTCCTAGAAGAATGTGAACAGGGGCTATCTGTAAAGTGATGAATCACTGACTTGGGGAGTGGTGCAGACTCTAATCCAGTTGATCTGCTGGGCACATAAATGGTTTAGAGGAGTCTCAAACCCCTCAGTTCCAAGTAGCATCTCATTCACCCTTGATTTGACTCCTGTCTATTTGGGTCCCACTTCTCTTTTGGAGCCTCTTGCTAATGGATGGGATAGGGCCCGGTTGCTGTCCTGGTGCAACTCCAAAGTACCCCCTTCTCTAATTTAGTCTATGTCAGTGGTTCTCAGCCAGGGATGATTTTGTCCCAGAAGACATTTTACAATGTCTGGAGTCATTTTAGATGGTCTCAACTGGGAGGGGAGTGCTCCTGGTATCTAGTGTGTAGAGGACAGGGATGCTAAACATCCTACAAAGCACAGAACAGTCCCCCATAACAAAGAATTATCCAGCCCAAAATGTCTATAGTAAGAGGTGGAGAAACCCTGCTTGACATGGATGATCAAATCTCCGCCCACTCCAGCCTCCTTCACCCCAGTGTCTTCCAGGGTGGCCCTGGGAGGGTTCAGGACAGAAGATAGGCATGCATTTGCTTTTGTTTTAAGATTCTGTTTAATAAATTTGCTTTAATCCCTGTCCTGCAGGGAATACTGAGTTGATCCTGAGAATGAATAGGCTTTGTAGTGGAGCAAATGGAGTTCCCCTCTCTGAGTCTGCTGCATACCATCTATATGGCCTTGAGCAAGTACACTTAACTACTGGGAACTCAGTCTCTTCATTTGTAAAATGAAGGCAGTAATATCTGTGGTGAGGATTAAACAAGAAAACAGATAGAAAACAAGGAGAACCATGCCTAGCACCTAGTAAGACTTGATGAGTGGTGGTTCTATAAAGAAGCTTGAGCTAGACTCCATAAGCTGAATCTGGTAACAATGCACTGCCAGTAAGCATCTGTGCTAAGTAGAATGAGTGATTGCTGCATTTATTATTTTTGTTGTGATGATTTGGAAAATATATGGCAGTTCCTGTGTCAAATAAAGATCCCTTGACCACTTATGCCCTCTGGGGAAAACTTTGCTTTATGTATAGTATATGATCTTTGGCATGGAGGCATTGAAATCAAGATAGAAATACTCAAAATTATAAATAAAAGCAACTGAGAGAAGAAACACTGAACCCATAAAAAATTAAACAGTCACTTGGATTCTGTGGCAATATTTTGGAAAAACTCTAATTGAAAAAGAAATGCTATTTTAGGGAGGTGTTTCTTTTATCTTGAACCATTTAGCTTAATGATCCTGGCCTGTACCCCCATCCCCAACCCGACTCCCTAGAAATTTTTCTGAGATATCAGAATTTCCAAGCAGGTTTCTCTGCATCCATGAGTAGGGCTTCTAATAGGATTCTGAGAATGCCTTCAGTATGGCTTATGATAGATGTCTGTGATGGAAGGCCCCTGTGGTTTTCATTTTGGACTTGACTTAATCAAAAACAATCATGCTAACAAAAGAGGGTGGGAGGGAGTCTGCCTTTCCCAATTTTACTATTGTGTGGCCAATTTAATGTCGGACTTTTCAAAGGGCTTTAAAATGTAAGACAGCAGGAAAAACAATTTAATATAGAAATGCCAGCATGAACTAAACTTAAGTAGAGTAAATCAAGCATGAAGAAGTAGTGTCTTAAGGGTATAGATTTTGCCCCCCCCCCTTTTTTTAATTTCAATGTTCAATAGCACAGTACCGTAGAGTTTGCTTTTCCACACATGAACACAACTGCCTGCCTGGAGAAGGCTTTCATCAGACACACCCTGGCAAGTAGTAGCCTACCTCTCACCAGCATCTTCAGCCATTCTGATTTCCCTGTTGGTTAAATATGATGAGAATTTTAGATACAATGCTGGCATCCCATGCCTCGATAAAAGAAGAAACTGATTACATCATGCGATATCCAAACTCATCCAAAATATTTCTTCCACTCAGCTAGAGTGGAAACAGCAACCCAGTGGCTATCAACCTTCGTTCCACATTAGAATCACTTGGAGAGTCTTTAAAAATATTTATGCCATTCAATATCTATAAGAAATATAATTTAATTGCCATAGGGTAGAACTGGGCATCAGTATTTGTAAAAATCTCTTCCACACAATTTGCTAGTCTGCAACCAGGCTTCAGTACCATTGCAGTCCCAATTTAGGCTCTGGTCCTTGGATATTCTTTTCTGAATCAAAACACCTGCAGAATACCACACATTTTCATCGGTCATTGTGACTTATTCTGGCATTGATTCATGAAGTAGAATCTTGGGTTGGGTTCACTGAACAGAGAAACTGGAGAGACAAGAAGAAATGGCACATGTAGCTTGGAAAATCTCCACATGCAGGGCGATGGTAAAGTATTCAACAACTAATATGTCATGGGCACTGAAATGTCAGAGCAGATGCTACTTAATACCAGTTCCATTCAATGACATACCCCTAACTTTGAGAATCTGGGTATCAGGAAACTGGCACCTACTGACTCTTTCACACTGAATTCATCCTATTATCAGTGGTCTCCTAGCAAAAACCAAAGTCAGGGGATGGGAGGAGGCAGTTAAGAGTATTTGGGGACCAAAGATGCAGGGTGTGAGACTGGCTATCTACTTGGGGAGGAAAGGGTTTAATAATAGAGCAGCACTGGACTGATAGATTTGGGATAGAAAAACAGATGTTACCTACTTCCCAGAGTTGCCTTGGTTCAGCCAAGTTCCTGGGTGTTGAGATGTTTTATAAACATAGTGCCCTTTATAAAAATTCTAGAGATGAACCATAAAAAACTTGGAGCTAAAAAAAAAGCCTTTTAATGAGAACTAATGGTTCTCAATAAACTCCTACAGGTCACATAACAACCAAAGTATAAATTGTAGAGCCTGAGACCCAAGGGAGGGGTCAAAATGACATTGTATACATCTTTAAACTAGTGACCTCTGCCTGCCTGTTGGTGGCCAGGGACCTTGCTCCTGCAGATTCAATCATCTGTTTTCTCTGTGAGCCTATGAGGTTCCAAGGAAAAAAAGCAGTCCTGTTTTCAAGTGCTCCTCCAACCCCAGGTTGGCTCTAATCAGGATATTCCCCTACCCTGAAACCTTCTCTCTGGCAATCCTGGTCTGTTGCTATAAGGCAAAAGTTGGAAATGCAAGTTTGTGTATAATTCAAAATTCATACTTAAAAGTCCAGAGTGTCCTCTGACATGGGAAATTTGACTTGTCCCACATCAATCAAGGATGCTCTTTGACATTAGTCTACTTTTGACTCATTTCAAGTTGATTTGAAAAAATGATGAGCATTGAAATAGATATGTTCTTGCATGCTCAAGAGTTTAAGATTAGAAATCTAAAAATCAATTTATGCCATGTGCCTTCAGACACATTTCCAAGCTGTAGTGATTTATTAAAATATTTGCCAGATATTTTCTTGTTCCTCTTTCTCTACAAATGCTTAACTGCTCATGGACAAGATTTTCCTTGACAACAATGAAACATTACATTGCTGAGCTGTTATTTATATGATTTTTGAGGTCAAGAGGATATTTGATCTCCCCATCACTACCACCTTCAAAGAAAAGCAGAGTTAATCTTATTTCCTAACAGTCCACTGGTAAGTGAAAAATATACTGGTGACAAAGATAGCCTGTTTTTGAAAGGTCATTCCAGCTCCACTGCAGAACAACCTTCATTTCTGGTTCAGAATCACTATTTAATGTCTGTACAAATGATTAGTGACAGGTCTTCATCTACACTTTGAGGCTTTCCTTTCAGCCTGAGACCCCCCCAGCCCTTCTAAAACTGCAGCTGTGTAAGTCTTTATTTATTTTAAAAAATTTGTTTGTTGTTTTTGGACCTCCAGCAGAAAGGCTTGTTAATTGTACTCAGCAGTTGGTGCCACATTATCATCATTGTTCTGTGAAAGATCTTTTTCTGTTCTATTTGTTCATCATTCACTCCATTTCATTTACCTTTACGACTAGCATTGTACCTGTAAGATTTGATGTCAATTTCAGGATCCAGTGTTTTCTTCCTGTTAACTGGAAAAGAGCTAGCTGGGATTGGGGGGCTCCTCTCCTATCCCTGGTGCGATGGGCTGCAGCCACCCCCATTTTCCCAAAAGGTTCACCAGGGCTATCAGCATGGGCATGAACCTGCCCTGAAAAGCTAGCACTTACGCATGGCCTGTTTTGGCCTTTTTTTTTTGCCTGCATGCGAGGCAGCTCTCAAAGCCCTATAAAAATGGGGGAGCTCTCCCTTCTGGAGCACAACCAATGATACATCTGGCTATACTCTGGCACAACAACATTTCTACACGAGATGCTGTGATAAAGGGAAACTGTGTGTTCTACATCCTGCTGCAGCCCTTCCCCCTGGGACTTCTACTGTGTCCATATGAGGCTTACAGAGAATGTGACAACACCTGTGCTCAGTGAAGATTTCCCATGTGCCTGTGTGCAGTCCTTTGCTTGTTACTGCTGCGTAGTACTCTGTGATGTGCATCCATTAAATGTTACCTAATCTCCTCTCCCAGTAGTGGACACCCAATGCCTTGTCACCACAAACAGTATACAAAGAACATTCTTATTCATGTCTCATTATGAATCTGGGTGAAATTTTCCTTGGAGTAGAATTTCTAGGTCACAGGAAATGCATATATGTAATTTATCTGAGTACTTCCAGATTGCTCTATGATGAAAATTTACCCCTCTACTGAAAGCTGATTGATGGTTGGAATCCATTTGAAAAGTGAGTCAGGAAAGTAGTCTTTCTCATCTCTTGGATTGGAACCTGCAATCTTGTGAGTTGTGGGAATGGCCAGTTTCTGTCACCATGCCTAGAGTGGTAGAGAAAGCTGTTTTACGGAGACGGACTGAGTTCTTGGGTCCCATCCTCCCTTAACTATTTCTTGCCCTTGTTCCCTCAACTCATAGCAACATTCAAAGAACTATTGCTGCTTATGACCAAAATGAGCTTTTAACACAGAAGGGAAAGATCCTTCTAGAAATTGAGGACAACAGTATCAACAATAACAAAGACATTAATCCGAATGTTTTGCTAAGTTTCCTGAAGACTGTGTTCTAGAGATTTTTGGAAATGAAGTGTTGGTTTTGATTGAAAGTCAATTTTTATTAGTGGCTTTTCTCATGAGAGATGGGATCCTTTTATCAGATAAAAGCAATTCTTAAATTTCTACTCAGGGATTTAAAAAGATAAGGTAATAGTATATATCAGAGAAGTATATATCAGATGAGCACCTTACAGAAATTAGATCACAAGTTGCTAATGTGAAGATAGCTCTTTTAATGTCTGACTTTCAAGAAAAATTTTTGGCATCATGCAGGCATGGTAGATATATGATGAGTTGAACTTTTCCTCTTTAAATATTTTGTGTCATAGTATAAATTGCTCTCCTGCATTTAATCATGAATTTTAGCATAACTTTAAAATTGTAGGTACTTCTCTGGTTACTTCACTCTGCTCTCACCTGTCCTAGAATGCTTGGATGGGCTAGATTTGAGTTTGAGTGGACATTGGTTTCCATAACATTTTTTTGCAAGGCTGGTTAAAATTTTGTCTAGTGAGTTACGTTTTGGGGAGAATTCAGTGTTGACTCAAAAATACGGGAGTTGGTGGATTTAACATAAGGAATATAGTTGCCTTCTTTTATGACCAAAAAAGTATACAGAGAACAGAAATCCTTGATGGCAGGACATAAAATGTGGTTGAAATAATTCCAAGGTATCTCTTTCTCTTCTCTCTTTCTGGGTTACAGTAACACTAAAGGTAATGCAGCAGTTCCTATAGCTTTATTAAGAAAATGTTTTTCATCATTTAGAGTTACTTGTCAGATCATTTTTTTGTTTTCTTGGGACTATCTCTTCCATCCCCATTATCTCCTACCTGAGAGTTGTTCCGTCTTCTGTGTGGCTTTTGCCCCAATATTGTATCTTTTCTTCCCTCCCATTGTATTTTTCTTGGTTCATAGCCCATCTGTTGTGAATCTCAGATAAAATGTAGTAAAATTCAGATTTATGGCAAGGGAAAATCAGAATCGGGTGGTTTGCAGTTAAAGGAAAACAGACTTGTAATGGCAAAAATTTTGCAAAATCCTAAGTAAACCTAGAATAGATTGGATCCTCTTCACAGAAAAGAATAAGAAAGATAAGGGAAAATGACCTTGATTTTTCAGTGGAACATTTCTACGTGGTCAAGACATAGATTGGTAAACAGTTGAGGTTGTGAGGAGGCGAGAGCCAAGGTCCTGTGAGTTCACCAAAGGGAAACTTATTTTTCCGGTTTGTAAGCACTTGCTTTTCCCATGAAGATAAAAGGGAGAATTTCAAAGCCACAGTTCTTTTGCTCCCAGGAAATGTTTTTGTGTTCATGCTATTGTTATAAAGTTTAACTTTCTTTCTTTCTTTTTTGTTTTTAAAATGCATTGCTGGGTTATACCACATGTTTAAGTTTTAAACCTCTTTTAGTCATTTAAACTCCATGAAATGAATCAGAAAAAGTGGATGGGGGAACCCCAGTGTCTGGCTCTTAGGGTGTGGGAAAGCCTTCTTCACTTGAGCTGGACTTGTATAGATCGCCTTTGCTCCCTGTGAATAGAACTTGCCTTCTGAAAGCAGAGGTTGTGGGGTGGGGGGGAGAGACTGTGGTTGTAACGGGTCAGCAACAAAGCCCTTTTTCCTCTCTGAGGACTAAGTAGGTGGGACTTGAGGGAGGAGCTTCCTGGGACAGTCTCCTAAAAGGCCTCAATTAAAAGTTTCCAAAAAGTGGGCAAATGTTGTATTTGACCAATTTAGGGTTTCAAGAAAATTTTACATTTCAATGTACTCTCCACTACTCCATTTTACTAACCCCCAGCTTAATTCACACATTTATGCTACCTGCTTGGCCTCTGTGGAGATTTTGTAATGCTCTGCTTAGACAATAGACAAATGGCACCTCCTATCATTTATTCATTTATCCGTCCATCCAGCTGTCCATTCATCCACAAAACTTTACTTAGTGCCTTCTGTTTGCTAGGCACTGTGTTACATGTTGAGGATGTAGTGATGGACATTACAATACCAAGTCTCTGCTGTCTAGGAACTTGAGTCTGTACAAAAGACAGGCATCACTCAAGCAATCCTACTGAGTGAATGCATAATTAAAAACATTTAGAAACGTGTCTAAACTGTGTAAAGGAAAGAAACTGCCTCTAGACACAGGAAGGGGATGTGGTCAGAGAAGGCTGTCCCCAGCAGAACTGTTGAGCTTGAATCTGAAGAATGAGCAGGAGTTAATGGGGAAGAAGGGGTTGAGAGAGCACTGTGGCCTGAGGGAGCATTTGTGCAAGGTTGTGTGACACCAAGTGCTTGGTGTGGTCACAGGACAGTAAGATGATCTTGAGCTGGCCAAGCACATGGGGAGGTGGCTCCAGTCAAGGTGGGTCAGGTGCACAGTGGCCATCTCTACAAGGACATCATAGACCAATTAAGGCTTTTGTTCTTTATCCTAAGAACACCAGATGTCACTGAAGATAGGGCTGTAGCATGGTAGATATTTCATAAGGGACACTTTGGCTGCTACATGGAGGCAGAGGAGCAGCAGGGAAGCAGTGAGACCAGCTAGGAGAAAGCTGCTGCTGGGACAGAATGGTGGTTTGGACTTGTGTGCTGCAGGGGACTTGGAGAGTGGTTGGTGGAGCAGTAGATAGGAGATGAAAATGATAGTTCTAGGTGATGGGTTCAATGTGAAGGCGAGGGGGAGACAGGTATTAGGAATGTTCCTAGATTTCTGGCTATGCCCCAGGAGGGGTGATGTAAATAGCAGCAAGATAGATTATTTTGGAAGAGGGGCCACCCTACTGCCTCTTGGTCATTAGTGTCTTAATAGCCTCCCTCTGGTCTTCTGTGTTTCATCTCCAAGTCAGTACACACTAGCTACAACTTGAGAAAGATGGTGTAGTGGGGAGATTTTGAAAGGGGACAGGCAGCAAGAGAAACAACACATTTTTTACTGAGCACTTACAGTGTGCCAAGCAGTGAATTAAGCACTGGGGTTTTGGTAGTAAGGAAAATTAGATCATGTTCCTGCTCCTTTAGAATGCCTAGTCTTAACAGGGGAGACAAACAATTAATAATTAGAATTACTTAATTTATTATTTTTGTTTCTGTGATAAATACCATAAGAATAAGACAAAGTGAATTAACCAGGTCTGGTGGGGAAGGGAAGAGGGGGCAGGGTCAAGGCAGGCACCCAAAGAGGGATAAGAATTTTAAAAAACATTCCAGGATGAGGAAATAAACATTTAAAAAAAATTTTATTTTATTTTATTATGTTATGTTAGTCACCATACAATACATCATCAGTTTTTGATGTAGTGATCCATGATTCATTGTTTTCATGTAACACCCAGTGCTCCATGCAGTACGTGCCCTCCTTAATACCCATCACCCACCTCCCCTCCAAAACCCTCAGTTTGTTTCTCAGAGTCCATAGTCTTTCATGGCTCGTCTCCCCCTCCGATTCCCTCCCTTCATTTTCCCCTTCCTTCTCCTAATGTCCTCCATGCTATTCCTTATGTTCTACAAATAAGTGAAACCATATGATAATTGGCTTTCTCTGCTTGACTTATTTCACTTAGCATAATCTCCTCCAGTCCCATCCATGTTGATGTAAAAGTTGGGTATTCATCCTTTCTGATGGCTGAGTAATATTCCATTGTATATATGGAGCACATCTTCTTTATCCATTCATCTGTTGAAGGGCATCTCGGCTCTTTGCACAGTTTGGCTATTGCAGACATTGCTGCTATGAACTGGGGTGCAGATGGCCCTTCTTTTCACTACATCTGGTCTTTGGGGTAAATACCCAGTAGTACAATTGCTGGATCATAGGGTAGCTCTATTTTTAATTTTTTGAGGAACCTCCACACTGTTTTCCAAAGTGGCTGTACCAACTTGCATTCCCACCAACAGTGTAAGAGGGTTGCCCTTTCTCCACAACCTCTCCAACATTTGTTGTTTCTTGCCTTGTCAATTTTTGCCATTCTAACTAGTGTAAGGTGGTATCTCAATGTGGTTTTGATTTGAATTTCCCTGATGGCTAATGATGATGAGAACATTTTTTCACGTGTCTGTTAGCCATTTGTATGTCTTCTGCCCATTTTTTGACTTGATCATTTGTTTTTTGGGTGTTGAGTTTGAGAAGTTCTTTACAGATCTTGGAAATTGGCGCTTTTTCTGTAGTGTCATTTGCAAGAATCTTCTCCCATTCTGTGGGTTGCCTCTTTGTTTTGTTGACTGTTTCCTTTGCCGTGCAGAAGCTTTTTATCTTGATGAAGTCCCAAAAGTTCATTTTTGCTTTTGTTTCACTAACCTTTGGAGATGTATCTTGAAAGAAGTTGCTGTGGCCGATGTCGAAGAGGTTACTACCTATGTTCTCCTCTAGGATTTTGATGGATTCCTGTCTCACTTTGAGGTCTTTTATCCATTTTGAGTTTATCTTTGTGTATGCTGTTAGAGAATGGTCGAGTTTCATTCTTCTGTATATAGCTGTCCAATTTTCCCAGTACCATTTATTGAAGAGACTGTCTTTTTTCCATTGCATATTTTTTCCTGCTTTGTCGAAGATCATTTGACTGGAAATAAACATTTTTTTGAAGGTCTCAAGGAATCAAATGGGTGGAGTATTTAAAGAACTGAGAGGTGTCCTTCCACCTTCTGGTGAAAGCAGAGGGGTATGGTGTGACAGGGTCGTTTGACAGAAATGGGGTAGAGACACGGTCTTGGCAGTCAGGGCTTCACTGCTGTCATTTACCTAGGCCTCTGAAAGTTGCTTTTTATAACTTCCCATTCTTAGAACCCAAGAGAAAAATGAAGAACTGAATGGGAGGGGTGTGACATTCACGAGGCAGAAATTGTAACTATATACCGGTGGAAGCAAGGAGGGTGGTCTAGAGGAAGAAATTTGGACTTCGTCTGTATTTCTGACTCAAGCTCTGATTCATCCCTTTTGTTTTTTGCACGTGACTCCTTGGTCTGGGATAATTTTATTTGATCCTCCTTTAGTTCCCATTATTTCTTGAGGTTACTCTTAGACCAGGGTTATAGAAGATGAACCATATGGTGACCAGCTTCTTCAAGTCACCCGTGTAAGTGTTCTCTCCCTTGAGCTTACCTCACCACCTTCTCTAGGACATGTGGGTGCCATGCTTGCCCTGCATGAGAAAGGAGGTTAAGAGGTTTGTAAAAAATAGGATGTTGTAATGTATGGTGATTAACATAACATAATAATAATAAAAAAATAAGATGCCACACTGACATAGTCTTTGTGGCACTGTGTACCCTGCCTGTCTTCTGTTCTGACATGTAGTTTGGTAGGAGATACCCTGTGATTCCCTCCTTAGTATTTTTTTGTTGTTGTTAAAATTTCCCCATTCTCCTTTCTCAGCTGTAGTGTCCTTTGCCCTGCATAATCAGAATCCTTTCCTCATCTTATAGGTTCCTTCTGTGAGCTACAAGAAAAATAGCCCTCATAAAGAGCTCTGTCTCATTTAATAACTTGCTTGAAAGGAAGAAAAGTGTCAAGGAGCATTTTAATCTTTCCCATTTTCTAGATACACTCAGCTGAACATTAATTTGAGGCACCTCTTTAGAAAGGAGATCATGGCTTTCTTATCTCCGTGGCTTTCCTGATAATTTCAGTTGTGTGCATGTTGTGAGATTGGGAGTTTCTTTTTGGGCAGTTCTGGAGATAACATGATCAGTTCTATCTGGGAAATGAAATAATCTCCCACTTGTATATTTCTGCTATCACAGATGTTCCAGCAATAGCTTTTCTCAGTCTGAAGACAGGAAAACATAAATAGCTTTTAGATTTGTTTTGAAACAGATTAGGCACCCTAGATTTCACTTGAAATGGTGTGTGTGTTTGTGCACGTGTGTGTGTGTGTTTGGGTTGAGGAAGGCACAGCAAACACAGGGCCATGGAAAAAACATAGAACAGGGAATTCAGAATTCCTTGTTAGAGTCTTGGCTCTGTCTGCTGCCAAACTAGGTGTATAACCCTGAGTACATCATCCTGCTGCCCTGATCTCAGTTTCCTCATCTGTGAAATGGAAATGAGGATAATAATTCCTACCCATCCTCATCAGTGTGCTGATTTGAGGGTATGGACAAATGCTTTATGCACATGAGAAGATTATTATAGAATTGTTGCTTCTCCCCCTATGGGCTGATCATTCATTCATTGGTTCATTCATTCAGTAATGTTGGGGGGTGACATGGCCTGACTTGGTAGGTGGAGGGTGACTTGGGGGGTTATGAGTGGAGGAGACAGAGGAGACCAGGAAAGAAGTGAGTGGTTTAGACCCGGGTGGTGACTGAGTAGGTAGCAAGAAGCAGGGGATTCAGGATGAGATGCATGGACTAATCACAGTCTTTATGGGGGAGATAAAACTAAAGAACAGGATGAGTTCTTGGGGACAAATTGTAGAAAGCTATGCTCTGAGAAGGAATAGGTGAGTGAAGCTTGCGTGGGAACTACTTTTTTTGTATTCTTTTTAATCCTCAAAATCATATATTTAGAAAGGCAAAGGAAAAAAAGCTGCTTTCCACATAAAAGATCACAAGCCATCAAATTGATGGTTTTTCATTTTATGTAACATATGGCATAAATAATTTCTTTCTCTATTAACTTCCAATTACCTTAAGCTAATTTCTCAGGGTGTGGCAATAGCAACCTCAAAACCCCAAAGTAACTTGAAGCTTGTAGTGTTGTTCAAAATGACTTTTATGTTTTATTGAACAAAGGCTGACTTTTGGGAGAATCACAATACCCATGGAGTGTGTTAAGACACAGACTCACAATGGAGCTGCTGACACTTTCATTTGGCTGTTACACATTCATTGTTAACAGAATCAGAATAAATACATCAGTACCAATCTGTGCAATAAAGCCTGCATTATAAATCTGCATAATGGTAATAGGCCTGTTGCCTGACTAATTTATTCTCTTTTTTTATATTGCTGAGTGACAAATGTACAGCACGTGGATATGAGTTATGCTGTTTGAAAATATCACAACAGCAGACAACACTCTTTAGGGACTGTGATTGAATTGGATTAACTACAAAAAGTATGTCTACTTTCATTACATTCTCCACTTCTGGATGGGCTAGTACATATTTTTTTTTTTTTTATGAGAGACGTTAATATACCATTAGTATTCCATCTGAATAAATGAAGGACACGCATTTATGTCACTTTTCATTCACACAGTACTGGGCATTATCTAGCTATATTGTGGGGGAGTCATTTATTTTTAATTTCCTAATTATTCATGCATTTGGTGAGCATTTGTTTTACCATATGCTAGTCATAGTTCTAGGCAGGGGGATTCATGGAGGACAGGCAGACATTATTTCTGCCCTTCTGAATGGGAAAGACTGACACATGACCCAAAAGGAAACATACAAATTAAGAAAATATTCGCAAGTTGTAACACCATGCAGGACCTAGTATATTGTGGGAGGGATTTGAATTTTATTTTAAGGGCCGTGGGGTAATTTTTGAAGTTTTAGGCAAAGGAATCTTGAGACCTAATATAGGTGAAAGACTATCATTTTGCTACTGTGTGGAGAATAAAATAGCCAGTAACCACAATAAAAGATATATCATTAGTCATTAGGGAAATGCAAATCAAAAGTATAATGAGATGCCACAATGAGATAGCACTTCACATTCACTAGGAAGACTATAATCAAAATGAAAGATGTATTAAATGTTGACAAGGAGGTAGAAGAATTGGTACTTGATATATTGCAGGTGAGAATGTAGTGTGGCCATTTGGAAAACAGGCAATTCTTTGAATGTTAAATATAGAATTAACCATGTGACCCAACAGTTCTGCTCCTAGGTATATACTCAAGGCAAATGAAAATATATGTTCACAGAAATACTTGTACATAAATGTTAATAGCAGCATTACTCATAATAACCAAAAAGTAGGAATAATCAGATGACCATCAACTGATGAATGGATTTATAAAATGTGGTATATCCATACAATGCGGTATTATTCAGCCATGAAAAAGAATGAAGTACTAATATGATAAGGATGAATCTTAAAAACGTTATGCTAAGTAAAATAAGCTAGTCAGGAAAGACTGTATATCATAGAATTCCTTTTTTAAAAAAAGATTTTATTTATTTATTTGTCAGAGAGACAGAGAGAGCACAAGCAGGGGGAGCGGCAGACAGAGGGAGAAACAGGCTCCCCGCTGAGCAAGGAGCCCGATTCGGGATTTTATCCCAGGACCCTGGGGTCATGACCTGAGCTGAAGGCAGCCACTTAACCAACTGAGCCACCCAGGCATCCCTCATAGGATTCCTTTTATTTGAAATGCTCAACATAGGCAAATCCATAGAGATGGAAAGGGATTCTTGTTTGCCCAGGGGTGGAGGGTGGGGGAGAGGATTGTCTCTGATGACTATGGGGTTTATTTCTGGAGTGATGAAAATGTTCTGGAATTAGACAAGGTGAGGTTGTATAACTCAGTGAATATACTAAAAGCCACTGACTTATACACTTAAATGGATGAGTTGGATGGTGTGTGCATTTTATCTCAATAAAGATTTCAAGAAAAAGAAAAAAAATGAGAGAGGAAACCAGTAAGAACATGGACTACATGACTGGCCTCTCTTCTTGCTACACATCAGAATTGGTCAGGCCTTGCAACTGCTCTTGGGAAATGAAGGTGCCTACTACATACAAACTAGCAGGCGGGGTTCCCTTGTACGTCACATACCAGCTCCACAAAACGACCTTTGTTTCTTAGAACCAGTCGTGCACTTTTAGTTTTACTTGCTCAGTCTGCTATGATTTTCTTTTCCTTCTTTTTCTTTCTCTATTAGGAAAAAAAATGTACTAATTCTACAAGCTCAGTTCAGATTCCTCCTTGAGACTCTCCTTGTTTTCTCTGGGCCTATTACATGTGGCTTGTGCCTCTGTAAGAACTCAACCACAGAGCATTTCAAAGACCCACTTGTTTTATTTTGTTTTTTCTTTTTTTTTTTTAAGTATAATTTACGTACAGCGTTATATTAGTTTCAGATGTATAGTGTCATGATTCAACAATTCTATACATTTCTCAGTGCTCATCATGATAAGTGAACTGTTAATGCTCTTTATTTATTTCACCTATCCTCCCACCCACCTCCCCTCTGGCAACCACCAGTTTGTTCTCTGTATTTAAGAGTCTGTTTTTTTTTTTTCATTTTGTCTCTTTTTCCCTTTTGTTTGTTCATTTGTTTTGGTTCTTAAATTCCACACATGAGTGAAGTCATACAGCATTTGTCTTTATCTGACTGATTTATTTCACTTAGTGTTATGCCCTCTATGTCCACCCATGTTTCACAAATGGCAAGATCTCATTCTTTTTTTGTGGCTAAGTAATATTCCATAGACATTTTCTAAAGAAGACCTACAGATGGCCAATAGACCTATGGAAAGATGTTCAACATCACTAATTATCAGGAAAATACAAATCAAAACCACAATGAGATATCACCTTATAGTCTGTCAGAATGGCTAAAATCTGCAACGCAAGAAACAAGTATTGACGAGGATGTGGAGAAAGGGGAACCCCCATGCACCATTGGTGGGAATGCAAACTGGTGCAGCCAGTGGGGAAACTAGTATGGAGGCTCCTCAAAAAATTAAAAATAGAATTACCATCTGATGCAGTAACTCCACTCCTGAATATTTACCCAAAGAATACAAAAACACTAATTCAAAAAGATAGATGCACCCCTATGTTTATTTCGAAGATCCACTTTGAGTTCACTCTTTCTTTCCCTCCCTCCTTTCTTTTTTCCCTTCTCTCCTCTTCCTGTCCTTCCTCTCTTCTGCTCCAGCTCCTGTCCCCTCTCTCCTTCCATCCCTTTTTGACAATCAGGAGGAGTTTTCTCTGGCCTTTAAAGTTCCTGAACTTTTCTCCTATTCAATATCTACAGATTCGCTTGCAATTGGTTTCCCAAGGCTAGTTGTATAATAGATGCTCTTCTTACAGAGATTCACCTTTTCTCATTACAATATTCGCCTCAACTTTTGCTGGAAGTTTCAAAAAGGATATAACAAGCAAAATTTTTCATAATCCATTCAACAAAACTTCCCAACAAATATTTGTTGGGTAGGTACTATGTGTCAGGCACTAGTTCCTACGGATAGAGCAGGAATGAAAACAGTTAAGGTCCTTGATTTTATTTAAGATCAGAAAATTATGAGTGTACTGCAGAGATTTAAACTGGGTGATGTGAGAAAGAGTGAGTGAGAGGCATCTTAAGGTTGAATGGCCAGGGAAGGTCTGTGGGGAGATGTCATTTGAGCTTTGATCTGAATGAAAAGAAGGAACAAAAAAGCATTCCAAGCAGACTGAACAGCTCCTTCACAGGCTCTACTGTCAGAAGGTGATTGGAGTGTTTTGTTTTCTATTTAAAAATTTTATTTATTTATTTGAAAGAGAGAGAGAGAGAGAGTGCATGAGCAGGGGGAGAGGCAGAGGGAGAAGCAGACTCTCCACTGAGCAGGGAGCCCAATGTGGGACTCAATCCCTGGACCCCGGGATCATGACCTGAACTGAAGGCAGATACTTCCCTGGCTGAGCCACCCTGGCGCCCCAAAGGTGCTTGGAGTGTTAAAGGACTCGAAGAAGGCTTGGTGGGACCCAAGTTTGGTAGGTGAGAGAGAGAGGCAGCAGGGAAGTTGGAGAAATAGCCAGAGGCTAGATCTTCTGGGGGTTTTGCATGTCAGTGTGAGGGGTTGAGATTTATTCTAATTCCAAGGAGAAACCACTAGAGGAAATCAGGCAAGTGCTTGGGTTTGTAAATATGTTGAAGTTTGGGGATTTCACATTAAAAAAATTTTTTTGGCCTACAAAAACGTAACATTCTAGTTCAGAAAGTGGAGAGATGATCAAGAGAAGTTGGAGCTCTTCACCGTAGCCAAGCATTGAACTGGTAAACAGAGAACTATACAAAATCCTGAGCTTCAAGTGGTGAAAAGAGAAGGTCTAGGGATGTTCTTGCCAGAGGCTGCACAGTAAGTATTGTGGGTGCTGTATTTTTGCATAATTTATTTCCAGTTTAGGGCAACAGGAAAGGATTCTTTTCTATTAGAGTTTTAAAAGGCCCTCCTATTAAAAACGAAAACCAAGATGGCCTTAAAAAAAAAAAGCCCTTTCTATTGCCACACAGAAGAGAATGTGGATCTTACAGTGGAACTGAAAAAAGATCCTGATGCTTAGAGAAACAAAGAACTGTAGCAGCACAATTTCCAGACCAAATTTTAAAGAGCATTTTAGAAAAAATAATGCATTATGATAGATATCCATTGAATATACCAAAAGCTTTAATAACATTTATTCCCCTTGGATATTGAAAATTCCATTCCTAGGAATTTACCTTAAGGAAAACATCATAGATCTGCACAAGCACTTAGCTCCAAGGATCTTCAACCATTTTTAAAAAAATAGTAAAAATTTGGAAACCTTCTAAATATCCAGTAATAGCAGCACGGTTAAATAAATACTCTGAGGCAATGTAATATCTTGCATTAGGCACAGTAATGTTGTAGAAGAATATTTAATGATGAGAATTTTTTCCACAATGTAGAGTTAAATGAAAAATATGACATTTCCCCCCCAATAATCGGTACTTAAGTGGAAACAAATTAGGTTACAGAACACCCTGTACACTTTAGCCTTAGTTCAAAATTGTCCATTTAAAAAGCAAATTGGAAGAAAACTTTTCCAAAATGGTAACAGTGGTCATCTTGGAGAGGCTGGATAGCAGATGATTTTTAATTTTCTCTCTTTCATTTTCTGAAATTTCTAAACTGGATGTAAATAAAAAATAGTAGGAGAAATCCATTTAAACAAATTAATTAATAAAAAATAGCTGAAGATTACCTGCTGTGTGCCAGGCACTAATCACTTTACCTTTTTGTAAATAAATGTATTTATTGCTTATACTCCTCTTCTGAGATAGGTGCTATTCTTTTTTTTTTTTTTTTTTAAGATTTTATTTATTTATGTGACACAGAGAGAGACAGCGAGAGAGTGAACACAAGCAGGGGGAGAGGGAGAGGGAGAAGCAGGCTTCCCGCTGAGCAGAGAGCCTGACATGGGGCTCGATCCCAGGACCCTGGGATCATGACCTGAGCTGAAGGCAGACGCTTAACGACTGAGCCACCCAGGTGCCCTGAGATAGGTGCTATTCTTAACTTCATTTGCTATTGACAAAACTGAGGCACAGAGATGTTAATAACATGCCCAAGTCACACCTCTAACAAGTATGGGTACTGGGTTTAGGATCCCAGGCAGCGCGATGCCAAGTTCTCCCTTTTAACTGTGACACTATCCTTCTAGCAAATAACTAAACAGAGTAGAAAGTTTCTCTGTTACCAGACATAGAATGGGAACTCTTTCCTCAACTTCATTTTTAGAGGTTATCACCAATTCCTTAGTGAGGAGTGGCTAGAGACTCTCTTTTATTACCAATGTTATAGAATGTAGGTTTCCTTATAGAATATGGAGTCCATCATTGTCTGTAAGCCTCTCCGATTTGTGACTAAAAAACACATGTGTATTCTTGAATATGTAGATACTTGGACAGATGGATCATAATAGACTTTATGAGACAAGATTCCGATGGTTCTTCAATGGGAAAAACCAGGTAAGCTGGCTTTGTGTAATTGTCTTAACTAGGCTTCTAGCTCTCTAATACATCACTTGTATTTGCTGTGACCTTGTGCCAGTTGGCTTGGGCTAGCTCTTGTCATGTGTTCTTTTTGTAAGGCTGGAGCCTATTTTAGAAAGAAGAGCATACAATAAAAGGCATGAAAGAAAACTTTACACTAGGAATGAAGCTAGAACGAAATGTCGAGAGAGGCCATAGTGAGAACTGCCCATTTCCATGGCAATAGCACGTGCTATCTAACATACACTGCTAAGTGCTGGGCATTGTATTAAGTGTACATAACATAGGTTATTCCCATGGTTCTTCACAATACTCTATGAGATGGGCGCTATCACTTCCCTACCTTATGCAGGAGGAGGCTGGTGCAGGGAGAGCTAACTTGTCCAAGGCCATGCCGCCAGCACTAGTCCTTTTAACCACAAGGCTCTTTTTGCCTCCGCAAAGGCAAATGGCTTCTTTCATAGTCACCACCCTATCCCTCTGTTCCTTCTCCAAAGATAAATCTATAAGTGATTATTTTTATTAGTATTTTAGTTCTACTAAAGATAAAGGTGATAAAGAAAGCCAGCTTTTTTCTTTTTGTGAACTTTCAGTGTTCTTTGCAAGAGAAAGAACCCTTTCCCTCCTATTGTAAAAACTGTGCACTGAAATGTTTGTGTTCCTTGGGCCGCCCCTGGGGATTCGTGATCCTGAGTTGTGCTGGCAGAGAACATGATGCTTCCACATATGGGGATCTGGGAATAGTCTGATCCTTGTGAAATGACTTCAGTAGGCACTGAGTCAGAGTGCCTGGAAGTCTTTGGAATCTGACAAATTCACACCCTTTTTTATTTACCTGTTACTGTGGCTTACTTGGGGTATTCCCAGGCCACAGGGCTTATGTCCCCGTTACTCTTGCATCTGAAAATGACTGAAGGGCTTTCTTGCTTTGCATCTGTCTAGCCTGTCCTCTGGGCAGCATCTGAGGCTGGCAGCATGGAAAAGAGCCTGTCACTGTCAGAGGACTGGGTTCTCTCTTGGGCTTCTGGGAGATCAGAGCCCTGTTGTGGGGACAGCCCCTCTGTCTCTGCCTGCTGCTTGCCAGAAATCCCTAACTGCTTGTCAGCACTTAGGCTGTGGTCCTTCAAACTGGGTATTCCTGTTGAATGCATGGTCATTTCAGCTTGGGTCATTTTCAGCTGGTTTCTAACACGGCACCTTTTCCCCATTGCATTCTATACCAATCCCCACTCTCATGTCCTGAAAAAGATATTCTCTTTCACCTTGCTGTGTAACACCCACTCTAAATGATTACGGTGTTTATAACCTCACTTTGAGCTTTACCTTTCTCTTTTAGCTCATCCTTCAATGAATTATAATGCATTTTAAAAGAATCATCACTCATTCCTTTAATATAAAAAACAATTGATATTCATTTTCATTTAAAGTAGAAGAGGTAAAAAAGAGGAAATGGAAATTACATGCAGTTGAGGTGGCCAGAGATTACTATTGTCATTCTACAAGTGTCTTCCCTTTCTATGGGCACATGTATCCTACACTTTACGGTAGAGGTATACATATAGCCATACGGCTCTGAAATTTTGTTTTAAAAGTTGGCTGCAACTGTAGCTGGATGGCCAAGGAAGCTGGACATATTTGCTTGAGATAATTGTTATTTTGTTTTGCCTGATACTTATTTTTCTCCTTTAAAACATGAATACAGGGCACCCGGGTGGCTCAGTCAGTTAAATGTCTGCTTTTGGCTCAGGTCATGATCTCAGAGTCCTAGGATCAAGTCCTGTGTCAGGCTCTGTGCTCAGTGGGGAGTTTGCTTGTCTCTCTGCCCCTCCCTCTCAATTTACTTCTCTCAAATAAATAAATAAGAAATAAAATAAAACCAAAACATGAATATATTATAGTATACAAATAGTGTATAGTTTGATAAATTCTTACATTTATATACATATATGTATATATATATATACCTATATATACATATATATGTCTATATAACAACTACCAAGATTGAGACAGAATATTTTCAGTACCCTCACACCTCCAAGATTTCGGTCTTGGCCCTTCTCAGTCTATAACCCCCTCTCCCTTAAGAGGAAATCACTGTTCTGATCTCTATCACTGTAGGTTAGTTTTGTAACTTCTTGAACTTCATATAATTGGAATCATACAGTAATTACCCTTTGGTGTCTGATTTCCTTTGATAAATGTCATGTCTGTGAAAGTGATCCATGTGGTTGAATAAACAGTTGTTTATTTTTTTTTAGCTGCATAGCATTCTTCATCTGAATATACCACAATTGATTTTGTTGATGGACAATTTTGGATTGTCCCCAGTCTTTAGGCTTCTGTAAATAAAGATGCTAATCTGAATAAGGCTGAGGCTTTTGTAGTGATTACATTGTCACCCAGCATCTCCCTCTGCACAGTCCTGCTCTCCACCCACCTCCCCCACAGCCATCAATCTTGAAGGACTCCCTAATAATCTTCTCTCCTGTGAATTATCTCCACCTTTAGTCCACTTCCTAGGACCCTGACCCTTAACAACAGCCTTGATGGATATGTTACATCAAAATGGCCGTGCTGTTTTATTTGGCCCTAAGAGTTGGGCAAAACTAAACCTTGAAAGTCCAGTTTTCATGAGACCCTGGTCACCAAAGAGACAGAAACTGGTATGCCAGGTGCACTTTGAGATTGAATGTTATGGTCAAAGGTAATTTTCCAACCATGAATGTGTCTTCTCAAGATTCTTCAGCAAAAGCTTCAGGTAAAATGAGAAAAGTGGTGTTTTTTAGAGGGTGTAATCTGGTTTTGTATGTACAAAGTGAGTTGGAGAAGAGGTCTATTTTGGACAATTATAATAGTTCTACCATAAGGAAATCATAAAGGAAGGAGGGATGTGAGAGTATTTGTGGAGAAAGGAGGCACAGTTTGAGGACCTCACAGCTGTGTGTAGGATTGTCACTGAAGAAGATGGAGAAATTAATGACGACAGCAGTGCTCGCAACCCAGACAGCCAAGATTGCATTTCTCCTTCTATTCATTTGGGCTTCGGAGTAGAGGAAAACAGAGTGTGAAGGAGCATGCTTTTGAAAAACATAGACATTAGGACAAAATACTGGTGTGGGGGTAAGGATGAGCAAAGTTTAGTTCAAGAGCATAAAGAGTTTTTTATGATGGAACCATAAAAAATATTCATCAAGGAACAGGCAACGTGGGCCTTTCATGTATGAAAATATTTTAAAAGAATGAGAAAGATTTAGAGGTCATATTGTATGTCACTTACCTATTGCTCTACAACAAATTGCCACAAACTTAGGAGCTGAAAATAACAATATATTTATTTCACAGCTTCTGTGGGACAGGAATCCAGGGGCAACTTAGCGAGGCTCTCTGGCTTTGGGTCTCTCATGGGGCTGCAGTCATCTCAAGGCTTATCTGGGAGGGATTCACTTCCAAGCTCATTCACATATTTTTTGGGAGGATTCAGTTCCTTGTGGGTCGTCGGACTGAGTTTTGGCTTCTTCTCTGCTATGGACCACCCTCGTTCCTTGCCACGTGGGCTTCTCCATGGGACAACTGACAACATGGTAGCCAGGACATGAGAGGGTAAGAGAAAATGCCAGCAACAGAGAGAAAGCCAGTAAGATGGAAGTTAGACTCTCTTGTAACCTCATCATGGAAATGACATCCCATCACCTGTGCTATATATATATATTTTTCATTAAGAGTGAGTCACTAGGTCCTATATACATTGACACAAAAGGAGTTACACAGAGGTGTGGGTACCAGGAGGTGGGGATCATCGGAAACCCCAGTGATCATTGTCAGAAGCTGCCTACCATGTCTATATCAAGTCATGTTTGAGGACATGGTGCTGATACACCACAGAAAAGCTCTAATTTTTTTTTTTTTTTTTTTTACCACCTATAACTTTGTAGTTAGGAACTTCCATAAGCATATTAGAAATGTTTTCCTTTGATAAGAGGCTGTATGTCAGTGGAGGTGTTTTTGGCATTTACTAATGCACTCAGTAACTTGATTTGAAAAGTCAACTGTGCAATGCTGTATAATTTCAAACACTTTTCTAGCAAAAATGTATTACTTTTAATTAGACTGATTTAAAGCTGTTAAGATTCTTGTCAGAAATAATTTTTAAGTGGATGTGTCAAGATAAAAACAGCAGTTGTCAAGTGAAGAAAGCAGTAATTTGTGCATGTACTGTCTGGCTTATGAGCAATTGGGTCTTTAAATACTAACTGAGCATTTGCACTTACAAGTGCTTTTATAGAAGCCATTCTCACAGAGATTCAAATCGTTGGAATGCTATTGTTTGTGGTAAATATTTGTCCTATGACTGGGGAATTAAATTTGGCTCCTACCCTGTAATATAGACAAAAGCATCACTAAGACGAGAAAGCATTTAAGCAATCCAATTCAGCAATTGGTCAAACACATAGCATGAGCAAAGCATTCTGGGTGATTACAGAGTGGAATAATAATAACAATAATGAAGACCACTCTTTGATGAAAGCAAATCAGGTGACTTTATGTACTTGAAAAAGCTTAAATTCTATTTGCAATCTTTAGGCTATTGATTTCTTTAGAAAGCTTTTGCTGTTGGGCCGTGAAAAGGAGGGCTTTTTGCCTGATCTCTATGGCAGGATTTCTTAGTTACTAGTACCTGATATTTTGGGTCACAGCATTCTTTGTTGCGGAGGGGCGGTTCTGTGCATTGTAAGACATTTAGCAGCATTTTGGGTTTCTACTCACTAGATGACAACAGTTCTGTTCCCCTCACCCCAGTTGTGACAATAAGGTATATTTCCAGACATTGCCAGATGGATCTGGGGGTGCAGAGAGGCAAGCAAAATCACCACCCTATGGGAATTAACACAGCTTTTGAATTAGGGAATCCTAAATTAACAAGATGTAGTTACCTTACTTTTATCCATTGCATTTATAAATCTGTTATCTTTTCTCTTGGACCTCAAAAGCAAAATTCCATATGTTATATAAAAGATCATTCATTCTCCTATTTGTGGATTCCATAAACATTCATTGAATTCTTACTGTTTGCAGTCGGCTTTACCTAGACATTATGAAATACGTGAAAAGATAAAGAGATGTTTGTCCTCAAGAAGTTTGAGATCTTAGAGGTGGTGGCATAGAGATTTAGGTCATGTATATATATATAAAACTATAGTGCAAGTAGAAAGCACTAAGTCTGACAAAAGAACAAGGTAAAATGTATAGGGTGTTTTAAAGAAGAACTTTTATATTTCCCTTGCAGACCAGTGGTAGGTTAGGAATTCATCCTTGAGCTGGGGTTCTGGAATCTGAGTTTAAGAAGGTGAGATTGACCTATAGTTTTAGGTTGTGAGGGTAGATCTGGAATTGGAGTTAGACCTCTGAGACAGAACATTAAATCGAATGGGCTAGGCAGGGAGATAGAAAGTCATAAAGTCATAGGTTCTCAACCAGACATGGCAAGATGGAGGACATATATATTTAAGAGGACTAAAAAATGGGAGGAGTTTGGAAAAGTTTCCTGAAACACTGATAAACAGAACTTGGTCCTTTTTGTAGGAAACTGCTAATAAGCCCAAGGTGCAATAGGAGCTGTGAGAGTACTAAACAGGTTTGATGGGAAGGAGGCCTTGCAGTGGGCTCACAGTTATTCTTCTCCTACCCATGGTGCCCAGTATCTCAGCAGTTCATATGGAGAACAATTTCAAGCCAAACACAGGCAGTGGAAGATAGTTATCAGAAGGTCCTGCTTCCTAGTATGGAACACTGGCCAGCCATGAACCCAACATCTTCACCATTAGAGCTTTGCTGCTTGTGTGAGCCTTCCAAACACATGAAAGTTCTCCCCAGATGGCATTATTATGTACAAATTTCTTAGCATTACAATGCTCAAAGTATATTCCAAAGATTGTTAATAGGTATTACCTTGAAGAATTTAATTAATAAATTAGATTTTGAAATGCCAAGTAAAATAAATTAAACATATTCCTTTACTGCAGAACTTGTCAGAGCCTTTAAGATGCATCATAAATCTCAAATGGAGGGATAAAATATTAAATATTTTTCAAATTAATTACAAAGCCTTTTATCGTGTAACATCTCCATGAGAATATAGTCTATGCTACAGGCTTTGTATAACCCTGTCTGATTCTGAGTGAATTGGTGAAGTGAGTGGCTGGACTTTAAGTGAATAGTATACAGCAGGGAAAAATACATCAGCATGCAAATATTCACAGACCTGTCCCTCCCCAACCTGCTGAAGAAAAACCTGAATTAGCCAGCTTGTTTCCAGTGCTTCTCCTACTCCACCAAATAGATTTCTGTCTTGATCACCAGCTTCTTAGTCTTTATTATACATCACTGCAAATGGTGAGGTCTGGAGATGCTAGCTTATTAATCTAGAAAGGTCAAAGAGCAAATAGTAGGAGGAAAATAATAAATAGGGGGAAATGAAAAGTGGGACAGGTTTGGAGAGCAATTGTTGGTGTTAGAGCAGGGCAGGTGACTGACCTTGAAATCTACCTTCATTCATCTTGGAATTTGAGAAAGAGGGAATGTTCAGAAAGAGTATTTTTCTGGGAGGTAGAAGAGAAATTCTTAAGTTGGCATTTTTCCTTATCAAAATGTAGTAAACATTTAATTTGCTTTTCATGTACTTGTGGTTGCTAGGATGAATTTCTTTAAATATGAAAATGCAATAAAGTGGGTCTTTAAGATGGGTTCCAAAAGGTCTATCTTTTTAAGGGTTAAAACAGGGAATATTTAATGGTAAACAAAGGTCATCAGTTAAGGTGCAAGAGGGTCAGAGTGTGTGAATATCCTGGAAATAAAGGCTTAATGAGATAAGCTGGTGAATAGATGCTATTTTTGTCTTCCCACCCACCTCCTGGGAACACCAAACATACCTCTCTTTTTGTGGGAACTGTTCTGGTTGTGAGGAGTTGCTAGTCACAAGACCTAGCCCTGTGGCTGTAGACATGGGCACACGAGTAGGCCTGGCCAATCCTGTTACATGTTTCCGTGTCTGCAGGAATGAGAGCATGACCCAGTTCAGGCCAAGCAGAGTCCTGGCCTGCAATTTTATATAGAGCCATGAGGGAAGAGAGCTGCTCTGGTATGACTAAAGCAGGGGTGATAGAAACCTGGAGTTGTCTGCATTCATACTTCTTTATCTTTCCAATTGCCGAGCCTGGCCACTAGGAAGCAGCTACTCTATAGAAAGGAAGGACATCAAGTAGATTCAGAGCTGGGAGGTGGAAGGGACGGTAAAGTGTAATTACATTATTGAAGTTACTGGGCTCCCTGAGGCCAGCTTAACCCTGGACTTCCCCATTATTGGAACCAAACATTCCAGGGTAGCTTAACCAATTTAAGTTTAGTTTCTGTCATTTGTAATCAAAGGAGCACCAGCAATTTATCCAGCAATGTGCCGAGTGCCTTGAGGACAGAAAGGTGTAAATGGTTATGATGAGAGGCCATGAAGATGGAGATAAAGGGTGTTCTCTGAGCTTCATTTGCTTAGAGCAGAACCTGATGGGGAGCCTGATGGGATGAGGAGGGAGAGGCAATGGTAAAGTGAGTGGGAACTGAGAAATTAATTTCTTCTCCTTGCCCCGAGTTGGGTGCCCTCCTGCAGTGATAAGGCAAAATAAAAAAATAGAGAGGTCCACAGTTTTTATCATTTGATTTTTTTAACCACTTCTTATGGTTAGAAGTGGCTGTAGGTACGAAGCAAATATGGTGCTCCTTCATGATGCATCTGGCATGGTATTTGTGCTGTCGACTTGAGTGTGATGAAATAGTACTAGAATCTACCCACATCCGCTGAGCACGATTACTCACATCATCCAGGCAGGGCGGTGTGCTTTACTGCGTCGGCATCCGCAGATTCTCCTTGTATACACTCCCCATATATTCCTTTTGGAAATTCAGTTCATGCTGCACAAATTAATGTCTCGCTTTGTGTCTTTGTGAAAAGTGGTAACGAAGCAGATGATATGCTTTGAAGTAGGAAGCTTTGAGATCTTGAAAGAAAAGACAGAGACCATATTGATTTTTTTGCTGTGAACCTGAGACACAAATGAGAGCACCACATCAGGTTTTTTGTTACTTATTTTATTTCTCCATCCTTCTGTTAAAAAGAAAGTTCTTAGGTAGCTGCCCCTGGTCTTAGTTTGTCATCTACCCTCTCTTCAATTCCCTATTGAATTGAAGATAAATTCCTATTTAGAAATCCATTTCTAAAAGCAACTGAACCAGGAAATTAACTTACTCTTTGGTCTGTGGGCATGGGTATGAGGTGTGGGCATGGCTTAGCAGTAGGAGGTTGGGCACGGCTGGTGGTCCTGCTCAGTAAGCTCCTCACAAACTTGGCAGGAGGATGCTAGTTAAAGACACTTGGAGTGTGTAGCCAAGTGAATGGAAGGAATTTAGGGAAAGTGATGATGATGATGATGATGATGATGATGATGATGATGAAGACAATGACAACTAATATTTATTCAACACTCTGTATTGAAGAAGGCACTTTGAATCACTCTACACACCTGCTACAGTGACTTTGTGAGGTTGCCCACCTCTCAGATAAAGAAACTGAGACTCTGAGACAGAGCTCACACAGCTAAGTGTGCCATAGAATGGGATATGGACCGAGATTTCTGTGACTCCAGGAGCTGACTGGGATTCAACTAGTGAATGATAATTTGGTGTGCTTATTAAGGGAATGGTTGTCTTTCCCATCCTGGAGATGCCCAAGCCTACGTTGGGGGTTATTGTCAAGGAAGTTGTAAAGAGAATTTTCATATGCTGGGCAAAGAGAATAAGATGAAGACTAGAGGGAAAGGGTACCATGTGGGGGAGTGACCTAAGAATTTGGACCAATAGCTGGGGTCAGATATTATTGTAAGGATTTGGTGTCTCAAGCCTGAGAGCTGGAGGAAGCATTTGGAAAGCTTAAAGCTGGAGAGGGACTTGCATTTTTGCAAGATTACAGAGCTTCACTGTGAAAAATGGACCTGAGTAGCCAGACTGGGTGCCACAGGAAATCTTAGGAGTTCATTCCATTGATACCATTGACATGGGAGAGGTAATCCTGGCTTGAACTAAGCACTTGTTTAAAATAAATTCACCACTTTAGGCAGTGTCATCCCCAGATGTTTACTCTGCCACACTCTCATCCATCCCTCCTGCCTTGTGATTTTCTCCATTGCTCATCACTTTGAGCTGGTCTGAACACTTGGGGAATTTTCTGAAGAAGTCACTTGTCAGATGTGTGTAGGCAGGGAGGACTAGCACAAATAAGTGACTTAATTTTGGCCCTGGATGGAGGTGTCTGGGTGAAAGGACAGTTACGTCTTTAACTGAGATGGGGGAAAGTGGGTCTGAAGGACTGGGTTTGTGCTAAGCATGAGGTGGATGGATTGAAGTTACCCTCTGTTCCCAAGTCAGGCATCTCTGGGGACTAGAAAAAGCTGTGAACTGACTTGGGAGGCATTGTTTTTAAACTCTGGGACATTAGCCATGTCACTTAATTGCCTTAAGCATGTTGCTTTGTCTAGGTAGTGGGAATAATAATAATGCCAGCCCTCTGTTTCTCACAGATTCCTGGCGGTATCCAATCCCATGGCATGCACTGAAATGCTTGAAAAATCACAAATCATTCTGTACACATGTACACATTAACTGTCCTGTCCAGTCATCAAAATGAAAGACAATTTTTGGGTGCAAAGGACAACCTTATGAGGAAAGCATGCTCATTTCAAAATTTCAATTTTCTTAAATATCTGAGTATTTGATGGTTATTTCTAGGGTCGATTGTACTTTCTATTGTAAGTAGTTACTTAACAACTGGAATTTCTGCTAAGAGCATGGACTTTGGAGTCAGACAGATACAGATTAAATTCTGTGCTCTGCTCTTTGACACTTGCATGACCTTGGTGAAATTATTTAATTTCTCTGAATCGTAGTTTCCTCCTCTGAAAAAAGGGTCTAGTAGAACTGACCTCATAAGCCTCTTTTGAGAATTAAATGAAATGTTACATGTAAAGTTGTTAACACAGTGGTTAGTCTGTGAGAAGAACTCATAATGTAGTAGCTATTACTATGTCAATGTTTTAAAAATTTTACAGGGTCTGCTTTAGCTGCGTTTTCTCATTTAATTATCCTTAACATTATCAGTGGGGGAAGACGGGAGGTCTATTACCCATCGTACTTCATTTATCCACTTAGGTAGATTCCGCACGGACACATGAAGGGTCTCCCCTCTCCCCATGATTCCCACCCATATTCCCTAGGACATGCTCTAGGAAAGGGAATCAGATGGGAGAGCGGTGGAGACAGCTGTCGTTGGAAGGCATAATGATGAGAGCAAATGACATTAGGCCACTTCATATTCGTGACGTTCCCGGGCCCCGTGAGCACCCACGACACTCCAGAGAAGTTCCCACCAGGCTTGCGTCATCAGCAGTGTTCCCAGCGTGGCAGCCCCATGGGGATGCATGAGGGCGCTGCGTCCAGGGGTGATGCTGACGCACAGCTGTACGCTGGTCCAAACAGTTCCGGGGAGGCAGCAGGCGCCGGGCAAAGCTGGGACTCGTGATGTCACAGAGGAATCTCAGGGCTTGGAAGGCTGACAGAATGTCTTTGCCAGCTCTGCACTGCAAGTCAGGAGGGAATTCGGCCTCCAGAAAGCATACTTTCACTCCAGCCTGGAGCCAGTCAGAATCTGCACAAGACTCTTAGCAGTTATAGATTTATCCTGCTGAAATGGAGAAAAATGCGAAAGGGACATCTTCTCATCCTGAGTAATACCCGCTGATCCTCTCTAAACAGATGGACTGATAATTATTCCCATCAATAAGGAGCAAACGCTCAGCTCAGCCTTGGATCTGACCTGTGGGTTCCCTCCTCCTTTGCCAGAGCAGAGGATGTAGCTGGAGCAGAAACTGTAGGGGGAGCTATTTTGTTTTGAATACAGAGTGTAATCTGCCTTTTCAAGTAAGCAAGATATTAAAATTGCCTCTGAGTTTCTTTTGCAGAACAATTTCACTTTCTGGGGCATTCTGGAAATGCTATAGAAAGAAGCAGTGGTCATCATATAGGAAACTTCATGTAATATGCATCAGTGTGAATCTAAATTAGGAAATGAGGCCCATTGTCTCCCAATTATATCAAATGGTATTTGGGCATTTTAGGGGGTAAGGAAAAAAGCACAGGCTTTAAAGTGACACGGATTCAGATCACAGCTCAGCTACTTACTTTCTAAGCAGCCTTGGGCAAGTTGCTTTGTAACCCTGTAAAAAGGTAAAAAGGAAAGAGGGTCCTGCATGACCTCCCAGCCAAAGTTCTTATTTGGATTTAATTTGAAGATGCTTTTAAAGCTCAGCCAGTAGTCTGTGCTCAACAAATGGTTTTCCTACCCTCGTTATTTCTCTAGAGTGTCAGATATCATGCTAATTCATACCCATCTCTGAATTTTGCGTTTCTAATTGGTTTCTTGCCTTTTATATAGAAGATATGATTAGGCTCACAAAATAGGGCACATACTCAAAATTCGTTCTGCTTAAGTTAGATATCCTCTGTTCATTATTATTATATTTTTTAAGATTTTATTTATTTATTTGACAGAGAGAGACAGAGCGAGAGAGGGAACCCAAACAGGGGGAGTGGGAGAGGGAGAGGCAGGCTTCCCGCCGAGCAGGGAGCCCGATGCGGGGCTCGATCTCAGGACCCTGGGATCAGGACCCGAGCCGAAGGCAGACGCTTAACGACTGAGCCACCCAGGCGCCCCCTCTGTTCATTATTTTGATGGGATGGTTTGAGGATGGAGCCTCCGCAGAAGAGTGTTTGATGTCCTGGGGAAATGAATTTGTGCTCGAGCACAGGTCAGAGAGAAAATAATGACAGAATGGCATTTTCTTCTCTGGAAAGACCTGGGTAGTGACTTGAAAATGATTCTTGAACAAAAGCATATTTCCTGGTATACCATGAATATATGGCTGTGGCAGCTCAGGGACTCCTCGGTTTCTTACTCAGACATAATATTCTGCTCAGGTTAAGCCTCCTCCAGAACCCAAAAGGCCATAACATACAGCAAGTCAATTTCTCTGCCTCCAACAAAACCATGATTGCTTTGGAATCCGTCTTATAAATCACAAATGGGCCTTACTACTAGGCCAAAGAAACAATTAGTAGTTAACCAGTAAGTGTAATCAAGAAGAAAAAAAAATACCAACCCACAAAAGACATCAACATATTACAAAAGAAAATGTTCTGCGTATTCTCTTCTGTCGTGCTGGGCCTGGACATCTTAATGAGGAACGATATTCTCTCAGGATAGTACTTCAGAGAGCTTATCGGAAGTGCTGCTAAGGAGTTGCTGTCTTAAATTTTTTTCTCCAGCCACATGCATACAAGAGAATTCCATATTTGACAGCATCCTGGTACTTCCTTTATTTAACAAAGACATCTTAATTTTTCCATGACGGTAACATTTAAATTGCCTCACATCCAGTCTTAAAATAGTTGTTACACTTAAGGAGTATTATTAGAATAATGCTGGAAGGAAACACGGAGACAATTACTTTAAGTCCCTCATTTTATAGGGACAACCCAGGGGCCCAAGTTTAGTGCCTTCTTGAGGTGACACAATGACTGGGGTCAGGGCTGGGTTGAGAACTCAGATTTGTATTTCCACACTGAGGCTCTTTTGACTTTTTTTTTTTGACATGTGGTAATTTGGGTTGTACTTGATAGTAGAAAATGTAGAGCATTGACCGGAGTTGACATGTAAGAGAATGCCACCAAACAGGCCCACTGTGGAAATCAATGCAGGATATTATAGAGGAGGGACCACAAAGACCACGAAGGCTACGTTGTACAGTCAAAGAAAATGTGGTAAAGAGAAGTTGAGGGACTTGCCCAGGACAACATAGTTAATAATGATGGAGTCCAGATATGAACTCATTGTATCTGGCATATCTGGTACTAGTTAGAATATCAGCTGGAGTTGGCCAGGGGTTTTACTGGACTCATCTGTGTTTAGAGTATTCTGAGAGATTTCCTGACCCCGCTTCAGTGGGCTGTGAGGAAGCTTGCACGTTAGGAACACATGGGAGAGGCTGGAAGTGGGAATTCTGACTAACCTGAAAGGAGAAAGTTGTCCAACTTCATTTACATTCCTAACCACATGGGAGAATAGGTGGGCATAATAGCAAGACCCCCAGCGGCTTTGAGGTGTGGGTATGTATTGTGGTGGGAACTGTGTTATGCTCGAGAGGTCTATGGTTTTCTCTTTTGCTCTTCAGCTTTCTGAGAGCCTCTGCCTTATAGTGCAGAAGAGGTGGCTGTCATAGTTCCTCTGACCGAATGAGGGGTAGACACAGAAGACTACTCTGTGAGCCTCTCTCTAGGGTTTTTGCAATTAGGTATAGTGATTGAATTAGTTAATTTTGGAGAGATGAGTTGGAAAGTCAAATAGATTTGTGATCTGAAACTTCCATCACTGGAATGCCATGGTCTGACATGTGTTTATAACCAGGAAACAACTGTGTGGAGAGAGAGAGCAGTAGATGAATGAATGAATGGATTGCATATACTTTCTTTTCTTCTATCTACAAGGGGTACTTGAACCCTGTTTTTTCAGTGTCGCCATGAGTATTCTAACCATATACCAAACATGGTGGAAATGACAGTGGGTCTTAATCATATTATTTGTGCCTGGAATCTGGTTGTGCCCAAAGCCAACCTCTATCCTGGGCATTTCTGAAAAAGAGGCCAAGAGCTTTTCTCTCTCTCTCTCTTTTTTAAATTTTTTTTATTTTAGTCATTTCAAGTTGAGTTCTAGTCCCCATGCAAGACAAAGAGTTGAAACTGACACAGAAGCTTCACTTTGCCAGTAAATTGCTTTATTTTGCAGAATGTGAAGCCAGGCTTCAAGAAAAAGAAAAGAAGTACTGGGTTGGCTGCTTTTTGATTATAGTTGTTTTATTTATTTGTTGTTTTTGTAAAGAAAATGTAAGAAACTCTCCAACTGAATGCCACATGGTGCCTAGATTCTGATCCTTCTAAAGCAAAAGAATTTTTCTGTTCTCTGGATGGTTCCTGGATACTGTAGTTCTAAAGACGAAGATATGGAGAGGGCTGGCCAGAGTAAAATTAAAAAAAAAAAAAGAAGAAGAACCTAAAGGGGGTAGGAATGATTAAAGCAAAGAAAAACAAAAAAGAGTGAAATAGACTAGTTTGAAGATGCTTTCATTTACTAAAAGCTCCTAGCAAATTGAAAAGGCAGCCAAAAGCACAATAAGGAAAGACTTGCCTAGGAAGGTATGCCTCAATTAAAAGCAACCCCCATGGAAACAGAAAGTCTCTGTTCCAAAATGGAGTCCTAGCATTAAAGCTCACTGGCCATTACCAACTGGATTGAACTCCTTTGTTCATCCTTGAATGAATCACTATGGTCCCAGGGATATGATGCTGTGATTGGTCAGACTTGAGTCACCTGTTCACTCCTGCAGCTATAGAGATGATGGATACCATCCTGCTGAGATTATGGAAAGAGTGGTACAGGGAAAGTGAGGATGCAAAAGATGAGTGAATGGAAGTCAGGAAGATAACAACAAAAAACATCAGATGAGAGTTGTCTTGAAAGCAGGCACTGTATAGAATCCAAGATCCTTTAAAGACATTTTTTTTTAAAGATTTTATTCATTCATTCATTGATTCATTTATTTATTTTAAAGATTTTATTTATTTATTTTAGAGAGAGCACGTGAGCACCAATGGTGGGGGGCGAGGGGGGAGGAAAGGGACAGCCAACTCCCTGTGGCCCAATGCAGGGCTCCATCCCATGACCCTGGGATCACGACCTAAGCTGAAACTAAAAGTCAGATGCTTAACTGGCCATCCAGGCATCACTATTTATTTATTTTAGAGAGAGAGAGAGAGAGAGAGAGAGAGCATGCCCAAGTGGAGGGCGGGGCAGAGGGAGAGGGAGAGAGAATCTCAAGCAGACTCTGCTGAGTGCAGAGCCCTACTCAGGGCTCAATCTCATGACCCTGAGATCATGACCTAAGCGAAGCCAAGAGTTGGACACTTAAGCAACTGAGCCATCTAGATGCACCAAAGACATATTTCTAAGTGGAACATTAGTGTCTAAGATAAGCATTTCTGTGAGGTTTATAGGAAACAGATCTGTTTCTTTGTGTTGGAAATTTCACACTACCAGGAATAGTTCTGAAATACTTAAAATGTTAGAAACCTGTAGAATCCTTTTTTTCACAAGTATAATAATACTGAGAAAGCATGAATTCAATACTATGAAATTATAGACTTCAATTTCAGTTAACTTGTTATATGGCCTTATTATTGACTCAGGATTTTCTTCAGAGTGCATTAATATAAATAATGTCAGAGCCATAAAGATTGTAATTTTTGTGAAACTATCAGCCCTAGGCTCTTTGAATAGATCACATTCAGAACTTTCTCAGTGATGCAGCTCCAGAGGAAAAAAAAAACACTAGTTGGGGTGACTAATTGGCTCAACAAGAATGGTTCTTGGACTCACTTTACCACCTTTCAAGAAGGTTTCATAAAAAACAAAAAAGTATATATTGAGTCTATTCAAAGATTTGGGTTTGATACTTTTCTCATTGTACTTTTCTTATTCCTTTCCAAAAATTTTGATGCAATAATAACTTATTAATTTGAAAATCTTCCCTCACATGTAGGAAATGCTTCTCATGTTAAGAAGATGGATGCTCCCAACAAAAATAAAGCATGTGAAAGATAAAAAGACGTTGTTGGATAAATGCAGTGTTGGAAGAAAACAAGATGGTGGTCATGCCATTCTTATCCGACTTTCCCTTCTTCAACCTGATACTCCACCTTCAGAAACAGGTAAACATGCCATCCATCATATTATCTATTTCCTTTGTAGTAAATTTTACTGGTTTTAATCTCCGTATTTTGTTGACTTGATGTAATATGTAGTATTTGAGTTGAAAGGGGCATGAACAGCTAAAACGACATCTCATTTTTTTAGGGACCTTTATTCTTAAACACAGGAAGTTGTAAAATCTCCAATAGCAAATTTCATTAGTTTTAGGCAATACTATAAGTGATGGTATTCCATTGAGTCAATGCCTTGAACACGAATCAGGAGATTAACTATTGTGGCAAACTGTCAATCTTTACTCCTAAATTATGGTTAGTAGCAAATTTTTTGTTCTGGCTTTGAAGTTGAATTATTCTCTTCACTCAGTATGTCAGTCAGAAAAGAGATTTGTCTTCTCAGCTGAGCTCTGCATGGTTTTCTTTAGGTAATTAATATTTCCTCTCTTCCCTCACCTCCAACTATGCCATTACTTTGTTATTCTTCTCATTCATCAAGTCCCAAATATTTCTTTAAAATTCTGAGGGGCTTGACAGGTTAAACTGTATCCCATTATTGATGATATTAAACAACACAGTCTGAAAATTTGTCTTTAGGCTTTCTGTCAGATTTTCAGTAAAATGTCATTATATTTGCATCTTTATTTCTTTAAGAGAAAGAGAGGTCATTCAGATCTACTTGCTAAAGCTCTCTACAACATGTTTTTAGACCAAAAAAAAGTGGTTTAGGAAAGAAGAAAGAAATCATTTTTTGGAAGCATTCTAAAATATCCATCAACAGGCATATGAGCCTGAGTGCACACAAATATTTGTCCAAAAATGTTCACTGATGCCATTTGTATCTGCTAAAAAAAGAATGGAAACAACCTAAATTTCTGAATAAATGAAAAGTTAAATAAGGCGTGGCACAATGTAATGTTATATATGATTTAAAAAGGATAAAGTACATTTACCTGGACTCCCTTGAAATGGAACTTATTAAATATTCCTAGGAACAAAAAAGCAATTGCTTATCAGTCCATATAGTAGAATCATTTTTGGGGGGGTAAAATATATGTCTTTATCTTGTATATATGAATGCATATGAACTGTTCATTGTAGTTACCTCTGAGTAGTGAGAGTTGTCAGTAATGAGTTGACAAGAGCTTTGGCTGTTACCTTAACATACCCCTGTGTTTTTTTAATGATAAGTATGTATAAATATTTTAAAATGCATGTGGACAAAATAAAATAAGTTATTAAGCACTCTCATTTTATAAGTGAGAGAACTGACATGGAGGAATTAAATGACTTTCTTACCGTAGCACAGTTCATTCGAGCTAGAGATGGAATTTGAATCCAAGTCTCTGGGCTTCAACTTCTGTATGATGACTCCTGTATATTATTCCTCTTCCTTACATTAATCAGAAAAAATAGTTTTAATAATCTATATCCACATCTTTGAAATCAAACAGAAACAAAAACCCTTTCCCCCACCAGAAAAAACCTTGGAATTTAAATTTTAGAAGCTTAGATCTTACTTTTCTTCACAATATCTGTAAATACACTTTCTTATATGAATTAGAATTAAATGCCTCTCTGTAGTTTTTCAGATGAGTTGTATTATCATCTAATAAATAGGTTAACCCTAGCACAGGGAAGAAATTTCTTAATCAACTGAAGACTAAAACTGAGTAAATCAGTCTGCAAAATTAGGAGGAGGAGGGGTCTGCAGCTTAGAAGGGAAGACTGCATTTATGTTGCTTTGTGTCATGGTCTAATCACACAACACTAGGGAAAGTTTCTATGGTTCAGTCTTCTGACAGAGGCGCTCATTGTAGCGATAACCTATGAATCGACTTCACAAAGACTAACTATCCAGGTGGGCTCCCCATTGGGCTGTTTCTTCTGCTTTTTACTTGGTCTCCATCCTTCCTTCCTCTCTGGCTACCCTCAAAAAGTGACTCCACATAGATGCTTTGGCATCTGGATTCTCCCTGTGGAGTAATTTATTCATTGTTTTCTTCCAGCCTTCTTTCAGTTGCTGACTTTTAGATTTATTAAACTGTGGATTCTCTTTCTTTCTGGGGGATCTGAACCCTTTGAGTGCTGAGGAAGAAAACATTGCAAGGGAGAGTGAAAGGAGACGAGCAACAGAATAGGCAGTTTCTGAGCTAAATTTCAATGTCAGCCAGTCATCAGTATCCTCTTCCTTACCGGTCATCAATCCAATTCTTTTCACCATCAGAGCTACCAATTATTGGGCGTTGATTGGGAGCCAGGTACAGGGGTAGGCACTTTACATAAACCCATGCCTCAGTACAATCCTTTGGGTTGGGTACTATTATTATTCCATTTGTATATAAGGAATGGAAGCAAATAAGGTTTAGATGATTTGTTCAAGGTCATACTGGCTAAGGACTACCTTCCCTGTTTTGGAGGAAAATTGTCTTTTCTCAGGATTCAGTCTTTGAATTAAAAAAAAAAAAAAAAAAAGACCAAGGGACCATAATAAGACTCATCAAAGAAGTGGAATCCTCCAACACATTCTTTTCCCTGATGTGTTCAGCTTATTAGGATATAGGGGAACTCTGAGTTTCTAAAAACATCTATTGATTTCCTTGTGTGTAGAGATTTACAGAGACAATTTGTAGGCCTCAAATGCCATTGCAGCATTCACCGCTTTGCTGTGGATAGGAAGGATGTTTGTGAAAGAAGGCCAAGTAATGTCATCATTTGGCCTCATTTGTGAAATGGATGGCTGTGTTCCTGGCGCTGAGAAGGATGCCCCAAAGCCATTTGAAAGATGAAAGGGCTTATCTTGAAACAAGGTTTTCTGGAAGATCACAAACTGTCTAAAATGTTAGTTCAGATAAAATGAGAGCAAAGGACTATTGGAATCTTCAAGTTGAAATTTCTAATTAGGATTTTAACAGCACGTAAGGAAATTTTCCTTGCTGCAGCCTTTGGAATTGATTCTTTTTATAGGAAGAGGTGAAAGTTTTCTTATCTCTTGCTTATGGACTTCAAAGATATACACTGATTAGAGTGTTTTCATTTTGCCCAGCTTTGGTATCAGGGCGTTCCTGCTGGATTGGATTCTCTAGTCAAAATTCTTGTCTGCAGCTTGGGGCTGATTTTAATATAAATAGCAGGTTTGTCCTATCTCAGGTGCTTATTAAAATGTCATTCAGCAATTAGCTGAATCAAGAAAGGAACATAGTACACCTTTATTCTGCCTCAAAGCTTATAGATATCTAAGTCGAGAATCTCACTTTGCTTCCATTGCATTGAAGCAGCTGTTGGTTTGGGTGCCTGGGCTCTAAATTTATAAGGAGCAAGTGTTGCTCTTTGGAGATATCTGAAGGGGAGTAATTTCTGCTACCCTCTCTCTACGAACATCACCAGCTAATTTCGGAAGTGATAGCAATTGGTTCCCTAAGGCCATCAGCTGCTATGTAATATGATATTAAATAAAATAATTACTTTTAAATAGTCTACAAATGTTTAGTTTTCACATAACCTTGAAAGTTGGATATCAAGTGCTATCCTAAAAGGAAGAAAGGAAGGAAGGAAGAAAGGAAGGAAGGAAGGAAGGAAGGAAGGAAGGAAGAAAGGAAGAAAGGAAGAAAGGAAGAAAGGAAGAAAGGAAGAAAGGAAAGAAAAGAAAGAAAAGAAAGAAAAGAAAGAAAGAAAGAAAGATCTTTACCCTCATAAAATGCAGACTGTGATAATGTATGTATCACCATTAGCAGCGGGAAATTTTTCCTCCTCCAGTGGATTTGGGGACAATCTCCGAGATGTTGCTATCCTATAAAGGGTTAAGTTTTTTAGGACAAGTCTGAAAGACTTTAATTTTCTCAGCACGTTGCCTCATCTCTGGTAGCTGCCACAACATGCCTCAGTTTGGTAGCACATAGTTGACACATCCTTTGGGCATGGAAAAAGTAACAAAATTCAGGAATCTCCCCTCCTCACTCTCGGCAGTGAGGGTCATGAAGAAATATAAATAAGGATTTGCATACTTAATATAATGAAAATATTATTTCCAGTTTTGTTGGGTTCTGAATAATAAGCGGAGGGAAAAGAAGCTCAGTACAAGGAGTATGCTGTGCCACTTGAAAAAATTTCAAAAATTAGGTTAATTGGCACATTAATTTTTCTTATTATTTTTTTAGAATTGACAACTACTCCACTTGCCTACTCCCTATTAAATATATGTTTTCCCCAAGGAAACTGGTTCAAATCTTACTTTTGATCATTCTTTTCAAAATTCTGGATTAGAGTCCCCCCCAGCGGCCCCCCCCCCCCCAAAAAAACATTGGTCCAGCTTCTGGAATGGTGGAATAAGGACCTCTGAAAATTCACTGTTCCATAAAAGAAATGAGAACTCTGGCAAAAACTGTCAAAATCAACTTTTGGGGATCTCTGGAAATTAACTGAAAACTTACAACAATCTAGGAAGAGTTTATTTTTAAAAATGGCTGAAGCTTGGCAAGAACAGCAAGATTTATGGCATTTTAAAACTGGTCATAGTTCTACCATCTTCCTGAACTCAGTAGCCTTGAAAACCACCAGGCTTGCACTCTGATGGTTGTGAAAACCAGCAGCCTTGCCAGCCACTGGAGGGGGAAAATGGCTTTGGAGCTCCCCTAACGCTTAATCACCAGAGAATTTTGACTATTTGGTCTGTCTGTAAGTTGGCTTGTTTGTTTGTTTTAAATCATAACAATGTATATTATTTATTTAGTAAAAAGTTCTGAAAGAATATTCTGTGGCTCAATGATAGTATTAAAGACCCAAGATTTTTCCATCATTCTGAGTGAACTGATTCTTCTTCCTTGTGTTGGTAACCTCATGGTCCCAAGATGGCTGCCATAGTTTCAGGCACTGTGTCCCTACCATCCTATGCAGGAAGGAGAGGTGTATGTGGGAAAACAGTCTCCTTTCCTTAGTGGAGAAAATTTCAGAAGCTCAAATGATGTTCCCTTATGTCTTATTTACCAAAACTGGGCCACATAGCCACTCCTAGTTGCAAAGGAGGTTGGAAAAGAGAATATCTGGCAAAGGGGAGAAGAATTATCTTGATTTACCCAGAAAAATTATGACTTATTTCTAGGAGTTTGGCACAGTAAAGCCTGAACAAAAAAGAGGTTTTTTTTTCTTTCTTTCTTACCTTTTTTTAAAATCTGGGAAGACTTTGGGTCAGAAGGAAACTAACAGTGTTGGTCGCAGGCAAGGATTGTCCCTGATTCATTTTTTTAAAAAAATTGAAGTATAGTTAATATATAATATCCTATTAGTTTCAGGTATATATCATAGTGATTCGATATTTTTATACATTATGAAATGATCCCCACAATAAGTCTAGTTACCATTTGTCACCATACAAAGTTATTACTTTATTTTATACTATATTTTCTATGCTGTACTTGTTATCTCTAGGAGTTTGTACCTCTTAATTCCCTTCACCTATTTTGTCCGCCCCACCCCCTCACCCCTGAAACCCTCCTCGCTGTGGTAACCAAGAGTTTGTTTCCTGTGTCTATGAGTCTGTTTCTCTCTTGTTTCACTTGTTCATTGGTTTTATTTTTTAAATTCCACATATAAGTGAAATCATACAGTATTTGTCTTTTTCTGATTTATTTCACTTGGTATAATATCCTCTAGGTCCATCTGTATTGCAAATGGCAAGATTTCATTCTTTTTATGGCTGAGTAATATTCTATTGTATATAGATACTACTTCTTCATTCATTCATTTATCAGTGTACACTTGGGTTGTTTCCATATCTTGGCTATTATAAATAATGCTGTTATGAACACAGGGGTGTATATATCTCTTCGAATTGATGTTTTTATTTTCTTTGGATAAAAAAACACAAGTGGAATCACTGGATCATCTGATAGTTCTATTTTTATTTTTTTGAGGAACCTCCATTACTGTTTTCCATAGTGGTTGCACTAATTTACATTCCTGCCAATAGTATATGAAGGTTCCCTTTTCTCCACATCCTCACTCACACTTGTTATTTCTCCTCTTTTTGATCGTAGCCATTCTGAGAAGTATGAAATAATATCTCATTGTAGTTTTGAGTTGCATTTCCCCCAATGATTAGTGATGTTGAGCACCTTTTCTTGTGCTTATTGTCTGTGTGTGTATCTTCTTTGGAAAAATGTCTTTTCAAATCCTCTGCCCATTCTTTAGTCTGGTTGGTCTTTTTGATATTAAATTGTGTAAGTTATTTATATATTTTAGATATTAACCTCTTATTAAATATATTATTTGCAAATATCTTCTTCCATTCAGTAGGTTGCCTTTTCATTTGGTTGATGGGTTTCTTCACTGTGCAGAAGCTTTTCAGTTTGATGTAATCTCATTTGTTTATTTTAACTTTTGTTGCCCTTGTCTGGGGAGAGTGGTCCAAAACATATTGCTAAGATCAATGTCAAAGAGCTTACTAAGTTTTTTCCCAAGAGTTTAATGGTTTCAGGTCTTATATCCAAGTCTTTAATCCATTTTGAATTTATTTTCATGTAGGGTGTAAGATAGTGGTACATTTTCATTCTTTTGCATGTAGTGGTCCAGCTTTTCTAATACCATTTATTGAAGAGAGACTGTCTTTTCCCTATATATATATTCTTGCCTCCTTTGTTGTAGATCAATGGACTGTGTAAGCCTGGATTTATCTCTGGGTTCTCTGTTCTATTCTATTGATCTTTGTGTCTGTTTTTGTTGTGTTTTTGTTTTGTTTTGTGCCAGAATCATACTGTTTTGATTACTATAGCTTTGTAGAATAGTTTGAAATCAGGGAGCACAATACCTACCCCTTCTTTCTCAAGATTACTTCAGCTACTTGGGTTTTTTTTGTGGTTCCATACAAATTTTAGGATTGTTTGTTCTTTGAAAAATGTCATTGGTTTTGGGTTTTTTTGTTATTGTTGTTAAGATTTTATTTGTTTGTTTGTTTGTTTGTTTGTTTATTTAGAGAGTGCACAAGCAGGCGGGGGACAGAGGAGAGAGAGAGAAGCAGACTTCCCACTAAGTGCGGAGCCCAATGCAGGGCTCGATCTCATAGCCCTAAGATCATGACCTGAGCCGAAATCAAGAGTCAGATGCTTACCCAACTGAGCCACTTAGGCGCCCATGCCAATGGTGTTTTGATGGGGATAGCATTAAATCTGTAGATTGCTTTGGGTAGTCTGGACATTTTAATAATATTAATTCTTCTAGTCTTTGAGCATGGTATTATCTTTCCATTTATTTGTGTTGTTTTTAATTTCTTTCATCAATGTCTTATAGTTTTCAGATTATAGGTCTTTCACCTCTTTGGTTAAATTTATTACTATGAATTTTATTCCTTTTGATGCAATTGTACATAAGATTGTTTTTTTAATTTCTCTTTCTGGTAGCTCGTTATTAGTATATAGAAACACAAATAGTTTCTGTATGTTAATTTTGTATCTTGTGGCTTTATTGAATTCATTTATTCTAATAGTTTTTTGGTGGAGTTTTTAGGCTTTCTATATATATAAGAACTTGGTATATATATACAATGGAATATTATTCAGCTATAAAAGAGTGCATACCACTATATGCTATAATATGGATGAACCTCAAAACATTATGCTAAGTGAAAGAAGTCCATCCAAAAGGCCACATATTGTAGCATTCCATTTATATGAATTGTCTGTAGACAGATTTATAGAGATATAAGGTAGATTACTGTAGGGGCAAGGTGGAGGAGGAGGTGGGGAGTGATTTTAGTGTTTAATTTATGGAGATTCTTTTGGGGGTGATGAAAATGTTCTGGAATTAGATAATGGTGATGGTTGTGGAACTTTTTGAATATACAAAAAACACTGAGTTGTACATCTTAAAAGGATGAATTTTATGGTATGTGAATTATATCTCAATAAAGCTGTTATTAAAAAAAGTCACTCCCCAGCTGTTTTCAAATAATGCTCTCAGGGCTTATGTGTATGAATGACTCAGCAGAACCCAGTTGTTTCTAACTTATATTTTTTAAGAGAGCCAAACTATTTTGCAACACAGCAAACATATATTAAACAAAATGTAATCATCACATTTCACTGTTATAGACTAGATAAATAAAACAGACTTCTTCACAGGCACCATATGGAGATGGGATTCACCCAAAAATACACGCAAGTTGCTTTGGTCATTTTACACTGAACTTGGGTTGGCAGAGAAAAAGAGAAAGGGAAGTTGAGGCAGAATAATCCACCCCTGATGATTTTGCTCTTGATCAGCAACAATAAAAAGGCTTTTGTTAGATTGTTAACTGACCAGCCTGGCTCTCTTTTACTGATTACCTTCAACAGATAATAGTTTCTTGGCTAGGTACTGGTAATTATTCTAGATGTTGAGATTTCACTGTGATTAAATTAATTAAAATCTGTCTTCCTGGCATCCTAAATAAAACCTATACCTCTCAGAGTTTAAGTAAATTTTTTTCCCCCTTAAATTGGAGAATGATTAAAAAGAGATTGGCATCTCCTTGAAAAAGAAAAAGCCAGACTCCTCTACCTAGTATCATAATAAAAAATGATAATCAACAAAGCAATTGAGCTTTTGGCAATGAAGATGACTTTAGACCTGAACCATTCCTTTGTATTTTTTGTTGGTTTGCTTCATTTCTTTCCAGGTAAATATCTTTGTTTATTTAATGTTTATATTTTATTCTAACATTCCAAAGTTAACATTTTGTTCCCAACCCCTGGGATGCACAAGAATATATTACAAATAGATAATATCCTGCTGGGATGCTTTTAAATGCTGTTAGAAATAACCAGCTGTGTTGTTAAAAAGAGGATGCACGTAAGAAATTTTAACAGTTTGAGTTTTGAGACTTTAGTTTTTAGGTGTTCATATGCATAAATATTTATATTTTCCCCTCTGCTGACTTAAGTCTTACATGCTCATATGATCTTGATATAACCAAGGATGTACACCTGAGGAAATGTAATTGTGAAATAGTATTGCAAATTAAATATTCCATGGGAGCATACCAAGGATATTGTTTATACTATGGGTTGACAAGTTATTTCAGGGAGAGGTTGAAACATAGATCAAGTATAACTCTTCTTCCCAGTGAACCTCTTTTGCTGTTTGACAATTATTCTACTTTGGACATATTTATATTAAGTTTGTCACAAGAGGACAAAGAGGAAGGCTTTGAACTGTCATCTGCAAGCTGAATAATCTATATCATTTTTTACGTTTTAAGGAATCTGGGGGCAAAACTTGTTTAGATCTGATTTATACTGTGGAATTCCCATGTGGATATGAATATGGTAATATTGAAGGGTAATTTAGATTTCCTGTTGCTTTTTCCTAGTGACTGGTTTTTGCTAAAGAATGCATATAAATTACAAATTAGAAGAAACAATGTCTTTAGAATTTTGAACCTGTGTTGGTGACCAAAGTAGTCCAGCATTGTCGTAAACAACTGAAAGATTTAAAATGTTCCTAAGTGAGGTAGAATGGTATTGTCCCAGATCTGCTCAGCAACATGAATCCCAGAAGGAAGAATTGGATTAGTAGGAAATTGGGGTTGGCCTAATTTTGGAACAAATGCATCCAAAATGGGAGTGTTTTTTCAGACCTTGGTCTGAATCGAACTAATCTCTGAATTAATCAAATTAATCAAATTAACCTCTGAAAGTTTTGGAGATTAAATCCTGGAATTTTAGGGTGACATATCCCCATGCACGCATGAGTGCATGATAACATTTCCATGTCCCATTCGATGCAGATGTCACTAATGGGTCAGGATAAACTTTACTGTTAAACCCCAACATAAAGTATGATAGCCAACCTCCAAGATGTCCTCCAATGATCCTAGCTTCCCTAGTGTATCCATGCCCTTCTGTAGTTCCATCCCATATTACATAAGGCTAGCCTGTTTGACCAGTAGAATACTGCAGAAATGAAATATAGAAAAAGTGTGTGACTTCCAAGGCTAAGTCATAAAAGACATTGTAATGACTGCCTTGCTCTCTCTTGGATTCCTTCCTCTGAGGGCAGCCAGCTGCCGTGTCATGAGAACCCTCAAGAAACCCTATGGAGAATTCCAAATGTTGGGGCCTCCCCCTAACACTTAGCACCAACTTAGGAGCCATCTGAGTAAACCATCTTAGAAGTAGATCCTCCAGCTCCAGTTGTGCCTTCAGTTGACTAAGACCTCATGAGAGGCCCGGAGCCAGAACCGTACAGTTAAGCTTCTCCTAATTTCCTGACCTATAGGAGCTACAAGAGATAATCAGTGTTTGTTGTTTTGGGCTGCTGAATTTGGGAATAATTTGTTACAAAGCAATAGATAACTAATGCATAATGTTTGAAAGGTCATCCTAGGAAGCTTCAATGTGGGAGTGAGGAAAATGAGTGCAGGAAGACAGGTAAGTCCTTAAAGGGTCTATAAATGTGGGCAACTGGACTCAGTCCTATCAGAGAGGCTTTGCAGATTGTTTAGTTTATACCTGAGAATTGTGTCACAAAGGGATGGGGGAAGCTTGCATATCTTTACACCAACTCCCATTCCTCACTGGATGAAGACTGCCCAGGTGGGTATTAAATCCTCATTACTTCCTGGCTGCCTTGCCCCTGGCCTTTTAAAGAATCAGAAAATCCTCAGAGAAGTAGAAAGCTATAGGTGGTTGAAATGGGAGGCTGTCAGCCTGTAAAAGAACTGTATACCAAGGCCACAGGTGAACTCAAGGCAGGGGCAGATTGAGTGGTTTGGGGGGTGAATGATAGAGTGGGACTTCAGTAATATCTGCCATACAGCTTCAGTCTTCTTCCCTGCCACACTTGGAGCAGCCACCCCCAATCAATCAGAGTTAGGATTTGAGATGAGATCCCACTGGTCTTCTATGGTCCTTTAGTCTAGAATATACTGCCCACTCTTCATTCTGTTCCTCCCACTCAACACCACTTTCCACCTAGTGAGTTCTTACTTAACACTCCAAGATCAAAGGTTAGCTACCCAGTGAAACTTCCCTAATAATACCTTGTTTGCCTGGCTAAGTTAACCTTCCTTTCTTTGCTGGTCATTGCTTTAAATAGTCACATGGATGGTAATCGCTTCTTTATGTGTTTATCTCCCTGACTTCCCTGCTGGTGAACTTTTGCTCATCTTTATACTCCCAGTGTCTGGCATGTATTAGGCCCTCAAAAAATATGAGCTAAAAGAACAAGATGAGAGGCCTTGAGGTAAAGGCTCAAAACTCAGTGTTCCACAATATTCCCTCAGAGCTTATTCTCCCACAGAGGTACTCACAGACAGGTGTTTTACTCTGGGTAAAAGAAACGTATTTACATACTTTTAGATGTACTTGGATTGCTCTCTATAGGAGTAATCCAAGTGAGAACAAAGATGCTGCCAAACTGGATTTAGGAAGATAAAATTTTAATCCTCAAGCCATCCAATAGTTGAATTTACTTACCACATGTATTTTTTTTTTTAAATTGTTGTATTCTACTGGCTTGGTAGAGAAACTTTTTTACTTTAAAAAATGGTCTCTCCTCAGCAAAGTCGTTGAATGGCTATATTGCCATGTTAAGTGTGGCATGAAGTTTGGTTCCTATTATTAAAGTTTGAAGGATATTGTTTATATGGGGAGAAGGGGAAGGGAAGTGACCAGCACTATTTCAAAGCTGGCATTGTTTCTAAAGGTTCCCCAGGGGAATGTTACCATCCCCAAACATTAACAGATGTCATTCTCCTGTCCTGGGTTGACCTAAGGCCCTTACCCATGGTTCCCTTGTGCAGCGATTTAGCCCGTGTGGATTTGGTCATCCTTCCCTCCAGGGCAGGACCAGCAAAGGGGAGAGAAGTGAGTTTCATTTTACCTCATTTTGTTTTGTTTTTCTCTCATCACAGCCACTCCATGGCTTATGTTGAGAGCATCTAATAGTTGCTGGACCTGGAGGACCCCCTTCTTGTTGGATGCCAAGAGTTAAATGGATTCAGTGCATTTTCCAGGGGGCATTATGAAAGGTGCTAACAGATGTCGATTTCAGCTTTGTCATTAAAGTGCTTCTCAAAAGCCACCTGATGTCTCTGGGTTAGAGCTCTTCTTTCAGCCTTTTCTCATTACATTTTAGTTCTGTTTTGTGAATAAACCTTTGAAGAAATCTGAGAGCTATTTTGGAAACCCAAGGAGTAGAACACTTGAAATGTCTAAGCTCTGAAATATGCATTTGACCTTATTCCTTGTGCCAATGGTCCTGGGAAGGCAAAGGCAGATGCTAAGTACTTTTCTGTGCTCCGAAAGATATTTCTTTAAAAAATTAACCATAAATTTTATTATAATTACATATATGCACACAATTTTCCACTGTGGTCCTTGTAAAAAAATTCTTGAAATTTGGTGTTAAAAATTCGTGTCATGTTTGAAAGCTTTGAATGGTTTTATTTATCCTAAAAGTGGATATAATAAATCTAATAATATGCATTCGAATACTCTTTCTTTCTATAGTTATCTGTCATAGAGACAAGGAATAAATGCCAGTGTAGTTTTATAATTTGCACTTTCATAAATGGTTTGGGACCAATCTGACTGCAAGTAAAACATAGAAATATCTTAATTCAGCTGATTTCATTTCACTTCAGTTGTAGTTGACACAACCTAGTTTTGTTGGGGACTGATTCAATTAGGATTGCATGCAATATTTGACTTTTTACAACAGTGAACAGAAAAGTAGTATCCTGTGTATCTCTGAGAATGCCCTTTGACATAAATAGCCCCACTTTCAACAAGTAGGAAATGGACTTGGTACAGACACGAAATGTCAAGGTTATATCTTGTATTTGTTGGCCAAGCATTCCTGCCCCTTTTCTTAGAGAAAAGCAGCCCAAATGTCCATGTAGGAATGACCAACCTCTAATTCCCAATCTTTCTACTTTGGGGCTGCTGGAGTGGGTGCAAGACTCAGGCAAAGACCCAATTTCTCCAGATTACACTGATTATTTCAGGGATGTATGGGCACCTGTCCTAAATCAAGCCTTCTGAGAACTTTTGCTGGAATTATCAGGTACAAGTTGCATGTATCTTTAGGATCTTGGATGTCAAGAAACTTAAATGTCAGTGGCCATGGTGGTGAAGAGAATCTGCCTTCACTGGGAAGCAGTTCAGAGGAAAACAGCCAAGAGATGGTAAGAAAGAGTCCTTTGAGATCTAGCCATGCCAGGAACAACTGACCTTAGCCTTCCTTCATAAATAAGCCAGTAAGATCCCCTTTTGTTGTTGTTATTGTTTACCCTCTGTGAGTTGGAACCCAAAGCAAACTACAGAGCTGCCTGGGACATCCTTTGGAGGGTGGGGTGTGACTTCCTACAGACTTGACTGGCTCCTGGGAAGTGAGGTAAGGAGGTCCATAAAGAGATGCCCTACCCTGGCTATCACTCCAGTTCTTTGCCTTGAACACCCTAATTTCTGGCAATTACTTTTTTAATCCATTTTTTGGGTGGAGGAAGCCAGAATGAATGCAGAACATGTGCCTGGGTCACCCCTGCTCTATACTAATCCACAACCTTGTGCAAATCCTTTCCAGCACTAAAACCTCAGCTTCCCCTCTGTGGGCTGCAAACTTCTTCAACGCTGCATCAAAATGGGTACATTTCAAGCTGTTCTGAGGAACCCTGGTCTTGAGGTCTTGGGGAGGAATTAACCTTAGGAAATAATGGAGATCAAATCATTACAGTTGGGGTTTCCCTACTGCGTTTCCCATCCTGTTCAAACTGCAAGTAATTTTTTACTTATTTTATGTTCATATTGCATTTGAAGAAGGAAAAAAAAGCCTTTTTCTTAACAGTGTTTGAAAACCACTTAGGTCTCTAAGTTTCCTTCTTGCTTGTTTCGCTGACATCTTTTAAGATATTAATCCCTGAGAACTTTATGTTGAAGTGTCTAGAGCCTAGTCTGCATGTCAGTTGACCTAAATCTCTTGATTGATGTGTTGAGCCAAAGATGCTATGTTTAACACTCTCCCATTTCGGCATTGTTGGTTTGCTTTCTTGGTGATGTTAATGATGTTCAAATCACTGACCTCCTCTTTGATATATGGCTTAGTGTATGTGTTTCTTTGTAATGGAAACTGTTAATTATTTTAAATCATATAAGTAGTACTTGCTCGTTATTAGAGATTAAAAAAATTCAAAATACCATGGGGGAAACTATCTTCCATAGTCCCACTACCCTAAAATAAGCAACTTTTCTGCTGAAATCTCCCTGATAGCTTTCTATTGCATTTTTTTTAAATTTAAATTTTAGTTAACATACAGTATGATACTGGTTTTTGGGGTAGAATTTGGTGATTCATCACTTACATACAATAACCAGTGCTCATCACAAGTGCCCACTTTTAATACCATCACCCATCTAGCCAATCCCCCGCCCACCTCCTTCCATCAGCCCTCACTTTGTTCTTTATTGTTAAATGTCACTTATGGCTTGTTTCCCTCTCTCCTTTTTTTCTTTTCCCCCTTCCCATATGTTCATCCGTGTTCTTTCTTAAATTCCACATATGAGTGAGATCATATGGTATTTGTCTTTCTCTCTCTGACTTATTTCACCTAGCATAATACACTCTAGCTCTATCTACATTGTTGAAAATGGCAAGATCCCATTCTTTTTTATGGCTGAATAATATTCGATTGTATATATGTACCACATATTCTTTGTCCATTTATCAGTTGTTGGAGATTTGGACTCTCTCTGTAGTTTGGCTATTGCTGATAATGCTACTATAAATATCGGGGTGCATGTACCCCTCTGAATCTGTATTTTTGTATCCTCTGGGTAAATACCTAGTAGTATAATTGCTGGATTGTAGAGTAGTTCTATTTTTAATTTTTTGAGGAACCTCCAAACTGTTCTCCAGAGTGGCTGTACCAGTTTGCATTCCCACCAGCAGTGTAAGAGGGTTCCCCTTTCTCCACATCCTTGCCAACACCTGTTGTTTCGTGGATTGTTAATTTTAGCCATTCTGACAGGTGTGAGGTGGTATCCCTTAGTGGTTTTGATTTTGATGATGAGTGATGTCGAGCATCTTTTCATGTGTCTGTTAGCCATCTGGATGTCTTCTTTGCACAAGTGTCTATTCATGTCTTCTGCCCATTTTTTTTCAAGATTTATTTATTTCAGAGAGACAGAGAGAGAGAGAGCAAGTGGGGGAGAGGTGGAGGGAGAGAATTCTCAAGCAGACTCCTCGCTGAATGCGGAATTCCACACAGGGTTCAATCCTGAGATCATGACCTGAGCCAAAATTAAGAGTTGGATGCTTAACTGACTGAGCTACCTAGGCGCCCTGACTTCTGCCCATTTCTTAACTGGACTGTTTGTTTTTTGGGTGTTGAGTTTGATAAGTTCTTTATAGATTTTGGATACTAACCCTTTATCAGATATGCTATTTGCAGATATCTTTCCCCATTCTGTAGGCTGCCTTTTAGTTTTGATGATTGTTTCCTTCGCTGTGCAAAAGCTTTTTATTTTGAAGTCCCAATAGTTCATTTTTGCTTTTGTTTCCCTTGCCTCTGATGATGTGTCTAATAAGAAGTTGCCACAGCCAAGGTCAAAGAGGTTCTGCCTGTGTTCTATTATAGGATTTTGATGGTTTCCTGTCTCACATTTAGGTCTTTCATTCATTTTGGATTTATTTTTTGTGTGTGTATGGTATAAGAAAGTGGTCCAGTTTCATTCTTCTGCATACTGTTGTCCATTTTTCCCAACACCATTTATTGAAGAGACTGTCTTTTTTTTTTCCATTGGAAAGTCTTTCCTGCTTTCTCTAAGATTAGTTGACCATATAGCTGTGGGTCCATTTCTGGAACAAGACAAGGATGTCTACTCTCACCATTACTGTTTAACATAGTACTGGAAGTCTTAGCCTCGTCAGTCAGACAACAAAAAGAAATAAAAGGCATCCAGATTGGCAAGGAAGAAGTCAAACTTTCACTATTTGCAGATGACATGATACTCTATCTAGAAAACCTGGAAGACTCCAACAAAGAATTGCTAGAACTCATACATGAATTCAGCAAAGTTGCAGGATATAAAATCAATGTGCAGAAATTTGTTACATTTCTATACACCAATAACAAAGCAGCAGAAAAAGAAATCAAGGAATTGATCCCATTTGCAATTGCAGCAAAACCAGTAAGATACCTAGGAATAAACCTAACTAAAGAAGGAAAAGGTCTGTACTCTGAAAACTATAGAATACTGATGAAAAAATTGAAGAGGACACAAAGAAATGGAAAAGCATTCCATGCTCATGGATTGGAAAAACATACACTGTTAAAATGTCTATACAACCCAAAGCAATGTACACATTTAATGCAAGCCCTATTAAAATACCGCCAGCATTTTTCACAGAACTATAACGAACAATCCCCAAATTTGTGTGGAACCACAAAAGATCTGGAATAGCCAAAGCAATTCTGAAAAAGGAAAACAAAACTGGAGACATTATGATTCTGGATTTCAAGCTGTATTACAAAGCTGTAGTCATCAAGATAGTATGGTACTGGCACAAAAACAGACACATAGATCAATGGAACAGAATAGAAAGCTTTCTGTTGCATTTGGAAATAAATCCCCTCTGCTGAACCTGGCCCACCACCTCCTCCTGTGCCCCTGAGCACACCTGCTGGCTCCCTTGCATTCTGTGACTTCCTTGACTTCTTTTAGTTCTTTGAAAAGGCTCATTTGCTTTCACTTCCAGACCTTTGTACCTGTTATTACTCACCTTTCACTTTGTTAGTTTCTCCCTGCACTTAAGATCTCAGCTTATGTGGCCCTGCCTCTGGGAAAGTTGCTTTTCCCAGAGGGGTCTTTGTTACACTTCCAGAATATCCTCTACTTTCCTGAGCACTACCCCAATTTAATATTGTTACTAGTTTATTTACCTTTATTTCCCCAAAGCTTAATAACAGAAACTAACCAAATCTTTTTCACCATTATACCCCCAGTGCTTTGTTCTCATCTGGTATAAAGTTATTATTCAACATAGATTGGCTGAATAAATCAGTGTTGTTTAACAATTGAATTTGTTTTAAATTAAGACTTTTTTTTTTTTAAAGCTTTTAGGTTTCAAGTAAAGTTGAAAGGAAGTTACAAAATATTTCATATACCTCTGTCTCCATATATGCACAGCCTACCTGATTATCAGCATGCACCATCAGGGTGGTACATTTGTTACAAGTGGTGAATTTACATGGGTGCATCATAATTCCAAAGTCCATAATTTACATTATAGTTCATTCTTGGTATTGGACAAATGTATAATGACATGTATCCATCACTATGGTATCATACAGAATATTTCCACTGCTCTAATAATCCTCTGTGCTCTGCCTATTCATCCCTCCTTCCTCCTGCCAGAAATCACTGATCTTTTTATTGTCTCAATAGTTTTACTTTTTCCAGAATGTCATATAGCTGGAATCATACAGGATATAACCTTCCAGGTTGGCTTCTTTCACTTAGTAATATGCATTGAAGTTTCCTCCATCTCTTTTCATGGCTTCATAGCTCATTTCTTTTTAGTGCTGAATAATACTCTATTGTCTGGTTGTACCAGCTTATCCATGCATGAACCGAAGGACATCTTGGTTGCTTCCAAGTTTTGGCAGCTAAGAGTAAAGCTGCTATAAAGATCCATGTGCAGGTTTTTGTGCAGACGTAAGTTTTTAACTCTTTTGGCTAAATACCAAGGAATGTGATGGCTGGATTGCATGCTGAGATTATATTTAGTTTTGTAAGAACCTACTGAGCTATCTTCCAAAGTTTTTGTACTATTTTGCTTTTCCACCAGTAGTAATGAGAGTTCTTATTGCTCTATATCCTCGCCAGCATTTAGTGTTATCAGTGTTCTGGATTTTGACCATTCTAACAGTTGTATAGTGGTATTTCATTGTTGTTTTAACTTATATTTGCATGATGATGTATGATATGGAGCACCTTTTCATATGCTTATTTACCATCTGCATATTTCCTTGGTAAGGTGTTTGTTAAAGTCTTTGGCCCATTCTTTAATTGGGTTGTTTGTTTTTTTCTTTATGAAAAATATTTTTATTGGGTGTAGCTGAATAAACCAATTCTTATTAAGTTCCCTGATGACCTTAACATCATAAATCCAATGGGTAGGACATCTTTCAGTCTTTGCCTTAACTTGACATCTCAGCAAAATTTTTTTTTTATTATGTTATGTTAATCACCATACATTACATCATTAGTTTTTGATGTAGTGTCCCATGATTCATTGTTTGCATATAACACCCAGTGCTCCATTCATTATGTGCCCTCTCTAATACCCATCACCAGGCTAACACATCCCCCCACCCCCCTCCCCTCTAGAACCCTCAGTTTGTTTCTCAGAGTCCATAGTCTCTCATGGTTCGTCTCCCCCTCCGATTCCCCCCCCTTCATTTTTCCCTTCCTGCTATCTTCTTCTTCTTCTTCTTTTTTTTAATGTATAATGTATTATTTGTTTCAGAGGTACAGGTCTGTGATTCAACAGTCTTACACAATTCACAGCGCTCACCATAGCACATACCCTCCCCAATGTCCATCACCCAGCCACCCCATCCCTCCCACCCCCCACCACTCCAGCAACCCTCAGTTTGTTTCCTGAGATTAAGAATTCCTCATATCAGTGAGATCATGTGATACATGTCTTTCTCTGATTGACTTATTTCACTCATCATAATACCCTCCAGTTCCATCCATATCATTGCAAACGGCAAGATTTCATTCCTATTAATGGCTGCATAATATTCCATTGTATATATATATACCACATCTTCTTTATTCATTCATCTGTCAATGGACATCTTGGCTCTTTCCATAGTTTGGCTATTGTGGACATTGCTGCTATAAACATCGGGGTGCACGTACCCCTTCGGATCCCTACATTTGTATCTTTGAGGTAAATACCCAGTAGTGCAATTGCTGGATCATATGGTAGCTCTATTTTCAACTTTTTGAGGAACCTCCATACTGTTTTCCAGAGTGGCTGCACTAGCTTGCATTCCCACCAACAGTGTAGGAGGGTTCCCCTTTCTCCGCATCCCCGCCAACATCTGTCGTTTCCTGACTTGTTAATTTTAGCCATTCTGCCTGGTGTGAGGTAGTATCTCATTGAGGTTTTGATTTGGATTTCCCTGATGCCGAGCGATGTTGAGCACTTTTTCATGTGTCTGTTGGCCATTTGGATGTCTTCTTTAGAAAAGGGTCTGTTCATGTCTTCTGCCCATTTCTTGATTGGATCATTTGTTCTTTGGGTGTTGAGTTTAATAAGTTCTTTATAGATTTTGGATACTAGCCCTTTATCTGATATGTCCTTTGCAAATATCTTCTCCCATTCTGTCGGTTGTCTTTTGGTTTTGTTGACTGTTTCCTTTGCTGTGCAAAAGCTTCTTATCTTGATAAAGTCCCAATAGTTCATTTTTGCCCTTGCTTCCCTTGCCTTTGGCGATGTTTCTAGGAAGAAGTTGCTGTGGCTGAGGTCGAAGAGGTTGCTGCCTGTGTTCTCCTTTAGGATTTTGATGGACTCCTGTCTCACATTGAGGTCTTTCAACCATTTGGAGTCTATTTTTGTGTGTGGTGTAAGGAAATGGTCCAGTTTCATTCTTCTGCATGTGGCTTTACAATTTTCCCAACACCTTTTGTTGAAGAGACTGTCTTTTTTCCACTGGACATTCTTTCCTGCTTTGTGGAAGATTAGTTGACCATAGAGTTGAGGGTCCATAAAAAAATTCATGGAAACAAATGAAAATGTAAACACAACTGTTCAAAATCTTTGGGATGCAGCAAAGGCAGTCCTAAGAGGAAAGTATATAGCAATACAAGCCTTTCTCAAGAAACAAGAAAGGTCTCAAGTACGCAACCTAACCCTCCACCTAAAGGAGCTGGAGAAAGAACAGCAAATAAAGCCTAAACCCAGCAGGAGAAGAGAAATAATAAAGATCAGAGCAGAAATCAATGAAATAGAAACCAAAAGAACAGTAGAACAGATCAACGAAACTAGGAGCTGGTTCTTTGAAAGAATTAACAAGATTGATAAACCCCTGGCCAGACTTATCAAAAAGAAAAGAGAAAGGACCCAAATAAATAAAATCATGAATGAAAGAGGAGAGATCACAACCAACACCAAAGAAATACAAACAATTATAAGAACATATTATGAGCTACTCTATGCCAGGAAATTAGATAATCTGGAAGAAATGGATGCATTCCTAGAGATGTTTCAACTACCAAAACTGAACCAGGAAGAACTAGAAAACCTGAACAGACCTATAACCCCTAAGGAAATGGAAGCAGTCATCAAAAATCTCCCAACAAACAAAAGCCCAGGGCCAGAGGCTTCCCAGGGGAATTCTACCAAACATTTCAAGAAGAATTAATACCTATTCTTCTGAAACTGTTCCAAAAAATAGAAATGGAAGGAAAACTTCAAAACTCGTTTTATGAGGCCACCATTACCTTGATCCCCAAACCAGACAAAGACCCCATCAAAAAGGAGAATTCCAGAACAATATCCTTGATGAACAAAAATTCTCTAAAAATTCTCTAAAAAATTAGCTAATAGGATCCAACAATACATTAAAAGGATTATTCACCACGACCAAGTGGGATTTATCCCTGGGCTGCAAGGTTGGTTCAACATCCGCAAGTCAATCAATGTGATACAATACATTAATAAAAGAAAGAACAAGAACCATATGATCCTCTCAATAGATGCAGAAAAAGCATTATTATTAGGTTTTAAAAGTACTTGTATCTTTTGGATAGCAGTTCTTCATCAGATGTGTCTTTTGCAAATACTTTCTCCCTGTCAGTGGCTTGTCTTCTAATTCCCTTGATCTTTCTTTTGCAGAGCAGAAGTTTTTTACTTTTAATTCTTTCATGGATTGTGCCTTTGGTGTTGTATCTAAAAAGTTATCACTATGCCCAAGGTCAGGTAGATTTTCTCCTATGTTGTCTTCTAGGACTTTTATACTTTGCATTTTACATTTAGGTTTGTGATCCATTTTTGAGTTAATTTTTGTGAAGGGTGTAAGGTCTGAGTCTAGATTCATTTCTTTGCATATGCATATCCAGTTGTTCCAGCACCATTTGTTAAAAAGGCTACCTTTACTCCATTATATTGCCTTTCCTCCTTTGTCAAAGATCAATCAACTGTATTTATGTGGGTCTAATTAAGGGCTTTCTTTTCTGTCTCATTGATCTATTTATTTACTCTTTTGCCAATACCACACTGTTTTGATTATTGTAGTTTTATAGTAAGTCTTAAAGTCGGGTAGTGTCAGTCCTCCAACTTTGTTCTCCTTCAATATTGTGTTCGTCATTTTGCATCTTTTGCCTCTCTATATAAACTTTAGAATTTGTTAATGTCCATAAAATAACTTGATAGGATTTTGAGAGGGATTGCACCGAATCTATAGATCAAGTTGGGAAGAACTGACATGACAGTACTGAGCCTTCCTATCCATCAACATGGACTATCTCTCCATTTATTTAGTTTTTGTGAACGTTTTAACTTATGTCTTTGGTCTTGTTTTTCCCTCCAAAAATTATTATTATTATTATTATTATTATTTTTTAAAGATTTTATTTATTTATTTGAGAGAGAGAGAATGAGAGAGAGCAAGCACATGAGAGGGGGAAGGGTCAGAGGGAGAAGCAGACTCCCTGCTGAGCAGGGAGCCCGATGCGGGACTCGATCCCGGGACTCCAGGATCATGACCTGAGCCGAAGGCAGTCGCTTAACCAACTGAGCCACCTGGGCGCCCCTAAAAATTATTTTTTAAACATAGTTTGTGCCGACAGTTGAAGCTTCTTTCTTTTTTGGGAATACTGTTAAACATTGATGCTGTAAGTGAGAAGCATCTCTTCCGGTTTTATTTGCTGTCTCTTCCGTGCTAGGGCATTACTATTATTTATGTGCCCTGCCCCTGCTCTGTGCCAGGCACTGTGCTGAGTGCTTGTCCAGACATCATATCTGGTGTATTGCCTAGGACTATGCAGTATAGTGAGGCTTTATCACTCCCATTCTCTAGATTAGAAAATGGAGGCTTCTAGAAACTAAGTTACTTGTGCAAGGACACACAATGGTTAAGTATCTAAACTGAGGTCTGAACTGGGTATGAATTCAATGTATTGCTTTACCCCTATGATTATTCCTGACCGTGGACCTGGCCAGGCTGTAGAGAAGTCTTTGTTGGTTCATATTCAAGTTTTCACTGTATTCTAACAAAAAGTAAAATTTTCTCTTGCATTAGCTTATCTGTAGGGTGAGGATGCATGCACAATACACGTGAATTGTAGGGAAAGGTACGCCCCATTGTAATATGGAAAATCTTTTGTTGTTGTTGCTGTTGCTGCCTTGGAAGAGGTTGTGTAGCTGATCTGAGAATGAGATGTCTTCCCGAAGGAGGACAAAAAAAATATTTCCTCACTTCTGTGATGTGGAATTTAAAAATGTTATTTTAAAAATCAAGCCCTCCCTGTCCTGAAGGGAATGGGAACCAAAATTTGGCACGTTGAATTTAGATTCTGCTTTCAATAAACAATGGTTTCCTAGTGGGCCCAAAACAAAGAAATTAGGATTTGAGGGTGGTGGGTGGTTGAGTGGTAGTCTATGGGAAGAAAATCACACTAAAACCTGTGTCTCTGGGAAGAAGGGATTTGGCAATATCTAGGAGCTGTTGAGGTGCTTGGTGAATTGGCCCTCTCAAGAGGCATGGGGTCAGAACATTTATTAACATACTGCTCACTCCCACGAAATTACTAACTTCCCATGGCATTCACCAAGAGCTCCAGCTGACTGACAGTCTAATCTTCACAAAAGAGTATTTGAAGTACCCTTAGCAGGGACTGTCTGGCAGGAACAACACCTGGCCCAAGCCACAAGGTCTTTCTCTGCCTCCATCTAAGAATTCATGAGTGCACCTTCCCTTACTTCTCCCAGAGCTACTGTACATTCAAGGGGACCTCTTGAAGTGGGACTGAAATGAGAGCCCACCTGTTTGTGAAATGGGACTGAGCCTGGAGCAGACATGTCTCTTAAGCCCACTTGTGTGCTCTGATGGGGTTATTAGTTACTTTTGCTTTTTCCTTTCTGCTTCCTGAATCTATTCACCCTTCCAGATTTTGTCTTAGGTTTGATCTTAACATGAAGTTCTGACTCTGCTTTTCCCATAAAAAGCCCATCATCCTCAATATTTGGTGAAGCACCAGTAATTTCCCTTAAGAGTTGGGGTGCATGCCAGGGAAAGGTTGTATCAGTTATCCACAGCTAATTACTGTGACCTTCAGATACTGCAAGTAACCTTCCTTGCAATAGCAGCCATCTGTGACAGCTTGCTTTAGTTCCCATTTACCCATTGCTTCACCTTGTAGATTTATATCATAGTGCCTGGCACAGTGCCCATAGTGCCACCCTCATTTACTGAATGAATTAATGAATTTGTGCATGTATGCATGAGTAAATAAAAAGCAAAAAATCGTGCACCTATGAATATCCAAGTGAAATTGGGAAATTTAGAACTTTGCAGAGTGAAAGGAAAAGTCATTTTCTCTTATCTGAAGAATACACTACATACATCAGTGACAAGCAACATTGGCAACTACCCATTGTGCCTCAAAGGTGCATGAATGCCCCATATAACCAGACCAGGCCAGTTCTCTTTGTCCTGCTGTGCACAGGTAGGGGCTGTACTAGGCAGCCTTTGTAACAGTGACAAACTCATTTCTCACCAATAAATGTGACATCGCATTTATTGCTTCAATCTCCTAAGTTTTATAACCTGTGCAGCTTTGGTATCTAGACTGGCCTCACATTTGAAGAGTAAGTATATGGGGGATGAGATAGTGTTAGCAGTCCCACAGCGAGAGGTAGAGTCCCTTTATTTCACCTTTTAGTTCAGAATCTTTTCTTCTTTAACTTCTTCTCCTTTACTCTAAATCAGGACTCATATGCTCAGATGCTTTATGAAGTTGTAGTGGGAAATAGAAATGAGAGAAGATGCCAGGTATAAGACAACAGGGAGTGGTGGTGAGTATGGCAAACTCAAGCACGTGCTTCATCTAAAGGACAAACCTGCAGTTTAGCTTTCACTAAGTGTTGCATGAAGGGGCATTGACAAACCTGCTTCTCTTAGAAAAGTCTGAAATTTGGGACTGAGTGTAGAGCAGATGTGTCTCCTAAGCTTATGAAAATGTAAAAGTGTTCAGCTTTTGCATTTTGGCAGCAAATTTTTTAAAAACTTGAAAATACTATGTGGACTAAATAGCACACGAATTCAAGGACTGCCTACAGTCTTTCACTGGAAAAATTCTGCTTTATACCTTCCACTGAATTTGACTGCAAAGCTAGGATATGCATGTTTCAATGGTGTCTCAAGTCATTTGATGTTTTTTAAAGTTTTCATTTAAATTCCAGTTAGTTAACATACAGTGTTAACATTAGTTTCAGGTGTACAATATAGTGATTCAACACTTCCATACATTCCTTGGTGCTCTCCATAGGAAGTGCACTCCTTAATTCCCATCAACTATTTCACCCATCCCCTCACCCACCTCCCTTCTGGTAACCATCCTTTTGTTCTCAAGAGTCTATTTCTTGGTTTGCCTCTCTCTCTCTCCTTTTTCTCCCTTTACTTGTTTGTTTTGTTTCTTAAATTCCACATACGAGTGAAATCATATAGTATTTTTCTTTCTCTCACTTATTTTGCTTGGCATAATACTGTCTAGCGCCATCCATGTCATTGCAAATGGCAAGTTTTCATTCTTTTTTATAGCTGAGTAATATTCCATTATATATATGTATCACCTCTTCTTTATCCATTCATCAGTCAATGAATCTTGAGATGTTTCCATAATTTGGCTATTGTAGATAATGCTGCTATAAACATTGCAGTGCACATATCCCTTTGAGTTAATATTTTTGTATTCTTTGGGTAAATATCTAGTAGTGCAGTTGCTGTATCACAGGGTAGTTCTATTTTTAACTTTTTGAGGAACCTCCATACTGTTTTCCAGAGTGGTTGCACCAGTTTACATTCCCACCAAAAGTGCAGGAGGGTTCCCCTTTCTCCATATTCTTTACCAATATTTGTTGTTTCTCGTGTTGTTAATTTTAGCCATTCTGACAGGTGTGAGGTGATATCTTTTGTAGTTTTGATTGCATTTCCCTGATGGCTAAGTGATGTTGACCATCTTTTCATGTGTCTTTTGGCCATCTGGATGTCTTCTTTGGAAAAATGTCTATATATGTCTTCTGTCCATTTTTAATTGGATTATTCATTTTTTGGGGTATTGAGTTTTATAAGTTCTTTATATATTTTGGATACTAACCCTTTATCAGATACATCATTTGCAAATATCTCCTCCCATTCTGTAAATCGCCTTTTAGTTTTGTTGATTATTTCCTTTGCTGTACAGAGACTTCAAGTCATTTGATATTAATCTGTGCCTCTCTGTACTAATATCTGAAGATGATTTTGTTTCTAAAATATCTTTATGTGATTTCAAAGCTTTCATTCTAATGCTACCTTTCACTCTCCTATGTTTTATTAAGAGAGACAAGGACGTACTTACATTTATTTCCCTTTGTAAACAGGAGAGTTAGTGGTTAAAAGCACGGTCTCTGGAAAATTTGTGCCTGGATACGTGACCTTGGGCAAGTTACTTAATCTTGCCATGCTTCAGTTTCTTATCTATATCAAATGGAGATAAAAATAGTCCATACTTCATAGAGTTGTTGTACAGATTAACAGAGTTATATGTACATTTCTTAGAAAAGAGCCAGGTATGTCTTAAGCACACAGTTATTTTTGCTATTTTTAGGATTATCTTGCTAGTATTGTTAGTGAATTGCACTTATCCTTGGACCTACCCATCGATTTTGTCTTTCACGTGTATCATAGATGAATGAAGTTTGGTTGTATGGACTGCTCTTTATAACATGTTGGCAGATAAGAGTGAAGTATAGCAAAATGAAATCTCCAGTTCTTCTCATTTGATGTCCTCTTGTGGGGATCAGGAAGCCCTCAGGACATGCAGACATTGGCAAAAAAGAAGGGATTGAACTGGGAGTTGAGGCCTTTCAGAAGTAGTTTTTGAAGTTCTGAGACAGGGGTCCAGGCTGATTTAAAACTGAGATATCTTTTATACTAGACTGTCACTACTTCTGATGTTATCACCAATATGCCACTAAAAACAGCAATCTCTGTTGCTCTGATGGGTTATTGGGCTATTCATTGTTCTTAGAATTTCTACTAAGGAATTTTAATCTTTGGAGTCATTTTCTGGTACTACTGTGCTTTTTTTACTATTATGTTAAGTTAGCCAACATATAATACATCATTAGTTTTTGATGTAGTGTTCAATAATTCACTAGTTGCATATAACACCCAGTGCTCATCACAACACATGCCCTCCTTAATACCCATCACCCATCTCCCTTCTGTAACCCTCAGGTTTGTTTCCTGGAGTCCAGAGTCTCTCATTGTTTGTCTCCCTCTCTGATTTCTTCCCATTCAATTTTCCCTCCCTTCTCCTGTGGTGATACTACTGTCTTTTACTAACCTCATCCTTTATCATTGAATTTAGTTATTATCTTGCAACATGTGTACATCATCCTAAAGCATATATTTTCTAGCTGATTGAACAGCCTAGAACCTCCTATTCAGATAGAGGAACAAACCCATTTTATGTCACAAGGGAGTGTCTGGAAATAAATCATGCAATATATTGCTTATGTTTCTTAACACTGTACATAGCAAGGTTGTGCTAGCTGCTATGTATTGAATGGTGGTAGGACCGGTTCAGGATCTGACCTCAGAAACTCTCAAGAGCTGGACTGCATGTCTCTCTACCTGCAGTATGTCTTTGACTTGAGGTTGCCTTGATATGTGCAGAACCCTTTCAGGAAAGAAGATGAGCACATCTATCCAGGTGGCAGTCTGGTGTAATAGGAAAGGAATGTGGAGCATAGGTGGGTTGTTGCCATGATGTTGAAATTGCTGCAATTTCTCTTTGGGCTTTCAGAGAGGCAATGGTGATTTTTGTATTGAGAGGGGTTCTTCTTCTTAAGAAAGGCTCGCTCTTAAGGTGTTTTTTTTTGTTTTTGTTTTTGTTTTTTTACCTCTTTAGGTGTCATCTTCTCTTTCATTAATCTTTTTCCTTTTTTTTCTTCTTCTTTTCTTCCCTTTTCAGAGAGAGGGCTTTATAGATGGAAGAAACTTACTGAGATGTTCTCCTCCCACACTAACAGTTATGAGACAGAAAAAAGAGAACTTGGAGAATCCATAAAAGTTGATGTAGAAGACTGTAGAAGACTGAAGGATGCGGTCTTTTCCTGAGGCAGGGGACACCTTGACAAGGCGACTTTGGCAGGCACCCCTGGTCTCCTCAGTCTGCCCTATGAACTCACTTGCTGGTGGGCTATGTCTGTGAGATGAGGCATGGCTGGAGAATAAGAGGCCACTGGGCTTCCACAATGACCCCTTTGGGTTTACTTCAGACACATGTCTGTGCTTTATCACTTCCATTGGTCAGGCCTTTCTCTTACTGTAAAGGACCCAAAGTCCATATTATCCACACCTCTGCTCAGCTGCACAATGACCGTATTATGCTTAGGATTAAGTCATTTCTTTAAAGGTTTCGGGCTTTTGTCCAAGAGTTTGATTGTCCTTTTCAATGTCTTCTCTGATTTGTAGGAAACCAAACTTTATTTCTCTACTTTATTTTGCTTTTTCTTGAAATGTAATTTCCCTCTCGATTGAAACAGGAATGATTTGCTTATTATACTCTTTCCCCTTCCAGAAATGTTATTAAGATTAGAGACATCATGGGCTGTTTCTTGGGCGTTCATTGTATAATGTCTTCTTGTTAGACCAATTACAGTGAACAGAGCATTTTTGGTGACATCTCACTGAGACTTGTAAACTATATTGTCACTTTGATTTCTGTTCTATCACTTATTATTGTATTTTCTTTGCTTTGGCTATAATCCTCCATGTGGTTTTTAATCCATCCCAGGTGCTGACTTTTAAAATGTATTTGTGTGGTCAACATGTTACACCAGAATGGCTTCTCTTAATCTGGAGTGACTTTGGGGCTCATTTTACATGTGTTTGTACCGATTCTTATTTCTAAAATTCAAAAGCCTTTCCATTTTTATGGATACTTTAAGGAAGTTATTCATATCCTGGTAATCATATGATTAATACACACTCCATTTCATGGCTTCTAACATATCCAACTGTAGATGAAAAATTTTAGGTCGCTATGAATTCTATTTGAAGTTGTGATAAGAACTGACTTTTATGTTTGCCACCGATAAAGAGATTTTTTTTTTTTTAAATGTCCATTTACTGATGCAGCATTGGGAATTATAAGCTGAAAAGAAAATAACACACCCTTGACATCTTGGCCTCTGTTTCTGCAAAGTCTCTGTCTTAGGCCTTAATGCAGCAAAAGTGGTGACATTACGGTCTAATAGAATTTCTTGCGATACTCGAAATGTTTTATCCTATTCCAACCAATATGCAGCCCAACTAGCCCAACATATGACTGTTAAGCATTTGAAATGTGGCTAGTGTGCCTTAGAAACTGAAGTTTTGGTTTCCTTTTATGAATCTAAATTTAAATAGTAACATTTAGTCTAGTGGCTACCTTATTGGGCCAGCCGTAATATTCATGAACACTAGGTTGATTCTTGAGACTTCTATTAAGCTTATGAATTATTTTCCTGTTCTTCCTTGCCTTGTATTTAAGTCTGCCTTGAAAAATTCATAATAATGGTGATAATAACATTTTTGAATCCTTATTATGCTCTATGTGTTGTTTGTGCTATGTGTTTTAACCTGCATTACCTCATGTAACCTTTACCTGAAACTGTAAGGGAGCTATGCTTACCGTCTCTACTTTCTTGTTGCTTAAATGGAGATGAAGAGGGGAATTAACTTGCCCGTGGTCACATAGGGAATTGGTGTTGTAGCTTGAGGCCAAGTGATTCCACATGGGTGCTTTTCTATTTCGACCAGACACTAACCTGTTTATCCTTCTCCCTTGTTTATGATTTGTCTAAATGGGATCTATATTAATTCCCTAGGGTGGCCATAATAAACTACCACAAATTGGGTGGCTTAGAACAACAGATATTTATTGTCTCATGGTTTTTGAGGCCAGTGCCCACAGGGACCTGCTCTCTCTGAAACCTGTGGGTAAGAGCCCCTCCTTGCCTCTTCCTAACTTCTGGTGGTTTGCTGATAGTCCTTGGCATCCTCAGCTTATAGACACATCACTCCAATCCTTGTCATGACATGGTGTCCTCCTTGTATGTCTCTGTGTTCATGTGGCTTCCTCCTTATGAGGACAGCAGTCACATTGGATTAGGGGCCCATCTTCCTCCAGGATGACCTCATTTTAACTAATTTCATCTGCAATAAGGCTATTAACAAATAAGGTCACATTCTGAGGAATTGGGGGTTAGGATTTTAACATATCTTTTTTGGGGGGGACAAATTCAACACAAAATAGGAGCTTATTTTCTTTGTTAGGATGAGGGACTTTTCTGCATTCTTATGTAATTTTATACTGCAATTTTCTGGAAGAACGTATTGCACTGGGAAGAACACTATATTGGGAATCAGGAGATGTGGGTTTGAATCCTGGGAGTACTTTAGTCCCACCATTCCTTGGTCTTCTCATCTGTAAGATGGGGATTGCAAAAGCAGCAGTCTGGTTCCTCATTCCTCTCCATTTTTTTCTGACAGATCTTGCCAAGTAAAGGAAGCATAGAGGCTGCAACCAGCACAAAGCCATTCCTTCTACAGGCTAAGCCTTCCAGTTAGTGGTGATGGCTCTTTCTCTCACAGCTCTCATCCCCATGCAGATGTCAGGACACAGCCCTTCCCAGGAGTTCAGCAGAAGGCAGGGAAACGTGGTGGCAGAAGGCACCATGACTTGGCACTCAGGTAGGTTTTCAGGACTCCCAAGGGAGGCTGTGGTGTTGCTCAATAGGTGGTCCTGGTGGAAGAGAAGGAAGCAGTGGGGGGTGGAGGCACCACCATGTGGCACGGTGCTGTGGAGACAAGGCTGAGCAGAAGAATGCCCTGCTGTGGATCTCACTGCAGTGCCCAGCTGTGTGATCACAGGCTGACTCCCTCTCTCTGTGCCCCAGTCATTTCTCTGTCAGTGCAGAGTTAGTCTGTGTTCACTGAGCCCTCTTCTGCCCTTCCTTTTATTGATTGATGTGGAGTTAAGCCAAAGACCAGTGAGGCTTTCAGAAAAGTTTGTTTTCTAGCCCATAATAATTTTCACCTTTTTCAGACTTGGTGTTTTTTTTGGAAGCATGGAGGAAAACTTTGACCTTTGCTGACCTAAGTCTGCAGCTTACTGTTGGTGCCTCCTCAGAAGTAAAGGAATGCCATGTTTGTTGTATGCATGCTGCTTATCTTGCCCATGTCTAGAAGCTAAAACCTCCAATGCCCTGTACTGCTGCTATCTACAAATTTTGGTGGTGATTCTTCGATCCACCTCTTAGTCAGTGTCCTTGCAGTAAGTGGTGCTGTGTGTTCTCCTTTCTACCCTCCACGTCTCAATCTTCTGGTAGAATTCCAGAGTTCAGTGACTGAAGTCTTGCACTGTTTCTTTTGGTTGTTGTTGTTTTGTTTTGTTTTTTTCTCGTGAGTGGCTTATCAGCTAGGAAAACACATAACATCAGCAGACAAATGAAGAAGAATTGGGGACTGTACCCATTCTTGTCTCAGGATTAGCCATGCCCCAAATTATAAACAGAGACAAAATCTTGATTGTCACAGTATTTCTGTGGTATTGGAAAGACAGCAACAAAAGATGTCCATTGCTCTAGGCATTAGCTGTCATGGTCTGAGCAGACCTGCTCAGATTGTTAGAAGATGTCTATTTGTTTTTACCCTCTACAACTTAGTTTTTAAAAAGCTGACTTGTTGAGTAGTATCCAGTTCTTTCAAGAATGTTTTTTTTTTTTTTGAATGATTCTCTTTTAATGGACAACTCTTAATTTGTTATGCAACATTTCTTCTTAAAATATAATTTTTTCCTTTCAAAAATTTTGCTCAAAATATATACTAACCTTGCTTCTCTTCACTTAGAATCCTTGAGGGACAATTTATCATCCAATTATGATTTTTTAAAAAATTTTACTTTATTATGTTAATCACCACACATTACATCGTTAGCTTTTGATTTGTGTTCCATGATTCATTGTTTGCGTATAACACCCAGTGCTCCATTCAATACGTGCCCTCTTTAATACCCATCACCAGGCTAACCCATCCTCCCACCCCACTCCCCTCTAGAACCCTCAGTTTGTTTCTCAGAGTCCATAGTCTTTCATGGTTCGTCTCCCCCTCTGATTTCCCCCCCTTCATTTTTCCCTTCCTACTATCTTTTTTTTTTTTTTTTTTTTAACATATAATGTATTATTTGTTTCAGAGGTACAGGTCTGTAATTAATCAGTCTTACACAATTTACAGCACTCACCATAGCACATACCCCCCACAATGTCTATTATGATTATGTCAATTTCCTAAATCATGCAATAGCATTTTAGAGGAGTTTAGTAAGTGTTTATTTAATATGCAGCACTGGATTAGGTTGCATTTAGATGGAAATAACAGAAAAAAAATCCCCAGATAGCAGTGGCTTAAAGAAGGTTGAAGTAAATTTCTTTCTCATATTTAAGAAGCTAGAGGAAGTCCATCCAGGGATGGTAGAGAACATTAGAGAACAAGGTTTCCTCTATACTATTTTCCTGTCACATGTATTTTCTTTTTCCATGTACATCTCATGGTCCAAAATGGCTGTTCACTTTCAGCCATTACATTAGTATTTTAGCCAACAGTAAAAAGAGAGGAGTTGCAAAGAGCAGTCTCCCTTTTAAGGAAACTTCCTAAAAGTTGCTACACCATTTCTGCTTATATCCCATAATTCACTTAGGGCCAAGTTTGTAACTACTTGTAAAGAATGCTAGCAAATGTGGATTTTATTTCAGATTACCTTGTGCACAGCTGATAATACAAGGTTCTTTCATTGAGGGAAGAGAAGAAAGGATTTTAAGAGAACAATTAGTAGCCTCTCCTCAAGCACTGTGCCCCAAGTCAAGTGGGTGCTAAATAAGCAGAGAACTACCCCAGCCTAGCCTAAAATTTCTTCACTGTCTGGTCTCTGCTTACCTTTTGAGTCTTATCTTTCAATAATTTTTCATGAATGTTCTAATGTCCTATACATTGACCTCTCAGTTCTTTGGACTGCTCTTTGCTGGCATTAAAACTTTATCTGTGCTATTTCTTTGGTCTAGAATGCTCTCCTCTTTTCCCACCCTGACTCCATATTACACTCTGACTTGTCATCTAGATCTTTGTTCAAGTTCCATATTTTCAAGTGACACTTCCATGGTTCCATCCATGTAAGATTCTGTCATCAAATATTTTCATAGAACCATGTTCCCATTCCTTAGAGCATTGATCACTGTCTTCAATTATACACCCATTCATGTCTGTCTGATGACTATGACCTATCATCTCCACTAGACTGTAAGTACTCCTTGAGGGTAGAGATTATGCCTCTGGTTTTCATTGCCAAACCCTCTGCAGCTATCAGAGTGCTCAGCATATCATGGGCATTTAATAAATATATGTTGAGTGAATGAATGTATCAATAAATACTCTGATAACAAAACTTTAATAGTTTCACTAGGGTGAGACAATATACACAGTTTACTTGGTATATGCATGAAATACATGCAAATGACTAAAGTATTAAAGAAAAAATTGAGAGTGAAGCAATCTAGTGAATCAGTGTATCTCTATGAAAGATTCCATTTTCCCTTCTACCATGATTTTTTTGTTGTCATTTAGATTTAGTGTAATAGTAAATCTTGTCTTCACACTAGTGACACTGGTGGTTTTCTCTCAGTAATCATTTTGTCAATAAGCTTTACATTTTTCCATTTGGCTATGTTAGTCTTATTTTGATCTGATGATGCAAATCAGGGAATGTGGTTCTGTTCCCACCTTGTACACATAGCTTTATTCTCTGTGCGCCAGCTTTCTCACTTAGAAATGGGGATGATAAGAGCACCTGTCTCTTAGATGTGCACTGATTTGGAACAGGCGGTGCCACACTAACAAATTCTTCTCAAACTCAGGTACTCAGTCCAACAAAGGCTTATTTCTCATTCACACAAAATCTGCTGTGAGTCAGGGGGCTCCCCAGGCAACTGCTCTCCATTCACTGACTCAGCAGTGATCCAAGTCACCTCAATCTTGTGACATTGCCACTTCAATGCACACCTTTCAGGAAAAGGAAAGAGAGCTGGAAGAAAGGGATCATCATTCCTCAGTTCTCAAGTGCTTCAGGTTGGAAGGGACACATGCCACATCTATTCATAGCCCATTTGTCAGAGCTAGTCATGCAGCCCACACTTATGCAGAGGACAGGAAAATGTAGGAAAGCACATGAATTTCAATGGGCTGTGAATGTATCAGCCATGGGGCAACTGCATCAATTAAATAATTGTTGATGATGGTGATAATGACAATGACAATAACATTCTGATAGACATTTCCTTGAGAGTCTAGTTTCATTTCCCTATATCCCTCACTCTCCCTGCTTCCTCAAGCAAGGAGTAATTAGCACCATAAATACCGTGAATAATATGTTTGCTTAATAAGAGAACACACAAAAAAGAGCCTTCAATGAGTGACAGTTATATTGATGATGTTGGGATTCTAATGAAGGAGCAAGAAATCACAGCCAGATGTACCAGAGAAGTCTCCACAGAGATACTGAATACATTTGAACTGGCTATGTAGGTCAAACAGGATTTCAAGGAGTAGAGGAAGTTGTCAGAAGGGAGAATGTCGGGAATTCCAAAGAAAGGACTAATAGGAACAATGCTTCTGAGGCACCACAATGTCACATGTGCTGGAGGGGCATTGTACATGGCCAGGCCAGTGGAGAAGGAGTGAGATGGACATGAGAATCCCCATGAGGGGTGTCCTGGAGTGTTGAGTTGAGGCTAAGAAAGTCATCTTCAACTAGGAAGAAGCTATAGCATTTCTGTCACCAGATTCCTAATCTCTCCCTGGCTCCCCTTCTCTGCTCTAGCTTTCCATGCACTGGATCCCAAAGAAAGGAGGACCCTCACGTTTTTGTGATCTATTCATCGGATATTCTGTGAACAAAGAAAGTCTTTTCCTTTATTCCCCCAGACCTATCCTATAATTTCTGTACACTTTGTAATAAAAATATGGGAAATGGCTTTGAAACAAAAACATTTTCTTATTATTTTTCTGATACTTTCATTGAATCTCCCCATTATTACCTAGTAGTTGGCAGGCTTGGGTTATCTCTATCTGGGCCTCCATCTCTCTCATCTATTTGAGGAAAATAGGTTTGTAAGAGATTTTTGATTTGTCTTTTCACCTGTTGTTTTTCAAGTTTTCATAGAGTGGGCAGATGTCACTGGACTTCATTCCCCTTTCCTTTCCTGAGTAACATGTTCTTTCTATCTCTATGGAAACCCTCTGGAAGTGCTACCAGTATTGTTGCTGGAAGTGACTGATGTTTTGTGCTGTAGGAATTATTTCTTCCTCCTAGAAATGTGAGGCATTATTACTTTACTGGGCTAGGTTCTCTTAGAGAGAATGTTTCTTCTAAACATTCTTAGAGAGAATGTTTCTTCTAAAAGTTAAGTTTCTCATGATATCCCAAGAAGGAGAAGATGGAAAACCCATGGTGAAATGTAAAGTGAGGAGTGGTTTTCAGAACAGCCCAGCTCAGAGGATGAAACTCCCCTTTGAGTCTGAGGAAACTCAGGGGAAGATCACCCCAAGCAGAATGTGGTGATTACCAATATTGCACGTCATGGGCAAATCTTTCTAAATGTGATTAGGAACAAAAATGAAGGCTCTCAGGGTGGATTGGTACATCAATCAAGGGAACTGGGATCCTTATGCTTTCTTTATGCATGCTGGAATAAATTAAAGTAAAAAACAATCCATCACACCGACTCCAAGGTGTAGTCACCTTGCTTGGAAAATGAAAAGCAAGGGAAAAGAATTGCATCTGGTGGTAAGGCATGTTGTTCTTGAACCAGCCAAATTAATGAGTACTTAGAAGAGGTCTGGCAGCCAAGTGAGTTGTTGGCTTGTTGGTATCACTCTAGTGGTTGGGGAGTTTGAGATAATGGGAAAAGAAAGGGAGGACTGGGACATTATAGCTAAGAGAGAGCAGACTGTATCAGAAGCCCATGGGAGCAGAGAGCTTAGATGTCATTATAAAAAAATGACCTGACTAGCAACAAAGATTGATGATAAAAGAAGAAAGGAAAGGGAAAGCCCTTTTGAAAGAGCTTTTGCCTTGATCACAGGGTAATTTATTTACTGTTTAACATGGCAAGAGATGCAAAATGAGATTCCTGGGTTGGATAGGGGGATTTCAGATTTGGCAATCAGTTGGGGGCTTAAAATAGAGTTTTCTGAACCTGTAGGCCAAGCAGGTATGGCAGTTTAGCAGTGTGTGCACGAGGAGAGATTAGCCTACAGCCACGTGGGAGGACAGACATCTGGTGGCTGACACTGCACATGGATTTGGAAATAGAATGTGGAAGATCTGAGACCAAACCGAACAAGGTACACTGCCAAAGATGTACAGTGGAATGTCTCTGGGCCACAGTGTGAAGTAGGTTCTCATCAAATAATAACTCTTAATTTGCTGAGATTTAACCAAAAGTGTATTATTTGACTTAATCCTTATAACAAGTTTTGAGTTAGACCAAATTACTGTGGCTCTTTTACAGATGGATAGAGGAAGGCTCAGAGATTTAGGACACAACTCAGATGAAGTGGCTTGAGATTGGAAGTACAGAACTCAGAGCTCAAGCTCTTAATGCTGCCTGTTTTATAGGACTCCTAAGGGATAGCATACATGCTTGAAGATTAAGGTAAACATATGCTGCCTCACACAGGGGTTAAAGGGCAAAAATAACATGTTGAAAACCATGCTGTTTCCTATATGCTTTTCTTGACTCTATTACCTCAGATCCCTGGCATGATCTTTTGTTTTGTTTTGTTTTGTTTATTATCTTTTCCCCTTCCTTTATTCATACCTACCTCTTAGGCTGTGGTTTTGATCTACCTTCTCATTCTGCTTTGCTTTTTGTTTACAGCCAAGCAGTCATCATAGAATAGTGATTAAAGGTGTGGCTTCTGATGCTGGGTTGCCTGGGTTCAAATCCCAGCTTTGCTGCTTGACTGGCTGTGGTGGCCTTTTATGCTTCAGTTCCTTCATCTGTTTTATTTATCATACCTGTATAACAAACCACCCCACAAGTCAGTGGCTTAAAGTAACCACAACCACTTAGCTGTTCACAGCTCTGTAGGTTGGCCAGGGCTTGGCTGGTCTCTGTTCCCTGTGGTCCTCTTAACTGGAGGGGGAGGAGCCAAGATCACCTCATTCACATGCCTGGTAACTTCAGGTGGGGTGGATGGAACAGCAGGGGACTGACTGACTCTCTCTGTCTCTTCATGGTCTGTCATCTTTCGACGATATAGCCCATGCTTCTTCACATGGCAGCTGGGTGCCAAGAAGGCAAAAGGAAAATCAGCTGAATCTCTTAAGATGCAGGCCCAGAAATCACATGATGTCATTTTGGCTGCATTGCTTTGGTCAGAGAGTGTCATGAGGCCAGTTCAGTTTCAAGGAGAGGGGAATAGACTCCCATCCCCCCAATCCTGGGGGTAGGAATGGCATGTGTGTCAGGGATAGGTGGAGTTGCAGGAAGCTATTTTGCAGGTAATGTACCACAGGGAGATCTTTGGGTTGTCGAGATAGGGAGTTCCTATTATCCTGACCACAACTTCATGAGTTGTCAGGAGAAAAGTGGAACACGGTCTAGGTTCTGAGATCCTGTTTTGAGAGAAAATGCACATCAGTGCAGGTTTGGAACAAGACGTGAATTTACTGGTAGGAAATCCTCATTATAAGCCAACTGGATATGCTAAAGTAAAAAAATTGAAAATTACATACTATTTAGGTGACATTTTGTTTCCTTCAAAGGCAGGGGCGTGCTAGGCTTTTCCAAATAGCTCATTGCCCCATAGCCATATAAATTATATTTTGACTGCCATGGAGGTTTAAAAAGATTACTGTTATAGGAATAAGTTGGAAATAAGGCCAACTTGCCTAATAAATCAGGAGTTTACAGATTCTTCTTGTAAGTAGCTTATTGTAGACAACATGAAATATTTTCTGTCCACTGCTTTGACAAAGCTTGTGTATATTACATGTGTCATAAACACATGGACACAATCATTGCAGGTGCACTCATGATGATGATTGCTGAGACGTATCAAAACTTCTGAAGGGAAACCCATGGGTGATGGGATATATAAAGTCATACAAGGTAGAATCAGAGGAGCCTCAACAAATCCAGCAAGCTAAATTTCCTGAAGCTTGTATCTTATTATAGATATGAACAGATTCATTTTTTCCTTTTGTGAGGAATCCTGTAAAGCTCTTCTCTGAAGCATTCTGTGCCCCACTTCATAGACACAGAGCCAAGCACTAAGTTCTCTAGGCCACCTCCACGATGACCATTATATGCCCACCTGACTTACATGACTTCAAGCACACGCAACAGGTGAGGCCCCAGTTGCTTTACTCATAAACAGACAGTGGATGAAATTAGTTCAAGTGTAAAGGCAAAACAGCGGAAGCATGTGTAAATGATTTCAGGGATTTTGTCAACATGGACAGTGACATCTGACACCTGGTTTAGGAAGTAACTAAGAGGGCGCCTGGGTAGCTCAGTTGGTTAGGCGACTGCCTTCGGCTCAGGTCATGATCCTGGAGTCCCGGGATCAAGTCCCACATCAGGCTCCCTGCTTGGCAGGGAGTCTGCTCCTCCCTCTGACCCTCCCCCCTCTCATTTGCTCTCTCTCTCTCAAATAAATAAATAAAATCTTAAAAAAAAATTAATTAAAAAAAAAAGGAAGTAACTAAGATTTCCTCACACTCTGGAGGAATTGAATTGTTTAAAGGCCATGAGAAACATTGACTATTATGGTGCGTTCTGGGTGATCTAGAGGTAATTTAGATGACACAGGCATTTCATCTTTAGATGCTAATATCTTGGTAAGATTAGGCTGTACCTCTATACTTCTGTTGTACTTAACATACTGTGTTGTATTTGTTGGGCCTCCCTCTATTTGGATATAAGTTAACTTGCAGTAACAGAGAGAGACCCCAAATTACAGTGACTGAAGTAAGATGGAAGTTTTATTTCTCTCTCACAGAACAAACAATGAGCAGTCTAGAGTGGCTAAACCATCCTAACCATGGAGCTTCTATCTTTAGGTCCAAGAAGTAGCTTTAGTTATTGTTATCTCCCAGCCACCTGGGGGGCAAAAGAAGGCAAGGGTAAGAAACTTCCTTTAGAAGATCATAGTATAGACGTTGCATGGATCGCTGATACTCAAATGCCTTTTGACCAGATTTTGGTCACATGTCCATACCTGATTAAAAGGAGGCTAGAAAAGGTAGTTTCTAGCAAGGCATTCATGTGCCCTCCTGACACTTGCATGGGTGGGTGGAGAATCTATTATTAAGGGGAAAAAAAAGGAAAATAAACCCTGCAAGATGATTAGCAATTCATACTCCTCATAACACTGCGAGCTCCTTGAGGGACAATATTTTTATTCATCTACAAAAAGCAGAGGCTCGTTAAATGTCTGTTTCATCCCATCAGGTATTATTGCATAGTTTTTTTCCTGAATGTGCCTTTATGCTTATTCGTCTTTCTTAGAACATTAGTTATATGAGAACAAAGAATAGTTATTTTGTTTTATTCAGCAAAAGCTTCCTGTCGTAGTTTACACAAATTAGGCATTCACCCATAGTCAGCAGGTATTTATGAAGTACCTATGTGCCATATACTTTTCTATGCTGTGGAGACACAGCGGAGAATGAGACTGACATAATCCTAGCCCTCCATGATCTTCTCCTAGGGAGGATGGCAGGTATTTAATAAATAAGTCTAAGTAATTAAGTAAATAATTTTAAGAGCACATAGTGTCACAAAGGAAAAGTTCAGGTTGCCATGGAATATATATTGAGGACTCCAACTCAGCCTAGAGAATTAGAGAGCTCTCCCCAAGGAATTGAGGAATTACATGTTTAAGTTAAGTCAGCCAGGAAATAGTTACTGAGTACCTCCAATATTCTGCATACTTTTCTAGGAGTTAGGATGGAAAAGGAACAAGATGAGAGTGGGAAATACTTAGATGAGTAGAGTGGGGAGGAACATATTAGCCAAAGGAAATGGCATGTACAGTGACCTGGAGAGACCTGGAGTGTTCCAGAAAGTGAGGAAAGTCAATATAGCTGGAGATAAAGAGGAAACAGTGGAAGGATAGAAGGATGGAGTGGTGTGTAGGATTCCTATCATAGAAGCCTGTGTAGGCTATCTTAAGGTTTGGGGTCTTCATCCTACAAGCAATAGGAGGTCTGAGTGTATAAGCCAAGGAATGCCATTCATTCATTCATTTTCATTGAACACATGGCTTTTTGAACCTTTTTAATAGGCATGCATTGGCCAAATCCTAGGTAGAGAGCAACAAATAAGATGGGTATGTTTAAGACTGCTAATTGCACTCTGGTATTAATTTCCCCCTTCTTCTTTAATAATAAAATCTCTGGTTTTTCACTGGGCCAGTTCAGAAATAAAGACTACATTTCCCAGCCTCCCTTGCAGAAGGTATGTCCATGTGATTCAGTATAGGCCAATGAGATGTAAGCAGATGTATATTTAAAGGAAGGATGGCATTGCCTCTCTTCACCTCATTGTCCTTTCTGCTGGTTGAAACACAGAAGACATGACTGAACCTGAAGGCAAAAACCTTTAAAGGCAGAAGACTTAAAAGATGGAAAGAGTCTGAGCACCTTGAAGATATTGCAGCCACCTTACCAGCCCTTGACTGCTTACTTCTGGACTTCCTATATGTGAGAGAGAAATGCATTTTTATCTAGTTTAAGCCATTGTTACTTTTTTTTTTAAATTATGTTAGTCACCATACAGTACATCATTAGTTTTTGATGTAGTGTTCCATGAGTCATTGTTTGTGTAAAACACCCCGTGCTCCAGCAATATGTGTCCTCCTTAATACCCATCACTGGGCTAACCCATCCCCTTCCCCTCTAAAACCCTTAGTTTGTTGTCCATAGTCTTTCATGGTTCATCTTCCCCTCTGATTTCCCCCCCTTCATTTTGTGACTTTGGATTTTCTATGACCAGTACAGGAAGCTCATCCTAACTGGATCTATGCTTTCATGGAGTTTATACTCTGTTGTGGGGAAATAGGACATAAATGGGAAAGTCATTTGGAGACAAGCACTTTGAAGAAAATGTTGGAAGGCTACTTTAGATTAATGGTTCAAGAAGATCTCTTTGAAGAAGTGACAGCTAAGCTGCAGCATAGCAGATTTTGTGAAAGATTGCTTGCAGAGGCATTGAAAATGGGTTATAAGAGGGGGTATTCTCTCCCTGTTTGAACAGAGAAAAAGGATAGAAGGCAAATTGAAAAGGGATAGAATGTAAATAGAAGGTAAAAAGGTCTGACTTAGGGTGATTTTCTAAGATCAGTCCCTGCATACTTTGATGTAACAGCACAAAACATCTAATACACAAATGCCATCTTTGAACAGTACAAATATTCTAACATACAAATACCTCAAATGAAAGTCTAAAGGGTCATCAGCTCATCAAGCCTGCACCCCCCCAACTCATTTTAGTTACCAAAGTGTTCCCCTAACCTTCCAGCCATAGGAGCAGGCTGTCCTGAATCTGAACTGGTCGCCAGAGGTGAGTGCCTTTGTGTTTTGTTTAATGACAGACCTTGTGGTTCAGTTCACCCTGCCAATCTCCATCTGCAAATCATAGATTTTAGACTCACACAGTGACATTACTCCATGTGGGAGCTGATTAACCTTTTGGAAAGGGTAAAATAGATACTTGGGAAGAGAAAGCAATGATTTGGGGGGCCCCCTTTTCACAGAGAAGTTGTACTTTACCTGCCAGCAAGGATACTCTTATCTCAACACTCTGAAATTAAGACTTTTGTTATTGGACTACAGGCCACACTTAGAGCAGTTGATAGGTAGGATTCACTTTTCCTGACTTGATTTTCCCCCTTCACCAGCACCACAGCAACCCTCTGTCTTATTCCATGGGACTAACAGACTAAGATGCTTTTTTGACTGACTGGGCAATGGATGGGTCATAAGGAATCTTGTCCCGTGGACGATGTAGAACGGAATACTTTACTCCTTTCTTCTCCAAGACAGCGGGGATTATAGGAAGGACTTCTGTAACTAGGGCTTGGAATCTAAAAGCCCCCTGATTTGACTGGTTTCTATCCATAACTTCTGACTTGTCTCATTGTCATGGAAAAACCACGCTATACTTCTCCTTTATCAGATTTACTTCTTTCTATCAAGGTTAATGTCATTGCCTATTATTTACTAGGGAGCCATGAGGAGGTTACTTGGATGAACTTTACAGAAGAATGGTTAAGTGTCCTGAATAAGGAATTTGTTTATCTATGGGGAGAGCCCTGGCCTGGGAGTCAGGGGACTCTTGTTTTAGTTTTAAGCTCTTTCCCTAATTCACTCATCTAGGGACCTTTCGTTGTGCTGGTAATGACCCCAGAGGATAGGATATCATAATGTCTATACTTATGCTATTAGGAAGGCCAGAGCGATGAGTAATTATGAACATGGGGATGGAACAATGATTATATAAATTTTTTCACTATAGCTTCTAATCTAAAAGGAGATATCAAACAACGTTAATCTTGGGCTGTGGAGTCAGATAAGCACATGTTCAAGGACCTACTCTGCCACTTTTAACTGTGTGAACTTGAGCAAGTTTTGTAACTTCTCTGAGGCTCAGTTTCTTTGTCTACTAAAGAAGAATGATAAAACAGTACCTTCCTCCAAGATATAATGATGGTTAAGTACATCCATGCATAGGGGGAGTATTTAGCATAATGCCTGGCACCTGGTAAATAGTAAAAAGCAGTTTGTAAATTCATTTAAGTTATTAATAAATAATAATAATTAACAACTGAGTGACACTTTTAAATGCCCTGAATGACTTGACGTGGAAGTCTCAGTGAAGAGAAAATTAGAGAAAGTTCTGTATGAGCAACAAAGCTGTGACAGATGTGGTGTGGGCTAGAAGCAAAAATGGTACTGTTTGGAAAGTGTGGAGTATGGAAGTGGTTGGGAAATCCTCAAAACAAGAAAGCTTAGAAAATGGAAATTTCTTGATAGCTTCTAGAAGCCTCATGTAACAGTATTGTTTGCCTTCTTTCCCATCCTTACCAAAAAATAAACAAACAAACAAACAAACAAAAAAACAGAGAAAGAAAAGAAGAGAATAGAAGAAAAGATAAAAGTCCTCTTATTCCTTAGAACTCCCCCTTCACCGATATTCCTTCAGGAAAGAGAACCTTTTCTCCAGCCAAAGGGTAGATCCTTATTTGTTTGATCCTATCAAGAATTCCTCTTGCCAATAAATTATTTTCAGAATAGGCATGAAATCTAGAATTGGTCAATAAAAAATGAGGGTAGGTTGGCTAGAGGACTTCTCAGAAAGAACTTTTCCAGAAGGTTCTATTTCACTTTTTAATTAAGAGGCAGTTTTTTTCTTTTTTTTTTTTGCTGTATCTTGTTTCACCCACATATGAAACTTGGAAATGTGTGGCATCTATCTTGTGATTATGAGGAGAGTTATTGACTGCTTGAGGGCCATAGAAACCTGGAAATTATCTGTTCTCTTTAGGAAGCAAATTATCCAAGAGACAGGAGGGTATCTTCTTGTAAATGAGTAGTGAAATAGAACAAATTATTCAAACCTGAATACCTGGATCATGTTTATAGCATAGTGTGATAAACACACACACACACAGACACCATTGATACCTTTATTAAGTATGAGATCTGATCACAGGGCTACAGCTAAGAAGGAAACATATGGTTGACATATTAGAGTGCTTTTACTTTTTTTGTTTTATATATGTGATTCACCTGAAGATAAATGAAAACTGATCTTTATTCTAGGGTAACTTAAGAAGAACCACCCAGAGGAAAATTATTTTTTTTTCTCTCTCAGGTAGTAGTAAGCCTAGTAAAACCTAATAGAACTTATTCCCTTTTAGAGTAGGTGAGAGCATTTATACCACTGTATCCCCGCTTTGCAGCTGAGATACAGAAGAGTTCAAATATTTTAGTCCCTAGTGAGAAATGGAATTCAATGTGGAAACTCAAGAATGATACTGTCCATTTCTGGACACTAGCAATCTGCTCTCCAAACTCAGATATCACAAGGAAGCCATCTTTTGGGGTTTCAGAGACCCAACTGAAGGGGAATAGGGACTATTTTATCCTTAGGTTTTTGCTGTTTTCCTCTATAGGTATGATCATGTGGCAGGCCATGGAAATTGGGCAAGTTTCTAAGCTCTGTTCATTTGCATTGTACTTTTAGAGCATTATACTTAGTAACAGAGATTAAAAAAAAAGTAAAAGATTCTGGTTCCAAAATCTCATCAATGGTTCATCCAATGATGAGTCAAACCAGAAAGCAATAATATCAAAAAGGGACTATCAAACCAACCATTTAATGTTGGAATAACAGGGGCTCTAAGTAAAAGGACCTCCCTCTAGGGGTTGTGTGAGAAATATGTAGGTGCAATTTTGGTTGTTCCAAGGATTGAGAGTATCTGTAGCTTTTGTGCTCCTTTGCACAGATGAAATCATCTGACTCCTTTATCATGAGCTGTAGTTTAGTACCCAAACATGCAGATATTGAAGTGCATAATATATTAGGACAAGTGACTTTTCCCCTTTATATTATAGTTAGGGCAAATTTATTTATTTTAGTGATATTGGTGCATTATATTATCGGTGAACTCTATTTCAGAATAGTCAAGGGCGTGTTGCAAAGTAAATGGCGGATAACTACTGGTGTACACAAAGAGAAAACTTCCTTGTGGTTCAACAGAATTTTTCAGCTTTATAACCAGTCAATTCAGGGTCTTGTGGATATAACTTTTCTCCTTTCAGAAAACATTTCATCAGTGCCAGCTCCTTCTAGCTCCAAAAGCATTTGAAGAAAAGAAAATTCATTTACTGGCAAATAATTTAGTAATGAGTCAATGAGGAGCTGGTACATTAGAAGAACAATTTAAAGGACCGTTTTGTATGTTTCTGGGTATTTAACTAATCTGTTTCACAATTTACAGTACTGACTACCAAAGTGTATTTACCACATGTGACTGTTTTCCTTTCCTCCCAGGTTATTTTTGTATGAGGTTTTATTTCTTAAGCTATGTTTCTTGGTTACCAGTTTTTAAAAGAGCTGAAATCTGCATGAGTATTTGATGTGGAATGTTGAGCGAGTTTTATTCGACAAAGTGCTCTGTAGTAAAAATTGCCACCAAAATCTTTCCTGAATGCTTACAAGATGCTGGCCTCTTCTGTGCATAGGTTTACAGTTCATTTCTTATAATACTGTAATCCTAAGGTCACAAGGCTTTCTTGAGCACTGCTTTCATTAGCAAAGGAAAAGTCAGACTTCATTTCCAGGCCTGATATAATAAGGTGGGATGGACCATTTTGGCATGATGCAGTGAGTCACAAAACTATGTGCATATGTGTGTGGAAAAGTCTATTTCTCATGCTCTTTAAAGGCCCAAATTTGAGTTAAAATGTAAATATACTATCTGGGAAGCTTAACTCATGAAATTCTCACTTAGGCTTACTTTAATACAAGTATTTAGAGAATTAGCCTGGAGGCTGCAACACAAAGAATGAGGCATATTACAGTTCAGGTTGAAGGGTCTACTCCCTAATGTAGAGGTAAACCAAAAACCAAAAACCAGAAACCAAAACCAAACAAACAAAAACCCCCAAACAAACAAAAAAACCAATGAGACCCCAAATCGTTGGTTAAAAAACTCTAGCAAGTGATGGAGCAAAGTGAGCAGTTCTAGATGAATCTAATCTATCAATCTAAAACACATAGTGGAGGACAGATTGAGAAGAGGTAGCTTGTGCCCTTACAGAACTTCCCATTCCTGGAGAATGCTGCCCTTATGATGTCGGCACTCTTTCCTACCACTACCATGTCTTTCTTGGAATGTGAAATGAAACATTTCCTTCGGTACACTTTGGGGTGTCCCTTTTAGTGATGTCAACATATGGATCATTCCAAGGGTAAAAAAGAGCTCAAACCTTATCTAGAGCAGTGCAAGAAAGAATTCCTTTAATTCTCACAGAGAGAATTGCGTACTAATTACAAAGCTGTAGCACTGGAAGTTATCTTCAGTTGCTGGCCTATCCGTAGGACCAGAATCCTGAAATAGGTGTTTCCTTAAGCCAGAACAAGTAGAAATAGGAGATGTGACTTATTTAGTATGTCCAAGATTTCTCAGAGAGAGAGAGAGGAAAAAATGATCTTTAAGTCTCTAGCCACGTCCATTGACAGTCCAGTTCATCTCAGGGGAAACAAAAGTCAAAACAAAAATATGAAATCACTTTGCCAGGGAAATAATTTATCATTTGTGCTTACAGACAAGATATGATGCCTTTGATTTTGCAGGTACACTTGTCCAGTCTATCAGTTTGTATATAGGAAACTTTTCACGTTTGCTCTTTAATAATTGGATTTGGTGAAAATGTATTGTAGATCTCCAGCTTACTGGTGGTTTTCTCTTATAATTTGAATTCTAATTGAGAATTTTTACCCTAACTTTGATTTTTTTAAAAAGCAGCCTTAGATACTGGAATTAGCTGTAATAAACAATGCTGCATTGCTCATTAAGGACTTGGCTAGAAAATGAGAAACATTTCCCTTGCTTTACTCTATTGGAAAGCAAAACATCTCAAGACAACAAAATAATCATATCTGTAAAACATCTACCCTTGAGTTTCCTGACTCAGTTTCTGAAGTGAATGGGTGCTGCTTTTGTTCTCCTTCTCAGCTTTGCTGGATGTGAGATACTCTGAAGAAACGGAATTTCAAAGTTGTAAGTAATTCAGTCTTTCAGGGCAAAGGCAATGGAGGATCAAATAGAGCCTAGAGTCTTCTTAGAGGAGCAAATCGAAAATGCCACAAGTCTACCTACCCTCAGGCAGATTTATGCCTTGGTGTCTGGCGAATCTTCAGATTAACGCTCTCCAACCCCTATTGTCTATGCCTGGCAAAGGCAGAAGATTAATATCAACAGGCAGGCAGCCTATGCTGGATGTTGGAAATACAGATCCTACCTTTGACTGGGCTATAGATCAAAGAAGCTTGCCATTTAGACAGCCCCTGGAAGGAGATTTGCAAATCAGGGACAGGCATCCGTGTCAAGGGTGAAAAAATGAGGCACAGAAAAGAAAAAGAAAGTGCATGAGGACTTAAGCTGAAGAGACCAGCAATCTCATGTTTTAACCTGGGCAACTTCTGGCTTCTGGATTATAGTTAGATGGAAGTAGAGGCAAGAATGAGTGTATAGATCTTGTCTGTGTTACATCCTTCATTCAGTGATGACAGATAAGGGGGTCACCTCTAAGATCTCACAAGCAGAAATAGAGTATTTGTTTACCACCCTTCCGTTTCCACTCCAATATATGGGTTTGGAAATTTGCTTTCATCAAAAGAAGTTTAAAGGGTTGTTTGGAGAGATCATTTACCATTTCCCCTCCTCCAGTAAAACGTTTTCATGATTTATGTCTGTGAAAGGTAGGAGGATTAAGATTAATCATAAAATGCACTCTGTCTGAAATATGAGCACATGGCTGGCTGACATCCAGAACAGGAGTGGTCAGTGGTTCTGATTTCTGACTCAAAGGGTCACAAATGGATATGGGGTGAATTTCTATGGGCCATAAGTCACCCCCGGTTTTGACTCATTCTTTGGTGCTACTGTTTATTGCTGCTTCATTGTTAATATGTTCACTCAATAGCCAAGTATTACTCTCCCTTTAGTTCGGACCTTAGCATTGGGTTTTAAAAACCTTACTGTCTATTAGAGTGGTTCTCACCTGCTGCCATTTTGACTTCCTTGCTTTTCATTCTTCACGTAGATCCAGAGTGAACTCTTTAAAAACATAGATCAGATCATACCTTAACCAAGACCCTCTAATGCCTCCTTCTCTCATTGAAAATAGCATCTAAACTTCTCCTGCTGACCTCTAAACCCACAGGAGCTGGGCCTTACCCAGATAAGTGCCACACTTACTGTGGGTGAATGACTCAAGATGAGTGAGGACACCAGGGTAAACGTGTGCGTGATGTTAATAAACCTTAAATTTTAAGATAAAAATAGATATAAAGAAGGTAGATGGAGAGTAATACAAGATAAGTTTGGAGAAGATGGAAAGACATTTTAGGTAAGGGTAAAAGTTTTACTTTATCCTAAGTGCAAGGAAAATCAATAAAGGGTGATTAGGTCAGATCTATGTTTGTAGAAGTTCCCTTGGGCTGCCATGTGGAGGATGGATTGAAGAGACCAAGGATATAAGCTGGGAGCCCAGATAGGAGATTGTTGTAGTGGGAAATGGGTGGATATGAAAAATGTAATTTGGAAGTAAAATTAATAGGATTTGGTTTTATTTTAGAGACTCATTGGATTTGACCTAGGATTCTGTCAAAGATATTCTAACATCTTTTTTTGAATGTGAATGAAGCATTTACTAAGAGGTTTGTTTCCATTTTCTCTACAAAAAGCATAAGACTGTCAACAGAAATATATTAAGAATTAAAAATTCTTCACACAGTGTAAAAAAAAAATTTAAAAAACCCATAAAATGTAAGAGTGTTGAAGACTTTCTGCTGGGGACCATCTATTGAGTATAGCCAAACATGTTTCAAACATGTCTTATAAAAAATACAAAATATCAACAATAAAATATCTGCAACATACAATTGAAAGCTGTGGCATCATAACAACACTTTGGGTGAGGTTCTTGTAGCTGAGGACCAGACCACTGGCTAAGGATCATCTTGCAATGGTATTTGAGCAATGTCTTTTCACACTTTCAATTAGAATGGGCTAATAATTGAGCCTCACAATCTGGGGCTGCCTAGCAAGTCCTCCTCAACAAGTCTGAGTTTTGCATGTGAACAGTTAGTCATTAGTCTTAATTTTGTACCATTTACAGCTGGTGCTCATATTGTTCAAAGCAAGTGACATCATGAATTTTCCCAAGAATCATTAATACCAGCAGTAATATATTGGTTTCTAACTATTTAAAATGCTCTCTGAAGTCCTCTATTCTTCCCCCAAGAATGTATTAACCTGAAATCGAAATTATTAATGGTTTGAATATTACCAGCAGGAATTTTAGCCTTCTGTTTGTCTTTATAAAAACAATTTTTTAATCAGTATTATTTATAATATGCTGTCAGCATGCCACATTTGTTTGGCATGAACTCCAAAAGGGTTGCAAAAGGCTTTTCTCCTTCCAAAGGAAGGTTTTAATCATGAATTTTCTCTTGTATTTGTATTTCATCAAACTTACTTTAAGGACTTACTAAAAATTATCTAGGTAATAACTATCTTCTGAGTCCTTAGAAATTCTACCCTTTGCTGTTTTCCTTTTCTCTTTTTACCATATTCCTACCTTTTTTCCTTCCTCTTGTCGTCAGTCTTCTGTCTCCCTGTCTTCCTTCTATATGTCTGCAAGTGGTTTATCTTTGAGCTACCTTATATGAGCCAGGCCTTGAGCTATACATAAAGACAAAACCCTCTGCCTGAAGATCATACAATTAAATGGAGGAGACAGCTTAAGAAATTATAATAGTGATAAGAGGGGCTGTTAGAGATGCACAGATAAAGTATTCAGGTAGCTTATGGAACTGACTCATCTCTTCATTCATTCAGTTAACAAATATTTTTGGAATCTATATGTGACAGATACACTACTGGGATTAAGGAACTTAAAGCCCAGGAGGAGGCAGTCGGAAAGAACAATCGCATATATGATGGTATAACTGCCATTGTGGTACATGTTATCGTGGGAAAGTTAGGGTCCTATGATCACATAACATAGGGAACTACTTAGACTGAGTGTTGCAGGCAGACTTCTCCTGAGGGCGTGATGTTTACACTGCAACTTGCAGGATGAAGGAGAGTTAGAAAGGCAGCAGGCAGGGACCAGCAATCTGAACAAAGAACCCAGGGCAGGAGAAGACCAGTACAGCTGAAGAGTGATAAGCTCGGGGAGGAGTGGGTACTGCATGAACTAGGGAGCTGCCAGGTTGTACTGTGCAATTCATCCTAAAGATTTTGACCTTAATCCCAAGAGCCATGAGAAACCACTTAAGCAGAAAAGGAACAGGATCTTGTACCTCTCAGCAATTTATTTTCCCCTAAAACTCCCTGGCCTTGACTTTTGGCCAATTTCGGCAATGGATTTTGTGGCTGAGGGATTGGACATCAGTACCTAGGATTAGTGTATTAACTGTAATTAGAATTCATATGCTAACACCCAAGCCAGCAAACAGTCGGCCAGTGAAGCATGGCCCGAGGATTTAGAAGTCTACTACCAGACACAGTGCTGTGTCTTGGAGGTTTATGGTTAGCTTTGAGAGCAACAATCAACCTAACATAATTTTTTGCCTTCACCACGTTTGTATTATAACCTGCGAAACACTTGAAATATTATAACCTTGATAAGGTCATTGGAAAGAACATTCAGATCAGCAACCTCCCGTCCTCGCTCTATCCTCCTTCCCTCTCTATTTTTAATCTGAAGGACTTTAGTCATATCTATACCAGCAATTAATGATAATAACTCTTATAAAAATTGAGTACTTATGCCACATCTTGGTGAAGTTCAACCCTTTTCTCACCATTGGGGTGTGTGTGTGCGTGTGTGTGTGTGTGTGTGTTTTAAAGGCTTCTTTCCATTGGTCAATTAAATACCATCCCAGAACTGGGTGTTATTCAAAAACAATGAATCATGGAACACTACATCAAAAACTAATGATGTACTGTATGAGGACTAACATAACATAATAAAATAAAATTAAAAAAAATTGAAATATATATAAAAAAAATACCATTCCAGAGAGAAAGAGCACCCAGTCTCATGAAGGTCTCTGAGATTGTCCTGAGATTAAATGCATAGTAATATGTCTAAGTCAAACAGAATCACATACTGGTAATGCAGTGTCAAAGACTTGCTTAAATGGGGTGGCTGGATGATAGACATTGGGAGGGTATGTGCTATGGTGAGCGCTGTGAATTGTGTAAGACTGTTGAATCACAGACCTGTACCTCTGAAACAAATAATACATTATATGTTAAAAAAAAAAAAAAAAAGAAGACAGCAGGAGGGGAAGAATGAAGGGGGGAAATTGGAGGGGTAGACGAACCATGAGAGACTATGGACTCTGAGAAACAAACTGAGGGTTCTAGAGGGGAGGGGGGTGGGGGAATGGGTTAACCTGGTGATGGGTCTTAAAGAGGGCGCATTCTGCGTGGAGCACTGGGTGTTATATGCAAACAATGAATCATGGAACACTACATCAAAAACTAATGATGTAATGTATGGTGATTAACATAACATAATAATAAAAGAAAAAGAAAAGAAAACAAAGACTGTGCTTAAATTAAACAAAATTCTTTGTTTTTGTTGTCCTAAAAATACCCAACCATGAGCTCAAATCAAACAAGCATCAAAAAGAGCAAAAGAGCCAAGAATATTTTCTCTTATTTTTTTCCTAATCTGAGAGCTATTTTATTTTTACTTTTTAAGATTTTATTTATTTATTTGACAGAGAGAAACACAGCGAGAGAGGGAACACAAGCAGGGGCAGAGGGAGAGGGAGAAGCAGGCCTCCCGCGGAGCAGGGAGCCCAATGCGGGGCTCGATCCCAGGACCCTGGGATCATGACCTGAGGTGAAGGCAGACGCTTAACGATTAAGCCACCCAGGCGCCCCTGAGAGTTGTTTTAAAAATGTATTTTATGAGAGTTGTTTTCTTTCTTTCTTTTTTTTTAATTGCTGCTATTGTTTTATTTATTTATTTTTTGGGGGGGATTGGCTTTTTTTTTTTTTTTTTTAATTCTTATGTTAATCCCCATACATTACATCATTAGTTTTAGATGTAGTGTTCCATGATTCATTGTTTGTGCATAATACCCAGTGCTCCATGCAGAATGTGCCCTCCTCAATACCCACCACCAGGCTAACCCATCCTCCCACCCCCCTCCCCTCTAGAACCCTCAGTTTGTTTTTCAGAGTCCATCGTCTCTCATGGTTCGTCTACCCCTCCGATTTCCCCCGCTTCATTCTTCCCCTCCCGCTACCTTCTTCTTCTTCTTCTTCTTCTTCTTTTTTTTTTCCCCTTAACATATATTGCATTATTTGTTTCAGAGGTACAGATCTGAGATTCAACAGTCTTGCACAATTCACAGTGCTTACCAGAGCACATACCCTCCCCAGTGTCTATCACCCAGTCACCCCATCCCTCCCACCCACCCCCCACTCCAGCAACCCTCAGTTTGTTTCCTGCGATTAAGAATACCTCATATCAGTGAGGTCATATGATACATATCTTTCTCTGTTTGACTTATTTCGCTCAACATAATACCCTCCAGTTCCATCCACGTCATTGCACATGGCAAGATATGAGAGTTGTTTTCTAAGGGAAGCCATCACTTCATCTCCAATAACCTTTAAAGATTTTTTATGGGAGTTTTTTTTTTTGTTTTTATAATTTTTTTGAATTACACAGATTATATACAGCAGTCACAGGAATTGGGTTTTTTATATTTTACCAAGTGGTTTATAAATCCCCTTTCCCACCATCATCTTTACTTGTATAGGCTCCAAAATCAATACTCTTGTACATATAAAGAATAAAGGCAGTTGATGCTGAAGCAGCTCACTTAGCTAACAACCAGAGCTGAAATATTCTTACTGATGTTTAAGTTCCACAAGTTGGAGATTATTTTTATTTATTTTCATCCACACTAGCCTTAGAAACACAGAGCTAAAACCAGCTTGAAATATCTGTCTTGTCCCTCTCTCCCTATTGTGACTGCTAAATTACAGCTACTTGGGGATGTAGCTGTAATTTAGCATTATTAAATAATTCTGTGCAAAAATGGATGAAGGTCAACGAAATCATTGTGAAGTAATGAAAAAAAATATCCTTCCTTTTTGGAAATGGATTAGAATGCTAACTGCTTGTTTTAGTTTGTAGAAGTGGGCTTGAATTTTTTTTTTAAAAGATTTTATTTATTTATTTGAGAGAGAGAATGAGATAGAGAGAGCATGAGAGGGGGGAGGGTCAGAGGGAGAAGCAGACTACCCGCTGAGCAGGGAGCCCAATGCGGGACTCGATCCCGGGACTCCAGGATCATGACCTGAGCCAAAGGCAGTCGCTTAACCAACTGAGCCACCCAGGCGGTGGGCTTGAATTTTTATTGCCTTTCCCACCCTACTGTCTGAAAAAGGACAAGGAAAGCCCGCAAATATGTAATTCATCTAAAGCTGAGGTCCATAGTGGCCCTATCTCCTCTGGTTTCACATGGAAGAATCACCAGTAATAAAACTGGAAGACTGTGAAGAAGAAATGTAAATCTTTCTGAAATCTCTTAAAGAATGGCTGGTGGAGACTCATTGAACAGTGTACAACTATTCTTCTTCAGATTTGCTTTCCCCATCTCTGTCCACATTTATTTACAACTGCCCTCCATGTCTCACCCCTTCTTGTCTCCACATTTCCTTAAAATGCACCACAGAATCACCCTGCCAAATCTTTCCCTTTGCATTTTCCCCCTCAGCTCATCTCTTCATTATGTATATCTGCTTAGCATCTCCTACCTCTCAATTCTCTTGTCTGTTCATTTTAGACAACATCAAAGATGAGAAGACTGAACAATAAGTAAGCAGTTTTTCTCCTTTATAGGGTGGGTGGGGAGCCAGGCAGATAGAACTTAGGCCCTTTGTTCCCAGATTTGAATGTTGACATGTACCATGTGGGAAACCTTGTTCAAAAAGCATATTTTGATTCAGTGGGTCTGAAATTGGGCTTCAGAGTCTTCATTTCTTATCAGCTCCCAGGAGAGTCTGTTGCTGCTGGGTCCTAGACCACACTTTGAAAAATAGCACCTTAAGAGAACAATCAAGATAGGTACCAAGAGCAAGAAGGGTGTAAAGAAATTAGCTAGTCTCCAAACTTCATGAAGACCATGATAATGTCTGCTTTATTTGCCACCATAATGGCATATTCAGCAAATATATATTCTTTCCTAATGACCTTGAATACAGCAAGCCTTGAATGTTCCTGTCTTTTTGATCTTGTCTTTCCTTAACATTTGAAATGCCATAGTAGTACCACATTTCTTGGAGGAACCCCTTTTATTCCAGACGTTCATCTGGGATGTGATTTACACTAAATCCAGAGGCACTGAAGTACTTTTGTCTGACCCTTGCTGTTTTCAGAGATTCATTCTTCACTCCCAAGTGCACTCACACCCCACACTTGGCCATAGCTCACTTCTGACAGGTTGGTTTGGATCTTAATCACAGCTCTCAAAGTTTTAGTTAACATAGCTTTATCCATGAACTTAATCAGCAAGCTCTCCACTCTATCATTTCAGCCATTGATCAAACAACAGCCACTAAATCATAGAGAGCCCTGGCGGATCCCTGAAAACCAGGCCCATTCTTAAAGCTGAGCCATTGATGGAAACTCCTTGTATATTGCTTTTTAACCACTTATTTACCAGTTTCATTCTAACTGGATTATCATAAAATAACTCATTAACAGTGTCTAAAATATTTCATTTAATAGCCAGTGTGAAACTTGTTTTTTATTTTAAAAATACAAAAATTTTAGAAGTGTATAATATAAAATGTACAATTTGTCTCCATTCTTTCCCTAATCTGACTCCCCTTTCCAGAGACACCCATTAAATGTTGTTTTTCCTTCTGGAACTTCTTATTTGCATTTTAGATAATGTGTCAGAAACATTTACTGCTAACTGGATACTCATGTGCTCTACCCGTTCAGTTCCTTTGTAGCTCCGATGGGCCACAGGAATAGCTTAGGCTTGTATGATGTAAGCAGAAGGGACATGTGTCTTTCTTGGGCTGATGGATAAAATAGTAGTATGAGTTCTCCATGAGCTTTCTTCCTTTCTTGCAAAGACTGAGAAGGCCCCCTATTCCAAGTAGTGCAGATTCAAAATAGTGGAACGTCTGTCAGACTGGGTCCCTGATGATTGTATAGATTAGAGCTCTCTCTTCCTGCACATTTGTGTGATTCATGTAGTATGAGAAAAATATACCTTTGTTGTATTTAATTACTAAGATGTTGGATTAATTAGTTACTGCAGCAAAACCATTCTGCACTTGACTAATGTACACATCTACAATTATGTTTTCTTTTTATTTAATAAGATCAAACTATGTATATTGCACATCTTATTTTTTTTCACTTAACATTTCTAGACATCAGTCCTTATCAGCATACAATTATCCTGAAGTTATAAAACCATAGTCATAGAGCCAGATTTTGACATCTTTTTTTTTTTTTTTAAAGATTTTATTTATTTATTTGAGAGAGAGAATGAGAGACAGCACGAGAGGGAAGCGGGTCAGAGGGAGAAGCAGACCCCTTGCCGAGCAGGGAGCCCAATGCGGGACTCGATCCCGGGACTCCAGGATCATGATCTGAGCCGAAGGCAGTTGCTTAACCAACTGAGCCACCCAGGCGCCCCAGATTTTGACATCTTAATAATCATCTACTTCACATAGAATCTGACCAAATTTATCTATAAGGTAAATATTGAATATATGTGAATATTGGATATTCAATATATACCTGCCTGCAAGTATATATATGTAAATATTTGCCATGTAGTCATTTGTAAATGCATTTTACAATAATTGTATATAATCTTAGATGTAAATCAATATAATATAACAGATTCTGGGAGACCTAAATAGCATTCTCATGAAGAAAAAATGTTGAAAGAAATGTTTTTAAGATAAAAATATTAATGCCATGAGCCAAAAGCAAAAAGCATCACTCTGTTTCTACATGAAAAAATTTAAGATACCTAATTCTTGACAAGCGGGCATAGTATAAAACACAGAAAAACATAAATATAAGAACTACAAGAATGAGCTTGTATTATAGCTAATTTTCAAGGGATGAAAAATCAGGGTTTTTATATTTTTAATGGGAATTTTAAGAAGAGTTCAGCTAATCTAGGAATTTATTGGAACATATAGCATAAGAAAAACTACATTGAGATTTTATTAATAGTCTTGATCTGTGAGATGAAGTCAGGGGAAACTTTTTTAAAAAATCATCTTTCACAGACCTTTGAATATTTATTTTAGGGTCCCTGCTCATCAGTTCTTTCTCATTAAGTTTTGAGTGGTTAGAGTTCAGTGTAAGATAGGGCTAGCTCAGAGAATCATTTCTGTTGTGGACATTGATTGTATTTTGATTTCCTACCATCTTTTGCCTTTTCTGACAGCACCCAGATTTCCTTTAGGGAAACCCATGGTATGTTGTCTTATAACAGTACCTTTTGTGGTGACCCCATGTTTTTGCTGTCTTGGTGGGATAGAAAAGCAAGTTGGGCATCCCTCTTATCGTGGAAGTGAAGGGAACCTGGACAACTCTCCCGCCAGCTTCTCTTCTGCCCTATTCTGGCCTGGGAAGAACTGGGAAAGAAAAGAAGGTGGAGGTAATGATGGATCAGACTCTAAAGAAGGGTTTGGAATGTACTAATGTGCACTCTTGGAAGGACGGAAAGCCAGCCTCCACTTTCTCTGTTTCCTACTTCCTTTCCTCGCTTTCATTTTCTTTTTAGTATTTTCCATTCTCTTTCTCCATAATTTTGATCACTTTTTGTTTTTCTCCCGCTTCTTGTCTTCTTGATCTTTCTTTTCTTTTTCTTCCCAGCCTATACTTTGGCTTTGTTTTGATACCCAAAGGGTCCATTCCCAGAAATCTCTGTTAACATATCTCATGCCTCTTTTCTGCCTAGTCATCTGACAATGTTTGCATCTCTAGTAGAGTTTTCTCCTTCTCTTCCTCCCCTCCCATATCCTTATCCCTTCATTAGATGAAGATATTCAAAAACAAGAAAAATGTCTTGGCTGTGTTTTCTATAACCCAAACTGGATGCAGTCTCACTGTTTGCTAAGAAAAGAATTTCATGTGACCCTGCAGGGGTTTCCTTTGGATGTTTCACTCATCATTGACTACTCTCTTTGGCTTTGAAGAATGTACACAGTTCTCAACCTACATTGTCTGCACAAAAGTTTGCAGCAGAGTTTGGTCCTGAGAACTCCAGTCTTCTGCACATAATGATTGTTTTGCTCAGTTCTCTGCATCTAATTTTCATATATATATATTTTTCATTATCTCAAGTGAATTCTAGCTGGAGCTGCAAAACCCACAAAAATTCAAATGGTTTTGTCAATTGTGGACACAAGGCCAAATAGCTTCAAGCATCTCCCAGCCCCCTCAACTGTAACCTCTATTTCCTCTCTCTTATCCCTTCCCTGTCCCCTTCCTGCTCCCCAGCACACTCTCCCATTATATTTGACAGTAACAGTACTGTTTGAAAGACAATACATAAAAGCATATTCTATTGGAAACTATAAACCACTGAGCTGGCCATCAGAAGACCAGTATCATTGGTATTATACAAACGTCTATTATTTTTCAGCAGAGAAAGAGATGTTGTCAGAAATTCTTATTCTGTGCACTCTATAGAGACAATGAGGTTATACAAATGCATAGACTCAAGAAATACGATCGACGCCCTTGTGGTTTGTGTGATCAGTTTCTGTGATGAATGGCAAGCCACTGAGCAGGATCAGTTAAAATAGAGGGAGGAAACCTTGGGTTTATATTAGGTAGTGGTCCTTTAAGGTCAGCTTTGAGTATTTCCTTGTGCATTTCATCATGAATCTGATTATTAGCCCTGCTTGTGATGATATATTTTGACTATCTCAAAGGAAATACTGGGCACATTATTATTTGATCCAAATAAATGGAAAGAAAAAATATTTAGAAAGACATTCTAATACCAGAGAGAAGTCCAAGATGACCTGGCCCAACTCCCTTATTCTTCGACATAGAAAGAAATTAGAAACTTGTTCAGGTCCTGCAGGCATTTCTAGATCAAATGAGGTCCAGAATCAAGCTCTCTGGTCTCTATGATTGGTATCCTTGCCTCTTTGAAATTCACATTTATGTAATTTTTTTCCTTATGGTAACTATATTTTTATGTTTCCTGCATCTTAAATCCTTTTTGGTAGTTGAAATAAATTCAACAAATATGTATTCATTCACATCTTTACTTGTTAAAGTTTATGATGTGCAGAAAATTGTGCTTGTGGTTTGAATGGATGTGGAGGGAATATAAGTTGTATTAGTTTTCTATTGCTGATATAACAAAGAGTGACAAAGTTCATGGATTAAAACAACACAAATTTATTATTTTACAGTTCTGCAGGTTAGAAGTTTCACAATAGTGGTTAAGAGTCTGGGTTCTAGACCCCAACTGGCTTGGTTTGAATGACAGCCGTGTGACTTTGGACAACTTACTTAACTACTCTGTGACTTAGTTTCCTCTTCTGTAAAATATGGATATTAATGGTACCTGCCATTTAGAGCTACTGTGAAGATTATAGGAGTTAATTCATATTAAACACATAGAGCAGTGCCTGGCACATGGTCAGTACAAGAGTGAGAGGTAGAAATGATTCTTGTTATTACAATTAAGAAAACTGAGCAACAGAATTTCTGCAATTTACGAGCATATGGTTGAGTTGTCAGGAAGTGTTGCAATATGAATTATCTAATTACTTGAATGGTTCTGATAATGTATTAAGATGAGTGGGCTTGGTGTACAAGAGAAGACAGGACATTTTGAGCAAGGAACAGTAAAAGAAAGGCCTTAATCCAAAAAGGAAGTTGAATCTGTTGTTTATCCAGCGAGTAAGCTGCACAAGCATCACAAATGGACCTAATGTGTTCATTGACATTTGCCAAGATCATTCAGTAAATAACCTTTGACAAGAGGATCTGGGTGGGAAGTGGATGTCTCTTCACCTACATATAAATTTTTCTATCAGGTGCTATGGCATTAATGAGAGCATGGCTCAAACTGATTTCTGCCCCATGTGTGAATGTTTACAATACAAGCCTCTTCTGTAATCCTGTTGCTAACCCTGTTGTTTTAGGTTCTCTGGCCAACACCTTGAGTTAAGAGTCACTCCAAGGCAAATGTGGCAATGCCTGAGTTAGGCTTAACGGACCTCATTGTATCAGGCAGCAGAAACAGCTCTGGTATCTTACATACACCATGTATGTATGAATGTATGAATGACATCCCTGAGTAACATTATCAGGCCACTGGGCTCACCACATTCCTATGCGCTATCTTTGTAAGGGGAAAGCTCCTTGGTAGCATTTAAAATGTACTACATACCTTGAATATCATTCACTTCACCAATGAAAAATTTACTTCTGACATCTGTTAGGCTGATTGATGAACCCTCTGGTGTAACTTTATTTTTTTCCCCTCTTTTTTTAAATTTTATTTTATTATGTTACGTTAATCACCATACATTACATCATTAGTTTTTGATGTAGTGTTCCATGATTCATTGCCTGTGGTGTAACTTTAGATAGAGATATTTGACATGCTTGCTGTAGAACTTCTCAATTATGGACTTCTGATTAGAGCTTTTCAAATGTTAACTAACCTGATTAGTATTCTTCAGATTTAAATCTACCTGACTCTAGATTCTAGATTAGATTTAATTTATACTCTTACACCTGTATAGTATATAACCTGTTAAAATATTTTCAAATAAATTACATATAATGGAATAAATGGCTGTAGTTGGGGGTTTATGTTATGGAGCAATAGGCAATAAGTTTACAGATGGTCTTTGCCGCTTTGGTGCTCTTGGTATTCCTGACATCGCCAAATTCTCTATTGGATAAAACCTTTATCATGAAAACATACTTTCAAATCTCTCATTAAAATAAAATCTTCCCTTTACTCCACCTTCTCTGCTGGCTATTACCTCATTTTTTTGTTTACCTTCATAAGCAAACCATAATAACTCCAGTTCTCAATTTCCCTTTCTTACTTTTTTCATGATAAAAAATATTTTTAAACAAACAATCCTAAAATTTATATGGAATCAGAAAAGACCTTAAATTGCCAAAGAAATGCTGAAAAAGAAAAACAAAGCTGAGGGCATCACGTTGCCCTATTTCAAGCTGTATTACAAAGCTGTGATCACCAAGACAGCATGGTACTGTCACAAAAACAGACATACAGAGCAATGGAACAGAATAGAGAGCCCTAATATGGACCCTCAACTCTGGTCAAATAATCTTCGACAAAGCAGGAAAAAATATGCAATGGAAAAAAGACAGTCTCTTCAATAAATGGTGCTGGGAAAATTGGACAGCTATATACAGAAGAATGAAACTCAACCATTCCCTAACACCATACACAAAGATAAACTCAAAATGGATAAAAGACCTCAATGTGAGACAGGAATCCATCAAAATCCTAGAGGAGAACATAGGCAGTAACCTCTTTGACATCGGCCACAACAGCTTCTTTCAAGATACGTCTCCAAAGGCTAATGAAACAAAAGCAAAAATGAACTTTTGGGACTTCATCAAAATAAAAAACTTCTGCACAGCAAAGAAAACAGTCAACAAAACAAAGAGGCAACCCACAGAATGGGAGAAGACATTTGCAAATAACACTACAGACAAAGCGCTGATTTCTAAGATCTGTAAAGAACTTCTCAAACTCAACACCCAAAAAACAAATGATCAAGTCAAAAAATGGGCAGAAGACATGAACAGACACTTCTCCAAAGAAGACTACAAATGACTAACAGACACATGAAAAAATGTTCATCATCATTAGCCATCAGGGAAATTCAAATCAAAACCACATTGAGATACCACCTTACACCAGTTAGAATGGCAAAAATTGACAAGGCAAGAAACAACAAATGTTGGAGAGGTTGGGACTTACACCTTTTACTCTCTTACACTGTTGGTGGGAATGCAAGTTGTTGCAGCCACTTTGGAAAACAGTGTGGAGCTTCCTCAAAAAATTAAAAATAGAGCTACCCTATGATCCAGCAATTGCACTACTGGGTATTTACCCCAAAGACACAGATGTAGTGAAAAGAAAGGCCATATGTACGCCAATGTTCATAGCAGCAATGTCTGAAATAGCCAAACTGTGGAAAGAGCCGAGATGCCCTTCAACATGAATGGATAAAGATGTGGTCCATATGTACACTGGAATATTACTCAGCCATCAGAAAGGATGAATACCCAACTTTTACATCAACATGGATGGGACTGGAGGAGATTATGCTAAATGAAATAAGTCAAGCAAAGAAAGTCAATTATCATATGGTTTCACTTATTTGTGGAACATAAGGAATAGCATGGAGGACATTAGGAGAAGGAAGGGAAAAAGGAAGGGGGGAATTTAAGGGGGAGATGAACCATGAAAACTATGGACTCCGAGAAACAAACTGAGGGTTTTAGAGGGGAGGGGGTGGGGGGATGGGTTAGCCCAGTGGTGGGTATTAAGGAGAGCACATACTGTATGGAGCACTGGGTGTTATACAAAAACAATGGATCGTGGATCACTACATCAAAAAACTAATGATGTATGGTGACTAACATAACATAATAAAATAAAATAAAATTTAAAAAAATATATTTTTGAAAATTTCAAATGTATCTTGCATATACAGAAAAGTGTATAAAATGTATGGATACAGTTTAAAGAATAAAAATAACATGAACACCCAGAAACCCATTTCCCAACTTGAGAAGTAGAATACTATTCATATTTTAGAATCTTCTTATGTGGCCTTCCTCAATCTAGCCCCTCTCTCCCTTCCCTGCTCCCAAAGTAAGCATATAATGACTTTTGCATTAATTAGCCCCTTCCCCATCTTTTATATTTATCACACTTATATGTATTAACCTGTTGTTTGGTTTTGAAAAACTCCTAAGCAAACATAAGCTTTGCTGTTTGAGGAAAGGACAATATTGTCATTATTAGAGGAAGGGCAAAGGTAAAGAGAGACTCAACAGCATTTCTGGGTCATACTCTGGCTTTAACTTTCTTGAAAATTTAAGTGTCTCTTCTGTAGAAGTAAGTGAACAAGGTTAGCAGAGAGCCAGGAAAACAGGGCTCCCCACGTTGGGGCATTGGCACAGATTCTGACATCAGTAGAAATATGGTCAACAGATTTGGTCTGCTCTGTATATTCTGCTTTTAAGTGAACCATGACCTCCCTTTGAGGAGTATGTCAAAGCAGAATTATTCTGTATGGTGAAATGTCCTCAGCTGATCCATGCATCAAGGACAGAGGGGAGCAAGAACGCATCAGCACATTGCTTATGCTGGCCAAGTGCAGTTAAGAATCTGGGGCATTCCATCTTCTGCTCAGGATAAACTGGCAGTGAGTATCTTGGTGATGGCAGCCTCAGGATTTCCGTTTCCATAGTCACACTGAACAAATCTGTACTCACAGCTTTCTTTGTCTGGTGCTCTCCCATCCCTGCCATCCCAGGATTCTTTCCTTTGTCTCTCTCCTGTGATTGGGTCTCTCTTTCTTAGTTTATTTTCTCATTCTTTTAAAAAACATATTTATGTTTATTATGTTCAATTAGCCAGCATATAGTGCATAATTAGTTTTTGGTGTAGTGTTCAATGATTCATTAGTTTCGTATAACACCCAGTGCTCATCACAACACGTGCCCTCCTTAATACCCATCACCCATCACCCAGCTACCCCATCCCCCCACTCCCCTCTTCTAATTTTTTATGGAACTTATCCTCTGGTAGCTTTCGAAGAAGGGTTACACAGAAGGTACATTTCTTTGAGGATGTGCATATTTAATTGTGACTCTCCTACTCTCATTCTTGACTCCCAGCTTAACTAAGTGCAGAATTCTAGGTTGAAAATCATTTTCCTTGCTTCCAGTGCTACACTGAGAAGTGCAAAACCATTCTGATTTCTAATGCTTTGTTTCTGACCTATTATTTTTTTTCTTCTCTTTCTGAAAATCCATAGATTCTTTATCCCCTGTGATGTGTTTATTTAATCTTTTGGTTTTGGCACTCAGTGAGTCTTTCAATCTAATTACTAATGTCCTTCAGGAAATCTTTGAGTTATTTTGTTGATGATTTCTAATCTCTTTTGTTTATGGCACTCCTATTTCTTAGAAGTTGGACTTCCCAGACTTTTTCTAAGTTTTCTTATTTTTCCCTCTTCTGTTTTTTCTCTGTATATATATTTTAGCTGTCCTTTCTGAGAGATTTCCTTAATTCTGTCTTCCAATTCTTCTACATAATTTTTAAATTTTTGTTATCATGTATTTAGTTTTCAAGAGCATCGTTTTTGTTATGAAGGCCATATATATATATATATATATATATACTTTACCATTTGGAAGGTATTAAAAATGGGAATCTTTTGAAGTTTACTTTCTGTGTAGTGTCTATTTCCTTCAAGTTTCTTTTTTCCTCCTATATATTTTAATGGCCTCTGTCTTCCATTTATCTTGACCATATGCTCATGATTGGGAGTTGGGGGCACTGAACCAATGGGATAACCTGAAAGTGTGGCTATGCTTGTCAACTTGCTCTACTTCAGGGCATCCAGGTGGGTCATTTTTGCATGAACCTTCAGTATAAGTATCTTTAGATCTTTTTTCCCTTGATTTGATCAGGTTCTCTTGGGAAGAGTCTCAAGGAGTAATTTCTAGATCCCTGTGATCTTGGAGCCAAGCAGGAAAGGAGAGATAGGGAATCTCTTCATTCAGCATTGAATATGCATTTATTTATTTATTTATTTATTTATTTATTTATTTATTTATTTATTTATTTATT